>NW_004444010.1:12853403-12865517 GCF_000243295.1 Trichechus manatus latirostris | reverse complement strand
AATATATCCTGCAAAACTCTCGTTCAAATATGATGGTGAAATTAGGTCATTTCCAGATAAACAGAAATTAAGGGACTATGTAAAAACCAAACCAAAGTTCCGAGACTTACTAAAGGAAGTCCTTCCATCTGAGAACAAACAATATCAGACCACAGGCTGAACATAGGACATAGGATTGTACTAGCCAGATACCAACCTCAGAAATGAACTCTTAAGGACTATGCAAAATCAAAAGAATTACAAAAGGGAACCAGAGAGGTTAATCTGTAAATGACAACAGCATCTGAACAATAAAAAAGGGAATAAACGGTGTAGATATAGCACCTTCTAATGGAGAGGAAGTCAAGCGATACCAAGTAATAATAGACTGGTTCAAATCTAGGAAGATAAGGGCAAATTTCATGGTAACCACAAAGAAAGTTAACAAACCTACTCTTCAAAAAAAGAAGAAAAACATAAAGTCTCAATTAAAAACAAAACCTACAAAAACAAAAGAAATGAAAAAAAACCCACAAACAAAAGGAACTCAGCACAGGAGAGTAAGAGGAACAAAACTGGAGGACATTATGCTGAGTGAAATAAGTCAATCACAAAAGGACAAATATTGTATGAGACCTCTACTGTATAACTCATGTAAAACTTTGCACACAAAGAGAAACAATTTTGGTTACAGGGGAAGGGAGAAGTTGGGGGGGAACTAAATAGATAAGTGGTAATTTTGGTGAAGGCTAAGACAGTACACATTACTGGGGAAGCCAGCACAACTTGTACAAGGAAAGGTCATGGAAGCTCCCTAGACACTTTCAAACTCCCTGAGGGACTGAATTGCTGGGAAGAGGGCTGTGGGAACCATGGTCTCGGGGAACATCTAGCTCAATTGGCATAACATAGTTTATAAAGACAATATTCTACATTCTACCTTGGTGAGTAGCGTCTGGGGTCTTAAAACCTGTGAACAACCATCTAAGATACTCCACTGGTTTCACCCCTTTGGGACCAAGGGAGAATGAAGAGAACAAGATACAAGGAAAAGATTAGTCCAAAGGACTAATAGACCACAGCTGCCACGGCCTCCACCAGACTGAGTCCAGTACAGCTAGATGGTGCCCAGCTACCACCACTGACTGCTCTGACCGGGATCGCAGTAGAGAGTCCTGGACAGAGCTTAAAAAAGATGTAGAACAGAATTCTAACTCACAAAAAAAGACCAGATTTACTGGCCTGACAGACTGGAGAAACTCTGAGAGTATGGCCCCCAGATACACTTTTAGCTCAGTGGTGAAGCCCCTCCCGAAGTTCATTGTTCAGCCAGGGATTGGACAGCCCCATAAAACAAAACAGGACTAATGAGGCACAGTAGTCCAGGGACAAGGACTAGAAGGCAGGAGGGGACAGGAAAGCTGGTGATAGGGAACCCAAGGTTGAGAAGGGACAGTGTTGACATGTCATGGGGTTGTTAACCATTGTCATAGGGCAATATGTGTACTAACTGTTTAATGAGAAACTATTTGTTCGGCAAACCTTCATCTAAGGTACAAAAAAAAAAAAAAATTAGTGAGATCAATTGACAACAGCAACTCAAAAGGTTTGATGGGAAGCTTAGGGGACAGTAAGTTGAAGATAATGGTGATGGAATAATTTGGGAAAGGATAGTGAGAATAGCAGCACAACTGGAAGAATGGAATCAATGTCACTGATTGTACATGTAGAAACTTTCAAGATGGTGTAACCGTGGCTACGTATATTTTCACCAAAAAGAAATGGTTCTGAAGGTCGAGAAGGGAGAGTGTTGACATGTCACGGGGTTGTTAACCAAAGTCATAAAACAATATGTGTACTGATCAAAAAAAAAGAAAGAAAGAAAGAAAAGCTTTAGCGTTGTGGATTTCAAACTGTGGTGTACACCAGAATCGGTAGAACGCTGCTGACCCCATCCCCGGGGTTTCTGGTCCATTAGGTCTCCGTGGGGCCCAATAATGAGCCTTTTCTAAAAAGTTTCCAGCTGAATGCTGATGCTGCAGCTCTGGAGATCACACTTTAAGAACGAATTCCTTAGAGCTTCCAAATAAAGTTAGGTTTATTTTCCTTTCCTACATCCTTCTAGTGAGATTCCCTGCTGCCAGGCAATTGTTTTTGCAGACTCCTTGAAGTCAATCATATAGAGATTTTTGTGTTGTGATCTTTACCTGTCTAAATTACTAATATTGATTATCTTGCTCTATCCTACAATAATATTCTCCTTGTAACTCATTTGGAGCATTTATTTCCTCTTGTCTTGATTTGTTTGTACACTGGTAGCCCCAACTGTTTGTAAGCTCATTAAAAGCATTGCCATGTATTTTTCTCCATCCTTATAGTCCCTAGCAAGGAACCCTGCTGCCGTAAGTGCTCGGCTGCTAGTGGAAAGGTCGGTGGGCAGGAACCCACCAGTCGCTCCATTGTAGAAAAGACCTGGTGATCTGCTCTTGTAAAGATTACAGCCTAGAAAGCCCTATGGGGCAGTTCTACTCTCTCCAAAACGGCTGTTATGAGTCAGAATTGGGACCCTGCTTTCACTACTGAGTGAATTCAAGAGATTCTCTGCTGGACCATTGACTTAATTTGTATAGTCCCTGCGTCTCACCTGCAGGTGCTTTGTCTATCAGTTGACATACCTATAAAAGGAAGCATTGCTTATTGCCTTTCATAGGGAGATTACAAGAATAGTCTGTGATTGTATCATGACTGGTCAAAAAAAAAAAGGTACTATTTTCAAGCTTTAAAGAAGTGTTTCTCAAACTTGGCTGCAGATTGAAATCACCTAGAGAACTTAAAAAAAAAATACTGTTGCCTGCGTCCCACCCCAGAATTCCTCTTTTAATTGATATGGGTTGTGGTCTGGGCGTCAGAAGTCTTAAAATCTCCCAGGTGGTTCTCTACATAGAAAAATTTGGGAACTTCTGAAATACCTTGTTCTCTTGAGTTTCAAGAGAGCCACATTTTTTTCCCCCCGACCCAGAGTGTTATTTTTCAGAAATACCTATCCTTGTTTTATTTCTATGCCTCCTGTGGATGTTTTCCTTTTGAATTTTGCTTTCTTAAACAAGAAAATATAACGAACTGCTGTTTGCATGATGAGTGAAGCATTAAATTTATTTTGAGTCTTGGAGAAACCTGCTGTAAGCCAGAAATGAAAAAAAATACTAAACTCTGCTGAGTTCTGCATTTCCTGTCTAATTTAGTTACTCCATGAGGACTTGGCAAGAAAGAGTTTGTTGTTCTCATAATTAATGACTAGAACAGGGTTGTTTGGAGTAAATGGTTCATTTTGAAGCAGTCCTCTAAATTCAAGGGGCATTTTCTCATTATAAAACAATTGTACATAAAGGCAAAGGCACTACTTTTATACTAAGATTTATAACAATGCCATGCCATTCTAAATGCAATGACCCTGTGTCTACTATCCTACTGGTTTGGAAAATAAAATAGACTGATTTCAGCCAAATGAAGCTACTTGATAATAGCTTAAATTTAATTAATTGGCAGCTCGGCAGCTCAGCAGCTCATTGTTTCCAACATAACTGATGTTGTAAAAAGCGTCAATTGATTTCCATTCTACCCCAAAAGTTAATATGGAGAGAAAGACAGAGAGAGAGACCACCAGATAAAAGATAGTGGATCTCTAGAATAAACTCTAAGAAATAACTCTTTCTCACATGATGATGGTATTAGTAAACCAAAACAAACCGACTGCTATCCAGTAGATTCTGACTCTTAGTGATCCTAAGACAGTGTTAATGTATTTACTCTATTTGACCCTTTTTCAGGCTGGGCCCTTGTATCTCAGAATTATTAAACATAGAGTTAAATTTAGTTATCTTATTTTTCTACAGTCATTTTAATAATTTAGGTCTACCATCCTACATTACTTAATGAAACTGTTGTGAAAAATATTAACCATATAATAGGATTTCTAGAGTGATAAACTTCAGGAGACAAGAGCTGACAGCTGTTCTGAGTTCATTTATTGTGTCAATGTATAAACCTCGATAAATAATGAGCTTTCTTGTGCTGCAGCTACAGGTGTGAGAGAAACTTGAAAATCCAGGCACTCACTCAAGCCACCTCAGACAGGTTGTCTCAGTAAAATTTCAGGACAAATGGGTTTTAAAAAATTTAAAACTAAATTTAAACAGCACCTTCAATTCTGAGATTCATTAACCTCGTCATCCTCAACTGGAGATTGCATGACTAACAGTGACTGGTATTTGTGTAGCTCATTAGAGTTCACAAAGTACCTTTATACACGTTTCATTGTATTCTCCCCAAAACCTAGGGAGATTGGAAGAGTAGCAATTTACTTATTGCATTTTTTTTAAGTGAGTCTCAGAGAGGTTAGGTAAATAAACGCAAACAGCCAGAAGTTTGTGAAACTGGGGAACCACCTAGATTTTTACACAAATGATTCTTTCAGTTTTTCAATTTTGGCTAATACCACATTAGCTCCCTATTCAGTAGCTAATTGAAATAGATGTGAAGAGTAGTGAAGGGAACAAAATTCTCATACTTACCGTATTTGATTACTTTTTACAAAGGATTTTTATATGTCACAGACAATTGTCATTAGTAGAAATGATCCTATACTGGTGTTATATTTACATGGTGAACTCCAAGAATCTGGACATCCCTGCAGCCTTATCCAGGTTATAAAAGAACAAAACATTCTTGATATATGTATATTCACTTATTATATTTAAAAAAAAAAAAAAAAAAGCCTATTGTCACATATGTACTAACCATACACACACACAAACCTTCTGGTATTAAAGTTATAAATAATAAGCCTATTGTCATCGAGTAGATTCCAACTCATAGTGATCTTATAGGTCAGAGTAGAACTGCCCCATAGGGTTTCCAAGGAGCAGCTGGTGGCTTTGAACTGCTGACCTTTTAGTTAGCAGCCATAACACTTAAACACTATTCTACCAGATTGATTAATTATTTTTCCTGATGCTAGGGAAAATTAAATCTTTTTTTCCACTGTTGTTATATTTATAGTATTTATTCTGTGCTCCGCCAGTTATCGCAGTTCTCCAGATAGCCACTAGAGGGTAGTCTTTAGTTAGTATTGTCACACAGTGATCGAGGCTGTGAGCATTGATTCTGCTTAGAAACATTTCATTTGGTGTACACTGACGCTGCTTTCACCATGTGGGTGAAGTACAGAGTAAGGGCTGTACGCGATTTGAGTCTTCTTTTATTTTGTAATGACTAAACCTTCCTTCCTTCTCCACAGACCTTGCTACCAGATACGATTTATCAAACAATTCCATCTTTTCCCCCCATCCTGGCCATATTATTTAAGGGACAGAGTGTTAGAAGTTCTGCCTTTGTGGAGGTTTGAACGAAACTCCTGAAAATGTAGAAACGAAGAGGAATCTCTGCAGGCTACATGTTCTGGGGAAGCACGACCACAAAAGGTGTAGAGACATGTCCTGCCAGCTTTGGGAACAACTGACAATTTGTGATCAGCTGTAAATTTCAGAGTACCCTTTTACCACCTTTGTGTTTTATCCTAATCTCTCAGCTCAGTAGTCACAGTTGTCTGGTACCAATATAACGTTGTCAAACTTTTTTTTTTTTTTTGATTGTACTTTAGGTGAAGGTTTACAGAACAAATAGTTTCTCATTAAACAGTCAATACATATATTGTTTTATGACGTTGGTTAACAACCTCATGACGTTGTCAAACTTTTACAAAGTCACTCTGGGCAACCCAATAGAGGTTTACTCTCTGCATTGTCTGGCAGTCTGGTTTCCTTAGATAGACTGGACTCCCCAGCAAAAATAAATAAATAAATAAATAAACAAATACCAAAAGCTTGTCCACAAAGGTATTTGTGTGATATGGCCCAAGGTTTACTATCAAAGTCAACCTATAGCCATTCCCTGCTCTCATTTTCCGCAGTAATTTTTGATTCTTCTAATACCATCAATTTTCTTCACTTTAATAACAAACGTGTGTTTCAGCTTTTCATTCTTTCCACGCCCGATTAAAAATGAGATGTCATCTCTTCTTTACTCGGTCAAGCTTTGCTACTTCTCACGGTCTCCAGGAATTCTTCCTTTACAGTTTTACTGCATGCTCCTACTTCCTTAAAGTTCTCTCGTGGTTGGACATAAGCATTTATATGACACATCCTCTCACAAATCCTTCTTTTAACCATTCGCTGCAATTAACAGAGCTCCAAGATTGAGTCAGACTGAGAGCTATCAATTGAGCGCTTGACCTGCCCAGTGTATAGTGAGGGTGACAGTCGAGTGTGAGTGTGAACCTTCAGTTGCTCAAGGACAAGAGGAAGCTGGTTTCTGGTTGCTGCCACACTAAAATTTAGGTGAGGATTTTATTGTTTTGAGTTATGGAAATTTTTCTTCAGAGGGGTCAGCAGAGTTCACCCTGTTTCCTAAGGTCTAGATAAGGCTCAAATCTTCATTGTGCAGATTGTGAAAAGGCCCTTATTCTCTCCAAACATTTATGAATTTCCATGGGACTTGCAGCCTCTTTCCCCATCAGGCCCCAAGTTTCCACTTCAGCAGAACAATCTTAGCTTAGGAGGTATCTTACAGCGCTCATCGCAGTCTCCTTTCCCGCATGCCCACCAGTAACCAGTTGCCATCCTGTCGGTTCTGACTCATGGTTACCTCCTGTGTGTCAGAGTAGAACTATCCTCCACAGGGTTTTCAGTGGCTGCTTTTTCAGAGGTAGATTGCTGGGCTTTTCTTCCCAGTTGCCTCTGGGCAGATGCAAACCTTCAACCTTTCAGTTAGCAGCCGAGTACAGTGTCTGCTTGTACCACCCAGGTGATCAAATGTGGAACTGAGCTTCTCCATTAATCTTCCCAACCCCAAGCCTTCCCTTTCTGGCCCCAAAAGAAAATTGATCCACACATGGTGTCTGGGTATATATCAGGCTTTGAGGAGATGCATGTGATTTATATTCACAAATAATGTCTAATAGACTATTAGGCAATCATATTCTTAAAAAGTAAGTTATCCAGTCATTTCAATAACTTAGGTGCTAGCCTTCTGCCATTTTGCTTGGTCCTTTTCTCTCTTCCTTATCCTTCCATATCTCTTTATCCCTTCTAAAATTGTTCTTAGGAACTCTAAATTTTTCCCACTCAATGATGTTTAGCACATATCCTCTGTCCTTCTGCTCCATCCACTTTTTGACACCCAGGCCTACATGAGTGTTCAGCAGAACAAAATGGCCTTTCATTCAACAGCATCCCCCTTGATAGCAGATAGTTTGGTTTATAAAAAAACTTTTTTTTTCTTTTTTATGCTACCATGGACTAGGATGACCAAACTGATAT
Source organism: Trichechus manatus latirostris (assembly GCF_000243295.1). Lineage (NCBI taxonomy): Eukaryota > Metazoa > Chordata > Mammalia > Sirenia > Trichechidae > Trichechus > Trichechus manatus. The sequence continues at coordinate 12,858,162 of NW_004444010.1, read as the reverse complement.
TTAGCTCCTAGTTGATCTAGAAATTCTATATGGCTGCTCTTAGTGTTTATTCAACAAATAATTATTGAACAACTATTTGCAAAAAGAAATACAGTTCCTGCCCTATGGGAGCTGGCAGTCTAGTGAAAAATAAAAAAAAATCACCAATGTCCATGTATACCTATAGGCTATAATAGCTCCTGTGAAGGAAGAGTATGTAATGCTTTGAGAAATTATAATAGGAAACATCAGCAAAGGGAGAAAATGGGGCAGTGGAGTGATCAAATTTTTACTTTTAAAAGATCAACTGGCTGTATTGTGGAGAATAAACCAAAAATCAAACCTGTTGCTGTTGAGTAGATTCCAATTCATAGGAACCCTATAGGACAGAGTCGAACTGCCCGATAGAGTTTCCAAGGAGCAGCTGGTAGATTTGAACTGCTGACCTTTTGATTAGCAGCCAAGCTCTTAACCACTGTGCCACCAGGGCCTTGTTGTGGAGAATAGATGGGGGAAATAGGGAGCCAGCAGGGACACTATTGCAAAAGTCTAAGCAATGGTTGTTTAGACAAGAGTGAGGTGGTCTATGTGGTGGGTGGTCTAAGTGTTGGCAGGGATGGAGAGAAGCGGTTCCTTCACAGCCTGGCCTCATCAACTCTTTTTCTTCTTCTTCAGAGAGAGAGAGAGAGAATGACCAGGCCATCTGCTTCCATAAAGATTACAGCCTAGAAAACCCTATGGGGCAGTTCTACTTTGTCACTGTGTGTCAAAATCACCTTGATGGCACCCAACAACAACAACAAAGTACAGGGTTATTCATTATAGAACAGTTTGTGATAGTGAAAGCTTGAAAACAGTTTAAAAGTCCATTGATAGGTGACTTGTTGAATAAATTATAATATTGCTGTTAGGTGCCATCAAGTGGGTTCCAACTCATCGTGACTGCATGTGTAACAGAAAGAAACACTGCCCAGTCCTGTGCCATCCTCACAATCATTGCTATGTTTGAGCCCACTGTTGTAGACACTGTGTCAATCCATCTCACTGGGAGTCTTCCTCTTTTTCACTGACCCTCTACTTTACCAAGCATGATGTCCTTCTCCAGGGACTGGTCCCTCCTGATAACACATCCAAAGTACGTGAGATGAAGTCTCACAATCCTTGTTTCTAAGGAGCATTCTGGCTGTACTTCTGCCAAGACAGATTTGTTCATTCTTCTGGCAGTCCATGGTATATTTAATATTCTTTGCCAATACCATAATTCAAAGGCATCAGTTCTTCTTTGGTCTTCCTTATTCATTGTTCAGCTTTCGCATGCATATGAGGCGATTGAAAACACCATGGCTTGGGTCAGGAGCATCTTAGTCCTCAAGATGGCATCTTTATTTTTTAACACTTTAAATAGGTCTTTTGTAGCAGTGCAAAATTGTGTGTGTAGAATACTGTATTTTTGTGTACAAGTATGAGGAGAGTATAATACATATATGTGTATGTGTGTTTGTGTATATGTATATATTTGCATAAAGATATTTTGGAAGGATATACAATAAAAATCATAAGTATTTACCTGTGAGGTGGAGAGAAAACTTGATGGATGCAAAACAGGGAAGTGCTATATAGAGCTTTATGGTGACCTCATGTATGGCAGAGTAGGACTGTGCTCCATAGCTTTCAATGGATGATTTTTCAGAAGTAGATTGCCGGGCTTTTCTTCTGAGGCACCTATGGGTAGACTTGAACCTCTGACCTTCAATTAGCAGTCAAGCGTGTTAACTATTTGCACCTCCAGGGCATGCATTTGTACATCTACGTGTCCACAGATATGTGTTTTTATAATTTTCATTTTTGAATCATGTAAATGCATTGTTCATTCAGAAGATTAATTTTTTAAACAGTTTTAATGTTTGTTATTCTATTTAAAATAATCTTCTCTCAGAGCAAAGTAGTTAAGACTGTGGGTGTTGGACCCAGGCTGTGTGCTTTTGGATTGCACCTTTTTCAAGGATTGGGTATCTCAGCAGTTTATGGTTGGTTGCTGACTCAAAGTTTGGCAGTTTAAACCCACCCAGCAGCTCCATAGAAGAAAAGGCCTGGCAAACTGTTTCGGTAGAGAATACAGCCAAGAAAACCCTATGGAGCAGTTATACCCTGTAACACACGGGGTCTCTAACAGTCAGAGGCTCACTTGAGGGCAGCTAACAACAACACTTACTAGCTGTGTGATCTTGGAAAGTTACTTAACTTCTCTGTGCCTTAGTTTCCTAATATGTAAAATATAGATAATGGTCCTAAGGATGTCCTGAGAATTTTACACATTAATAGTGTGAGGCCTTTCGGGAAGAAGTTGGCATTCTGGAAGCTATGACCTACTGGGATGTAAGGATAGCAGGCATTCCCTGTGTCCCACACTGTTGAGTTTTTATAAGTGAATCTGTATTATCAGCAGTTCCTTTGCCTCTGGATGAAGCTGGGACATCTCTGGGTACTTTATAAGACGTACTCGCTGAGGTGAAAGTGTGGGCTTCAAGAATTTGGAAAGTAAATATATTTACATTATTAAAAACACCATTAAAAATACAATATTTCATATGGCAAAAAGGCTTCATGGCTCTGACACAACAAAATAACTCTCCGGAATATTTTCATTTGTCACGGAATCCAAATAGCCGTCACTCACGCGCACGGGGGTGGGGTGTGGGGCCGCCCTGACGAACCTGTTCCTGAGATTTCCTTAGAGCACAGCTAACAGTATTCAGCACATTTCCTTCACTTGCCGTTTGGCACATCCATGACCATAATACCAGCTGAGCTAGTTTCTAGATTTTCTCATAACAAATTTTCAATTTCCCACCAGCGATAGGATCCCGATTTCCCTGCTTAGCATATTCATCTACTTTTACTTTTTTTTTTTTTTTTTTTTTGTAGTGACCTCACAGCTTTTGACCTGGTGTCTTGCATCCACTTTTAAGTACAGCATTTTAGGTTTGGCCCAACAAATTGCTACAACAACTCAGACATGTGTGACAAGGATATTTAATTTCCATCCTTGAAACTAATTCTGAACAATAAAAGTCGAGAGGATAAGTTAAGTTTACTCAAAGGTAGTTTGATGTTGTGATCCAAAAGCAAACTCATTGCCATCGAGTCGATTTCGACTCATAGTGACCCTGTATAGGACAGAGTATAACTGCCCCATGGCATTTCCAAGGAGAGGCTGGTAGATTCAAACTTTTGAACTATTGGTTAGCAGCTGAACTCTTAACTACTGTGCCACCAGGGCTCAATGTTGTGATAAAACAAACCAAACCCTTGGCTTTGAGTCGATTCCGACTCATAGTGACCCTACAGGGCGGAGTAGAACTGCCCTACAGGGTTTCCAAGGAGTAACTGGTGGATTCCAACTGCCGACCTCTTTGTTAGCAGCTGTAGCTCTTAACCACTGTGCCATGGTCCAAATCAGGCTTCAGCAACTTTATTTTGAAAAATTACAAGTTCATGGAAAAAACAGCTTTGCACATAAAAGCTTTGTACTTTCCTGGGTTTGTGCAGACTCAGGTAGCTTAGGGGGATAGCCATAGTCTCTCATCTGATGTTCACATACGTCGTTGGTGTCTAAGCATTACTCTGATTTCAAGGGAATGAAATGCTCCTGAATAGGAGGTTATGGAGTGAATTATGTAAAAATTAAAAAGAAAATGCAAAAATGGGCTCAAACGTACCTACTATTGTGAGGGTGGCACAGGACCGAGAAATGTTTTGCTCTATCATGCATACAGTCACTGTGAGTTGGAACCAACTCTGCGACACCTAACAACAGCAGTCATTTAAAAAGATGAAAAACAAATAAACAAATGTGTTTTCGACTTTTGAATGTTTGCCTTTAAATTTTGAAAACATTAGAAACAGTTATCTGTTGTTAGAAAATGTAATCATAGCTAATATTTAGTTTGGAGTCATGATGTGGGAAGCCCCGTGTTGAATACCTAAATACATCGTTTCCTCCTGTCCACACAATAGTTTTCTTGGAAGAAATTTAGGATCAGCAAGTGTCAGTGACTTGTAAGGGTCACAAACCTGGCAAATGGCAGGGCTGAGATTTAAACCTAAGCAATCTGAGACCTACAGCTGAGTTCTTTCTAACTGTGCTCCACAGTTACTCTAGCCCTGCTTATTTTTCCAGTTGTAAATTCTGCTTAAATTTCCATGAAGAGTAATTTGATTTTTTTTTTTTCCCTCGTCTGGACTGTAGTTTTGTCTAACTGGATTTCTGTGGATCTTTGTGCTACTGGCAGTATTTGAAACATTTTTTTTTTCCAGAAGTTATGATATTAAATGACCCCTGTGATCTGAAAGGAGCCCTGGTGGTGCACTGGTTAAGAGCTACAGCTGCTAACCAAAAGGTCAGGAGTTGGAATCCACTAGCTGCTCCTTTCAAACCCTATGGGGCAGTTCTACTCTGTCCTACAGGGTCACTATGAATTGGAATCGACTTGATGGCAACTGGCAAATCCCATGACCTAAAAATTCCTTCTGAGAAACCAAACCTCCCTTGTTGGTCTGCTATGGAGTAAAATTCCGAATGCCAGTGTTTGAACAAGAGTGATGTATGGTGGTGTCCCTGGATGTTGACAGGGACCCTATGCAGCTGAGTGGCTGGAGGCAAGTTCACTTTTTGTTGAATAGAAGATTGGATTGGTTGATTTCCACTCTAATATTATTTTTCTTTTCTCTCTCTCTTTTTTTTTTTTTTTGTTTGTACTTCAGGTGAAGGCTTACAGAA
>NW_004444010.1:12792823-12851400 GCF_000243295.1 Trichechus manatus latirostris | reverse complement strand
GTTTTAGGCTTTATATTCAGGTCTTTGATCCATTTTGAAGTAGTTTTTGTATACGGCGTGAGGTATGGGTCCTCAACTCTAATTATTTTATAAGTCACTTTTGAATTCTGTTTTAATAAAATGGATGTAATACATTTAATAAATTTCTTTGCTGAATTATTTCCATACCAGTTTTTGGACAGATGGCTTCATCCTTCCAATTCCACTCATTTGCTGTAGAAATAAGTGCCCAATGAACAATCTCTGGCTCACCCAGGATTTCTCTCGGCAGGTCACTTGGCTTTGTAGCCCCAAATGAGAGGAAATACCCTTCATCTTACCACTTTCCTATCCCCCATGAGGTCTCTTTATTTTCCTGTTCATCCACTCCCACAAATATAGACAACCACCTCAGAAGTCTGTCTTCACAAATAAAAAATAACCAATCGCCACTGAGTTGATTCTGACTCATGGCAGCCCTATGTGTGTAAGAGTAGAACTATGATCCGTAGAGTTTTCAATAGCTGACTTTTTGGAATGAATCTATAGGCCTTTCTTCCAAGACACCTCTGGGAGGACTTGAACTTCCAACCTTTTAGTTAGCAGACTAGCATGTTAACACCACCTAGGGACTCCATTGTTATTGTTCTTAGGTGCCGTTAAGTCGGTTCAGACTCATAGCAACCCTATGTACAACAGAACAAAACACTGCCCAGTCCAGAACCATCTTCACAGTTGTTGTTATGTTTGAGCGCATTGTTGCAGACACTGTGCCAATCCATCACGTTGAGGGTCTTCCTCTTTTTCACTGACCCTCTACTCTATGAAGCATGATATCCTTCTACAAGGACTGGTCCCTCCAGATAATATGTCCAAAGTACATGAGACAAAGTCTCACCATCCTCACTTCTGAGGAGCATTCTGGCTGTGCTTCTTCCAAGATAGATTTGTTTGTTCTTCTGGCAGTACAAGATGTATACAAGATTCTTCACCAACACAGTAATTCAAAGATATCAATTCTTCTTTATTCATTGTCTAGCTTTCGCATGCATGTGAGGCAATTGAAAATACCATGGCTTGGGTCAGGCACACTTTAGTCCTCAAGGTGATATATTTGCTGTTTAACACTTTAAAGAGGACTTTTGCAGCAGATTTGCCCAATGCAGTGCATCTTTTGACTTCTGACTGCTGCTTCCATGGGTGTTGTTTGTGGATCCCAGTAAAATGAAATCCTTGACAACTTCAATCTTTTCTCCATTTATCATGATGTTGCTTATTGGTCCAGTTGTGAGGATTTTTGTTTTCTTTATGTTGAGTTGTAATCCATACTGAAAACTGTAATCTTTGTTCTTCATCAGTAAGTGCTTCAAGTCCTCCAAAGAGTCTCTTATATGATGGTTGCCCAGGGAAACCAAAAACTCTGTTAGATTTTGGAGGTGACTGCCTGTTAAATTGTGAGTGCTCAAACAAGATCGACCCTTGACTTTAGCCTTTTTGACTTCCCTTGTGGCTATTAACAACAGCAACATTCTTGGAGACCAAGTATGACAAGGCCTTATATGATCTTGTCTAATCTTCACAATCTCCCTAGGATATGTGTCTTAGTGTTGCAGATGAGGAAACTGAGTCTCACAGTAGTTTCTCCAGGTGGACACAGGAAGTAGTAGGAGTTTGGCCAAGTTTGGACTTTCTCTCCAGAAACTCCCTTTAATCACCAAACAATTCTGCTCCAGGCTGTACAACAGCTATGTTATCCACTGTCTGGACCACCCACTGCCTGATTCTTCTCCTTTACCCACCCAGTTCTCTCCTTCATTCTTGAGTTTTTCCGGCTGAGAAAAGTGACATAAGGATTAGAGATGACATCTTTAACATTTTTTTTTTTTGCACAACATATTAGTAATTCAGTAGTTTTAAAGACTATTATTACTAAGAGCTGTTTTAAATGCTTCAATGAACTGTATTTTGTTCGCTTTACTACATATTTTATTTGAGGGTTTTACTGTAAAACATGCTGATTTGAAGACAAAAAAAAAAATAGAGGACAAGAAGAGAGATGGGAGCAATGTAGTTGAAAATCCATATAATTACACTGAGCATTTATAGGTCAGTGGAACATAGGCCCTGAGGGAAAGACTCAGAAAACAGGGCTCTGGGAGCAGTGAGGAAGAGAGCCGCTTCTCACAGCCTGCCTGGGACATCATACTTTGCGGTGCCAGCAACACAGATGGCTTCCCAGTGAAATGGTTGTTCTTTTGTCCTCTTCTTTAGGAACAACTTGGAGAAGCGCTTTTATATGCCTTTTCTACCTACAAATTTTTGCCTAAGTGTGATTCATTCCTTTTCTTCTTCAGATATGACTACTCTTCAAAGAAAGAAAATACCAGCTCTGAAAATGAAGATGAGGCCAGTTGTAGGCTTGTTGAATTATCTCAGAGATAGCTAGGGGTGTGTGTGGGGTGGAGGTTTATTCTGGGTTCCACAGTGGCAGATACTCTAGGGCAGTTCACTGGAATAGGGATTAAATCAGATTATCATGATTTATTTACACCTAAGCAGTAACATTTTAAAATATAATTGCTGTCCACACTACAGGGGAAGCCAGCACAACTGGACTAAACCAAAGCTAAGAAGTTTCCTCAATACAATCAAATACTTTGAGAGACAGAGTAGCAGGGATGCAGCGTCTGGGGACCATGCTTTCAGGGGACATCTATGTTAATTGGCATAACAAACCTTTTTAAGAAAATGTTCTGCATCCTACTTTGGTGAGTGGCATCTGGGGTCTTGAAAGCTTGCAAGCGGCCATCTAAGATGCATCAGTTGGTCCCAACCACCTGGAGTAAAGGGGAATGAAGAACACCAAAGACACAAGGAAAGTATTGGCCCAAGAGACAGAATGCACCACATAAACCAGAGTCTTCATCAGCCTGAGACCAGAAGAACTAGATGGTGCCCTGCTACCACCAATGAATGTCCTGACAGGGAACACAACAGAGTCCCTGATGGAGCAGTAGAACAATGGGATGCAGAACTCAAATTCTAGTAAGAAGACCAGACTTGATGGTCTGACTAAGACTGGAGGCACCCCGGAAAGCATGGCCCCTGGTCTCTCCACCACCCCAGAACTAAAACAGTTTCCAAGGTCAACTCTTCAGACAGGGATTGGACTGGACTGTGGGACATAAAGTGATACTTGTGAAAAATGTGCCTCTTAGACAAGTAGATACAAGGGACCAAAGGGGCAGCTTCTGTCCAGAGGTGAGAGGGGAAGGCAGAGAGAGTTAGGAGCTGGTGGAATGTTCATGGGGAATCAGGGGCTGAGGGGAGGAGTGTGCTGTGACAGAATGGGGTGAGCGGTTGGGGTCTCATAACAATGTATGTTAAAAAATAAAATATATAATTGCTGTCACTGTAGTTTAATAAATGAGCACCTAAGCAAAAATGACTCCACAGCAGCTGATGAAAAAAATAAGCAAATATATATATGTATATATATAAGGCGCTTTCCTGAATCTATAGTTAATTGCAAGGTAGGTGGTCCTCTTGTAGGGGGAGAACATCCTAAAGTCTAGTAAAGCAAAAAGAAAGTTTTATTCGGCATATATTCAAAAAGGCAGAGGTGGGAAGCAGACAACCATGCTGCTAGAGCCATGTGTGCCCGAGTCCAAGGAAATATCACAGAATAGGCAAGAATGGGAAAACCGACAAGCATGCTGCCACAGCCATGTCTGCCCAAGTCCAAGAAACAGTTACAGAGCTATCAGTATATATTAACATTACAAATGGACAAAACCATTGAAAGCTTGGCCTTTTCAGATTGGTTAGAAACTGTGATCCTACGTATTAAACTGTCTTTCTTAACAATCATTGGTACAGGTTTCATTAAGGAGAGTCAGGAGGGTCTTCATTGGTCCAATAAATTTCTATTCACTAAATGCTAATAGAAAAAGATAAGAGTGCAGTCTGTGGTGTTGTGTTTGATAGGCTTTTTGTGAGTTTCCCTAAAAGATGTTTTCCAAGATTATCTTAGCTATTGTCTTTATACCTCAGGGCCCAGTTGATATGTCCTTGTGAGTCCTTGTGAGCCCAGCTCCAACTGGGTCACATTCTGTATGCTCAAGGAGAGGGAATAATAACTGCAATATTATTTCCTAAATCAGTCCTGAAATCTTTCGGTTCCCCATCCTCATGAAGTAGACAGGTCAAGTGATTAAATCATTTGGCTAGAACTTTCCTTTGCCCTTGAAGGTACTTGGAATACATTTCTAAGGACCATTCTTTTCTTTTATGTAATGAGCCATTATGAATCTTCCTTTCTTAAAAGGCTAGATGCTCTTGTATGTTGGCAACTTACCTAAGCCAATCTGGTTGTGAAAAATTTGGGTTCTTTTCGTTGGATATTTTGTAACTGCCAATGAAGTCTGAGAGGAAAGGAGTGAGCTACTTCCCTTTAACCTCACCACCTGGTCAGAATGGAAGTGATCTCAGATTAAGTCCTGATTTACACACAGACATTTCTTAACTAAATATGTATTGTTAAGCAAGCATAAAATAAACTAATCATAAAACGAGCTCTATTCTTTTAAGTGCTTGACTACTATTTGCAAGAAAGTTCACTCAAGGCACAGAACAGAGTCAATATTTATCATCCTTCTAAACAAAAGCTTCCAGAATTCACAGCTGGACATTGGACCTTTCCCAAGAAGTGGTCTTGAGTCATTCTGTGTCTGAGCTCACCCCTTCCATGGAAATCATGCACATCAGCAGCACTGACTATGACTCCTACAGGGACTCCCGAGTCTGTAGTCAGACCCCTTGTCCTATTCCAACTATGTATTAGACTTTCCATTTGACTGTCTTGTCTCTTTAACCCTCCATGTATAAGTGAACTCCTCTTCCCTGCAAAAGCAGGAAGCTCCTGATGTTTCCATTACTGTAAATATTGTCATCATTCTTTCTGTCACATAAGCTTGAAGCCTGCAGTCATTTTTGAACATCTTCAACTCCCAATTCCAATGAGTCTGTATATTTTCAATTGTTCCTTCTTACCTATCCCATTCCTTTTCATCTCCCCTACCCTAATCCAGAGACACATGGCCACATGTCAATAGCCTTTCTGTTCTTTCATTCCCATTCATTTTTTTTTAACATGGTGCCAAACCAGTCTTCCTAAAACACCACTTGGATTAGATCACTCCCCTGATTAAAGACTTTCAATGTGACTTTATTTCATAGTAGAAAATGTTTAAACTCCTGCTCCCAGCATATCTGTACTGCTTTGTTTTCTCCTCCCTTACTATACAAACCTCTCTGCCAGTCAGACATTTTATTCAATAACCTACCTCCAGTTGCTGTCAAGTTGATTCCAACTTGTGGTGACTCTATGTGTGTCAGAGTAGAATTGTGCTCCATAAGGTTTTCAGTGACTGATATTTTGGAAGTAGATCACCAGGCCTGTCTTCTGAAGTACCTCTGTTGGACTTGAAACTCCCACCTTTTGATTAGCAGTGGAGCATGTTAACTGTTTGCACCACTGAGGGACTCCATTGCACCAGGCTAATGATTTTATCTTTTGTGATGTTCTTGCTTTCCTCCTTCACTCCATGCATACGCCCCCCTCCCCACCCCCACACAACTTTTATCCTCAAGGATTTTGGTAGTGTTCCAAGTACCTGGACTTTGTAATTAGAAAAATAAATAAATGGGTTTTAAATGTAGGTGTTACCACTTACTGACTCTAGCATAGCATCGAACTCATTACATAACATTTCTAAGCCTCAGTTTTCTCATCAACACAATAGAAATAATGCCTACCAATATACTGCCCATCCCATCAATTTTAGTTCCCTTTCTCTACAGTCTTTCCTCTCCAATGAAGGCTTTCATACCTCATCAGTCACAGATTTCTCTCTCTGAACCCATAGCACTGATTTCTATGATCACTCCTTTAGATAGTCATCATTTGCTTCTTTGAAGTACCTTTTGTATTTTTATTCATTGTGTCCTGGGGCCATACATTGTACCCTACACTAGACTGTGTAAATGTTTCGGTTATAATGCTTTATTTTTATGTAGTCATTGTACCCAGGACACTTTGACACACAGTATTCATTTATTCTGACAGTATCATGGGAGGAGGATATAATCCCTGTTTTGTAGAAAGACAGGGAGGGTCGGAAGGCTTAAACGAGTTGCCTAAGGTTACTCAGCAAGTGGCAGAACCGGGACTTGGATCCAAGTCATGTGATTCTGCTCAGGACTGTCTCTACCCTCTTGAAGCTGTAACCTTAGGAGCAGAAACTTATTTTTTACTGCCTATAATTAAGAATTTCATTTTGTAACCTTTATAGGACCCATCCCAGTGACTGACTAGAATGGGGAAGGTACTATGTAAATATTTTTGAAGGAGTAAATAAAATGTACACTACAGACAATATTAATAATACAAAGTAGTCCTGGGAGTTGGACAGGTAATTTTGTATTATATTTTGGGGGAGGGGGACACTTTCAGCTGACAGGCGCCTTGTGCTTTGCCTCTCTGCCGTTTCCCCCTTTTGTATGAGGGCTAGCAGCACAATGTCTTCATTCTAAAACACAGAATTAGGAGGCTAAAGGAAGCATTCAATGCGGTCAGCTGAGAAGAACCAGAATTCACAATGCAGGTTTTCTAAAGTGGCTTTGTGTTGCTCTGAGCCCCGTGAACTCCCCTCATTGTATTCATAGCTTTTTAGCCCTTGGCTAAGATCAAGCAGAGTGTTTGTTCTCCTGGCTTTTAACAACTGATGTGTTCTCCATCCAAGGATAACATATTTAGGCTGTATGTGCATTGCAATATATTAAGCTCCTTTTTGACAGCAAATTGTTAAACAAGAGATTTATTTAGATTCTCTTGGGTGCTATTCTTCTATTGACATTGTTCCTATAAAATGCCATAGTAGAACACTCTGTAACGCTGGACTTACTGTAATGACTCTGAAATTGCCAACCAGGAAATATTTCTATGACATAGAAGGATAAGGGACATTTTCTTTCTCAGAGAGTATTTACCCTGCACTCTGCCTCTCTGTCTCCACCACACACACACAGTCCAGGGGTAGAATCAGGGGTAGATCAGAAGAATCAATGTAAGCATAATGAAAGTAAAATTATTATTACAAAAGGAAACAGATCACATTCATTTGGGGTTAACATGAATCATAGTAGTAGACATAAGTTATTCATGACATATAATAAATTTTCAGTTACTTGAGTTTCACATTAGGGCCAAATAAAGAAAAGATAAAGGAGGAAGATAAGAGGACAGAATACGGAAGGGGAGGAAGCAGAATTGGGGCAGAGGGTGGAATGAAAAAATAAGGACAAAGAGAGGAAGAGGAAAGAGAAAGAAAAGTAACGTCAGCCGCTTCGTAGGTCCTGAGGTGAGTTAGCTGGTTGTGGGTCAACAGCTTTAGTCACACATCCTGTTATTCACTTTGGGCATCAGGAATGATTTTCACTATGCTTTGAAATTTCCATACACTCTACAAAGATTTTATAGCAATCTTTCTTCATGGAAAATCACTTATCTGCTTTTATTTTGATTCTTTGAGGTATATTCAGCATTCTAAGGCTTAATAGTCTCATGAAGCCCTAAAGATCTTGAAATGGGTTAAATAATACATTTGGTCTCATTTCCCAAAATTTCCATTTTAATATTAATTTTTGGCCAATTTAATAATTCCAAAGTATAATATAGTGGCTTCTTCCTCCAATAATTGGAACATAACATTTAAAAATATTCACATCATTGTTTTGTTGGTTTTGTAGTTTGAAAGTAGACTAACTGGCTTCAGTTAGAGCTGTGCTTTAATCTGGGCTCCAGAGTTCACTGTTAAACTACTCTCCTCTGAAAACCCCAGTTTCCTCGTCTGCAGGAAAAAGATAATTAAGGTCTCTCCAGTTCTCATGAAGATATCATGAAGCTCTGTGCTTCCCTATCACACACAGGTACACAGTAGACAGAAACATGTCAGCTCCCCACCCCAACCATGGCACTTTCACCAAGTGAAAAAAGTACATGAAGAACTCTTCCTGCATTTTAATCTCTGTTGAGCACACTGAATAGAATAATTGCAATATCCCATAAGGAATAAAATTATTTTCAGGGCTTCTGCTTCAAAAAGTATATCAGGTTTTTTAAAGTAGTGGGTCAGTGGAAATGAAAGAAACCCTCAATGAGATGGATTGATACAATAACCATAACAATGTACTCAAATATACCAGTGATCATGAAGATAGCACTGAACCAGGCAATGTTTCCTTCTGTTATCTGACTCAGTGGAAACTAACAGCAACAGCTCTGTATACCCTGAGCTCAGAGCACATAGCTTTGGTTCTAGATGAAATTTACCTGAATCTGACACCAGTCTTAGAAGGATACTGTCATGGATTGAATTGTGTCCCTCAAAAATATCCGTCAACCTGGCTGGGTCATGATTCCCAGTATTTTATAATTGTGTACCGTTTTGTAATCTAATGTGATTTCCTTATGTGTTGTAAATTCAGTCACTATGATCTAATAAGATAGATTAGCGGCAGTTATAGTGATGAGGTATACAAGATTGCATAGTGTCTTAAGCCAATCTCTTTTGAGATATAAAAGACAGAAGCAAGCAGAGACACATAGGAACCTCATAACACCAAGAAAGCAGTGCTGGGAGCAGAGTGTGTCCTTTGGACCTGAGGTTCCTGTGCAGAGAAGCTCCCACACCAAAGGATGATTGATGACACGGACCTTCCTCCAGAGCCAACAGAGAAAGTGTTCCCTTGGAGCTGATGCCCTGAATTTGGACTTGTAGCCTACTGGATTGTGAGAGAATAAAATTCTCTTTGTTAAAGCCATTCACTTGTGATATTTCTGTTAGAGCAGCACTAGATGACTAGACAGAATTTGGTACCGAGAGTGGGGTACTGCTATAACAGATACCTAAAATGTAGAAGCAGCTTTGAAACTGTTAATGGATAGAGGACCAGCAGCAGAGAAGCAGCAGTGGCAGAGAACCAGCAGCATGAGAAGCAGGAGAACAGCACGATGGTGCTGGAGCTGACTCACAGAGCAAGAGAGCTGAGTGCCTGTGCACTGGAGGCTTCCTGGCAGAGTGGGGTGCCTTCAGGGACTTATTGATGGAGCTACCGAGCTTTGGAACACTTGCCCTAGCAGGGCAGATGCGGGCGTGAGACCCAAGGGCCAAGAGGCCACAGGAAGCAGAAGCCGAAAAGACAAGAACACAAGAAGCCAAGCTACCTTAGTCTCAAAAGGTATGGCCAGTACCTCTAGGGTTTCAAAGCGTGGAGCCATGGCCTCTGGTGTTTCTAAGGGTGGAGTTGTCACTCCTATGGACTAGGAGAATGGTGCGCCTAAAGCCAAGGGAGCAGAGTTGCTGTCCCAGTGGGCCTGGAAGGCAGAGTTAAAGCCCAGAGCCGAGGGGCATCCCCTCAGAATCTGGAGACCATGGATAGTACCTAGAGTCTGGAGGGCAGGGCTATTGTGTAAATTATCTTAGAGAACAGAAGATTATCTTCAAAGCCTTGAGGGGTAATGTAATGTGTTCTGCTGACTTGCTTGGTGCCTGTTATCCCTTCTTTCCCTCCAGTTTCTCCCATTTGTAATGGAAGTGTCTAGCTTGTGCCTGTTCTGCCATTGTACCTTTGGAAACAGGTAACTTGTAATCTAGATTTCACAGATGAAGAGGAATTTTCAGATTTTGGACTTGGAGTTAAGACTTCTGCAGTGATATGATGAAATGAATATGTTTTGCATGTTGCAAGGACATGAATTTTTGAGGGCCAAAGAGTAGAGTGTCATGGATTGAACTGTGTCCCCAAAAAATATCTGTCAATTTGGCTGGGTTATGATTCCCAGTATTGTATAATTATGTACCATTTTGTGATCTGAAGTAATTTCTTATGTATTGTAAATTCATTCAATATGATCTAATAAGATGGATTAGCAGCAGTTATACTGATAAGGTGTATAAGACTGGATAGTGTCTTAAGCCAATCTCTTTTGAGATATAAAAGAAAGAAGTGAGCAGAGACACATGGGAACCTCATACCACCAAGAAAGCAGTGCCAGGAGCAGAGTGTGTCCTTTGGACCTGAGGTTCCTGTGCAGAGAAGCTCCCAGACCAGGGGAAGACTGATGACACGGACCTTCCTCCAGAGCTGACACAGAAAGTGTTCCCTTGGAGCTGATGCCCTGAATTTGGACTTGTAGCCTGCTGGACTGTGAGATAATAAACTTCTCTTTGTTAAAGGCATCCACTGGTGGTATTTCTGTTAGAGCAGCACTCGACACTAGATTACTAAAACAGATTCTGACCCCAGAGTCCTGTTTTGCAGAACCCTGAGTGACTGGGTAGAGGTGTAGCCACTGACTGTGAAAACCTCCAAGGGATCCAGATCACTCATGGAACTAGACGAAAGATTTGAATTTATGCTCAAAACACACAATTTATATCCACTTAAGGCATATTTTTTCACTCCCATGGAAAATAGATTCATACCTGTATAAACCATATAGTATGGCAACTAATTAAGCATACTGTGTGGTTTCAGGGAAGCCGAGAAAATGCAATATGGTAATTCCAAATAATACTGTTTTCCAGCTGTCTAAAAGCAGGAAACATTGAATCTCAGCCCGGGAAGGAATGTAGATGTCATTTAGCCCAATCACTTATCCAGCATACTAACTGCCTTGACCACATACCTGATAGTTTCTTCCTGGGAAAATGGCATCACCTAACATACACAGCTTTGCCAGGTAGGCTGATCTATCGTAAGACAGCTCCACTGGTTAGAAACCAGTCTTTATAATGAGCTGTTTTTCTGCCTGTCTGCACTGCCCACCTCTTGCTCTTAGTTCTGAGTAAGAGATTTCTGCTAATTTTTCTTCATCAAAATGTCCTTTATTATTTGAAGCAAACTGTCATGCGCATCCTGCGTGTATTATTTTTTACATTAGGCTTCTCAGTGTCAGAGCCCTCCCTCTCGTGAAATGTTTCTAGACTCATCACCATCCCTGTTCCTATTAAAATGGTGGATATTGACTTCAGGCAAACTCCAACAAACCCTATGAGACAGTGTTTTCACTGAAGAGGTTACAGAGGTCTAAGATGACATTGGATTTCTTTCAGGGGGCAGTTGTATTGTTGCTTTAAAAAAACTTTTATTTCTTTTTATAAAACCTACCTCATTGCTTATAACAAACTTTTGATAAATGAACACTCTTTTACTTATATAATGAATTTTTTTTAAATCTTTAAATTTTGTCAAACCTCGTTATCCTGCGTCAACAAATGAGGTTACGGTAACTATAATAATTTAAATTTCATTGGCTTTTGCCCATATTAGCTGAAGTAGGATTCCTACACAGTCCATCTAATTACTTCTGGGGGTTCTCGAGGGGTCTCATAAGAACAAGTCCCCCTTCATGGGAGTCACCCCTCTTACTCCAGGGCCAGCAGCTCCCCGGGGTCCCGAAGGCAGGGCAGGTCCCATTGCTACTCAGGGAGTAAGGCAGCCACTATAAGGCCACACTTCTTCTTTGTCGCTACTCCAGTGAATGTTAACATTTCTCCTTTTGTTCCTGATATTATACAGAATTAAACCCAAAATTTCGTTACTCACAGTTCTTTCTTCTCCCCAGGACCCAAAGATTCCTGCCTGGGGTTGTATTTGAGTAACAGCCACCATGGTCTATTCAGAAGGACTCTTCCCTTCTGACAGCCAAGGCTTTATTATTGGACTAAGCTCATTGTGCCCAATTCTTTCCTCTGCACAAGGCACTCTCTCTAAAAGGCCGTTAAACCCCTTGCCTTTCACTACTTTGATAGACTTTTCAAACCTTCTCTTTTTTTTCTTTGAAATGAACATTATACCATGAACATTTTTACAAAATCATAAAAAATTCTTCCAACTCATCATTTTTAATTGCTCCATAATAGTCCATCTTATGGATATATGATACTATATTTGCCTATTTTTCTATTGCTAAAAATGTTGTTTTTTCTGTGTAGCTTATTATTTTTACAAATGTGTTTTACATTATTCCTGTATTTTACTACAGTCTGTAGTTCAGCATATGTAGGTAATTTCATATCCTTATTATGTCATCCAATACATTATCATTATTTTCAGCTTTTGACTTTAGATATGTATTTTTAGGATGCCTTTTTAACCATCAAATCAAATTTTATTTGCTTATAGACCTAGTTTTCTTAAACTGTGATTTAGGTGAAAGTTTACAGCTCAGGTTAGTTTCTCATACAAAAATTTATACACATATTGTTGTGTGACCCTAGTTGCAATCCCTATAATGTGACAGCATACTCCCCCTTTCCACCCTGGGTTTCCCGTGTCCATTCAACTAGCTCCTGACCCTCTCTGCCTTCTCATCTCGCCTCTGGACAGAAGCTGCCCATTTATTCTCGTGTATCTGCTTGAACTGAGAAGCACACTCTTCACAAGTATTGTTTTATGTTTTATAGTCCAGCCTAATCTTTGTCTGAAGACTTGGCTCTGGGAATGGTTTTAGTTCTGTGTTAACAGAGAGTCCGAGGGCTGCGTCTTCTGGGGTTCCTTCCTCTAGTCTCAGTCAGACCATTAACTCTGGGCTTTTTACATGAATTCAAGTTCTGCACCCCACTTTTCTCGTCCATCAGGGACTCTCTGTTGTGTTTCCTTCGGGCAGGTCATTGGTGGTAGCCGGCCATAGACTCAGTTTTTATATTTCAGTCTATAGATCTCCCATAGCCCTTTTAGTGAGATCCCTGTAAGATAGAAAGACGTATTTATATGTGATTTCAAATATCACTGAATATTAATGTCAGCAGCTAACTGGCATATTTACAAGTAATCATTTCAAACCCTTCTCATTAAAAATAAATCATATAAAAATGAATTGTGGAATTTTAGAATTAGAAGAATTATAGAATTAAAAAAACCTTTAGTTGTGATCTAGTTCAATGACCTAATTTCAACCATTCATCAATCCATCTACATTCCTTCAACAGTCATTTGTCACCTTCCTTCCTTCTGTATACTTAAAAAAAAAAAACCCAGACCAGTTGTCATCAAGTTGATTCCAACTCATGGCGACCCTGTGTGTTTTAGAGTATAACTACACTCCATCAGGTTTTCAATGGGTGTGATCTTTCCAAAGTAGATCAGACCTTTCTTCCTAGGCACCTCTGGGTAGATCTGAAGTGCCAACCTTTTGGTTAATAGCTGAGCACTTAATTGCTTGCACCACCAAAATCTCCTTCTGTATACTAACCTGTTGCTGTCAAGTCGATTGCAACTCATAGTGACCCTATAGGACAGAGTAGAACTGCCCCATAGGGCTTCCAAGGAGCAGCTAGTGGATTCGAACTGCTGATCTTTTGGGTAGCAGCCAAGATCTTAACCAGTGCACCACCAGGACTCCTTTGTATTCTAGGGACAATAAAAACATTGGGGATAAAAATATAAGTCCCAGACCCTATCCTTGTGTTATGGGTAATGTTGTTTTTGTTGTTGGGTGCTGTTGAGTTGATTCTGACTCTTAGTGATCCAAGGTGACAGAGTAGAACTGCCTCACAGGTTTTCCTAGGCTGTAATCTGTACGGGAGCAGATCACCATGTCTTTTCTTCCACAGAGTGGCTGGTGGGTTCAAACCAACAACCTTTCAGTTAGTGGCTGAGTGCTTAACCATTGTGCTACGAGGGGTCCTCTGATATGAGTAATAGAGGAATAAATAAAAGTGATAGAGGATGTGATTCCTTCTGTTTGAGAGGAGAGGGAAGGATTCTCAAAGCAAGTGACATTTATGCTGTACCTTAAAAAAGAATAGGGAATTCAGGAGAAAGAAACAAGTGATTGGATGGGTTGAGTAATAGGTTTCAAAGGACACAGCATGTTGGAAAATAAATTTCTGTAGCAACAGCATTGGAATACACAATATCCTCCCTAGTACTCTGAGATGAAGTTGCAAAGGTGAAAGTCTGTTAGTGAAAGACTTGGCATAAGGAGCATAAGGAACGTGCCTATTGTCTACCATGAAACAGAAAGAAGACAAAATCAAGGTTATTCATGTAGGGGAATAGCATGTTTTAGAAAGACACTTTTGATAACATTATGTAGGAAGGATTATAAACTGGAGACAAGAGAGAAGGCTTTTTCTTTATCAATGTGACCATTTCATTAATAAAGTATATAACTGACCCTCAGATCTCTGTGACACGAAACCAGTGTAGCTCAACTTGTCCAAGGTTTTTGGAAAATGGTGTGGTTTTTGTTATTGGTTTTGTTTATTTATCTGTGAGATAATGTAGGCTTGCCTTCTTGGTGACATTGTTAAATAGGTAAGAAAAAAAAAGTTGAGAAAGGGCATCAAGAATCCCCTTTGCCTTTTGGAAGATAGCTGGTCCAAAGCTATGAAACACAACGTCTCTCTAACCTGAAATTTCATTTGGTTGGTCCATGTGTCAAGAGCATGCCTCAGGCCTGCTTTGTCCATTAACAGGCCAGTGGTGAGTCACGGCCTGAACATGAGGAAATGTTCACTTACTTTTTCATAGTCATGGCTATGAGACTTTTTAATGATCAAAGTACGATCATGGCCTAAAGTACCTATTAAGAAGGCTATTTTCTGCCACAGGCAGGGAGCAGAATGTCAAATCACAATTCCAAGAGCACCATCATCATTCTGTAGCCTCAGGAAGCTGAAGTTTTACAGCTGCCTGGAACCCACACGCTTCATATGATGTAGATCAGCACTGCTAATTAGCTGCTTCAGGATTCTTAATGCCCTGTGGCTTTGGAAACACTCGTTAACCCATAGAGGGAGGAGAACAGCTGGAAGCCATTGGACCACAGCCTGAATTTATTATAATTCCATTCAATACCCACCTTATCTTTCCAAATCCCTCTATAAAATCCGTTGAAAATTATAGTTGAGTGAAGCTGTTCTTAGTGACGCATCCTGAGAGCAGAGGGAAATCACAGCTCCGTGTTTCTTGAAGCCACAGAAACGCGTGGAGAACTGCAGGAAAGGACTGATCCATGGCGATTTCCATAAGCACGTGTGTGGTTTTCCAGAGGCTAGGGAAGAAATGCCAGGATGGGGGAGGGAAGCCACTTGGTGTGGAAAGGCTCGTGTTGAGTGCACAGGAGTCTTCATTTCTCTTCTGCCAAAAGAAAACACTGCCAACTCCCTGCTCCCCAGCCCCCACCATTCTCCCCGCATAGAGCTGACACTCATCAAGCCCACAGTTCTTAATACAATTCTCATGACATAAGCTGACCAACCACATGAAATCTAATCAAGAAAACATTCGTTGTCATTGGCAACAAATGCAGGAGCTGCATCACTAATCCACATACTTTACAGAGCAGAACGTCAGACCACAACCTGCAAAAAAATTTTTTAAAAGGTGGCCCTACCCTTTATTAGGTATGTGATATCATAAAAAAAAAAAATAATAATAATAAAAACATTCATAGGAAAATCTATACCAAGTTTTTAAAAAGAAAATGCATGTAAAAGTTAATTGTCTAAAGGGGCTTTTAAAACAGCCACCTGTCTGTCTGTCTGTTGAATATAAACAATAGCAGTTCCTTTCTTACCCTCACCAAGAAAAGGAAAGTGCTCCAGTAGCTCGCCATACTTGGCTGCTATTTAATGGGTCAGATTCACTTTTTTTTTTAATAGCTCTAAATTGAAATATAATTTACATACTATAAAGTTCACCCATTTAAAATGTACAGTTCAATGGTTTTAGTTTCTCTTTGATTTTATTGTTGTAGTTTAAGTGAAAATTTACAATTCAAGTTAGTCTCTCATACAAAAATTTATACATACATTGTTATGTGACCCTAATTGCTCTCCCTATACTGTGATAGCACACTCCTCCTTTCCACCCTGGATTTCCCTTTTTGATACTAGGAGAAGTCAGCAAGTGGGTCCTATGTATCATTGTACCATTGCATATAATACATGCCTGGAACATAGTAGGTGCTTAATAAATGTTTGCTAAATAACTGAGCGAATAAGTAAATGAAGCGCAAATTTTTAGAATACTCTTCTAGTGAGAATTTTACCTGGAGTCATAAATGGAAGCTACATTTATTTAAACTTTGGGATTATAAATTCTTTCCATTTCCTGTGCGGTTGGTACTCTTGGAGTCTTCTTTTGTGCTTATGAAATTAGAGAACACTGATTAAGTTATAGAGTGATATATATTAGTATGTGGAATTTCAAAATGCAAATACCATGCCAGTGTTTGAGACCAGAATGCCTTTGTAGTGAATACAGTTTTTCAAAAGATCATGCTAATTTTAAAGAAGTCTTAGTTTGAGACATTAATTTGGTACTAGAAAAATAAAATTTATACATTTTTAGAAATCTTCAATGATACTAAGATTGTAGAATATTTGTTTCTTTGAAATAGGCTTACAAAAATATGGCTTACTTCCTTTATTAATAATAACCCAAATATGTTTTGAAATACAAATATTAAAGCTCATAAGCTTCACATATGTAAAAGATGACACCTGGTTTACTACTATACAGGTTTTAAAAACACAGGTTTCAACAAGTTCCATGCCATGGCCCTCATTTGTTCCTCTGTTGGGACTGTAAGATTTTCATTATTTTTTACTTTTCTTTTACTCAAAAAGAACTGAGAGGATTTTGAGCCTCCTCCTGAACATTTAGAATATGATTTGCAGTGACTTTGATTTTTGAGTCTTAATCCATGAATGCCTGAGGACTTTGATTTACAACCATAAATGTTGAAAAAGAAAAAAAAAATCCTTTTTATTTATTTTTTCAGTTTTGGAAGTTGCTTCTGGGATCACAGAAATGTACTTCCTTGTTGTCCTGGAGGGTTGTGGGAGGGAAATCTCATTCCCTTCCTTGATTTATACACTTATTTATCACTTACATAGATGAGTCTTAAATCTTGATATGCAGACTCATGTATCTGTCACATAGGTGAGTCCTAAAACTTTTGTGAGCTCACATAAGTTGCCTGGTGCTTTTTGACTTGTAGCATATAATATCAAAACCAGCTTTTTAACTGGTGCCTGCCAAGGTTAATTAAATGCCACCAAATACCAAACTGTTTATTAACCATATGTTAATAAACATATTAATTGCATCTGGCTCCAATTTAATTAGAAATTAATACCTTCTATTTTACATAAAATGAATGCTTAGACTAGAACACCACAAATGAATTAGAGATTGATACAGGAGCCTGAGGAAGGAAGCCTTAAGAGAAAGAAGCCAAGATTCTGTAGCTCAAGGCAGAAAAGGGTAATTGAAAATATCTTTAATTAAGAGACATTGCTCTGTCACAGTGGTAAAAAACAGATGTTCACTTTTAGTCAGTACAGAATAGAATAAATGACCTTAATTTATAGAAGCAGGTGCTGATTTATATAAAATTTCTCAATGTGGGGTCACTCTCAAACTTGGCTACACATTGGAATAAACTGGGGAGCTTTAAAAAAGAAATACTAATGCTTAGGTTCAACCCTCAGAGATTCTGATTTATTTTGTTTGGGGACAAACCAAAAAAAAAAAAAAAAAAATCATTTGGCCTGGACACCAACATTTTTAAAATTCTTCAGGTGATTCTAATATGCAGCCATGTTTGAGAACCACCTTTTTGTCAATAGGGGATACCAAAACCAGGTTGGTACCTGAGATTCTCCTCATTATAGACTCTCCAATAGGGTCAGGCATTGTCTCTAGAAACTCATGATCAATATGAATTATATTACTTTGGATGGAGTAATGCATTAACATATTTGTACAATGATATAGATGTTGTATAGTTCAGAAGGAGCCTCAAAGAAAAGGAAAGTTGGGGAAAGGAAGAACAGAAGGAGTTAGGAAGCCTTAAAGTGTTAGGAACTGAGTAAAGGTGACGTGGGTTAATATAAACCCATAGAGCAAGAAGGAGATGCTGGGTTATCACACTCTATTAGATATACTGAACTAACATTTTGTTGTCTTTCATCCCTGGTTTTATTTCTCACATGTCTCCAAATACGTCATCACACGATTCTCTAGAATTGTTAGAACAAAATTGCTTATAATTCACTGTTTTGTAAAGGAATGCATAGATTTTATTACTTTGGTGGAAAGAATGCTGCAAGGGTTATATATTCAACATGAATGGCAAGGTTAAAAGCACCAATGGGTCTTTGAAGTCCTTTACAGTCCCGAGATCCTATGACTTTGTACTTCCAGGTGCTGTAACTCTAGAAGAGAGAGTTATCACTGGAGTAGGCTATATCTTGGCTTGTGAGAAACTACAGCATGCCACAAACATGAGGGACAGCCTTCTCTGAAATGCTTGCATATAAAAGCAGTATGTGTCTTAAGAACCCAATGGTTCACTGTAATCTTTAGATGTTAGTGTCTGTATTTGGTCCCTGGTTGGTACATACAGTTAACATGCTTGGCTGCTAACAAAGAGGTTGGAAGTTCAAGTTCACCCCGAGGTACCTCGGAAAAAGGCCTGGTGATCTACTTCTAAAATATTAGCCATTGAAAACCCTATGGAGCACTGTTCTACTCTGATGCACATGGGGTCACCATGAATTGGAGTCAATTTAACTGAACATTTATAATGTGCTAAGCTAAAATCCTGGATTTGAAAATTTCCCTCTTAAAGAGAAGGGCCTAGGACTGAGAAAGATATTAGCAATACATATGTATGACAAAGGACTCATATCTAGAGCATATAAAGAATTTCTACAGATCAATAAAAGCAACCTGCTCTGGAAAGAAAATGATATGAATTTTACACCATCTATTTGATTCTTACATTTTACTACCTGCATTTTAGAACATCCATAAATTATTGCTTTCATAATGTATTCAAGAGTTTGCCATGGATAAGCATGAAATCTACCAGTCTGTAGTTTTTAGGAAACTTTTCTTCTCCACCTTTTGAAAACAAGAATCTAAAACGACCTTGCCGTTTTCCATTTTCTGTGCCTTTGTCTGTGATTCCTAAATCTTCCCCAAGCACGTGGCCCTCACCTTTGAAAAATGGGTAGGGTGGCATTGGCACTGAACATCCCAGAGTGGCAGAAAAGCACACACAGTGTGTGATCTTGCAAAGCGTGTATACTTGACTACACATATTAATGAGTGTGTACTGATTTTATGTAAAACCAGTTCTTATGACTTCTTTCTCTTCATTCAAATACTACCAGAGCTCTTATAACTGATACTTAAATTATTCAGTAATCTGTTCTTAGAAACAGCAAATTTTACAAATAGAAGAGACCTCTGTGGTCATCGATTCAATTGCCACCATTTTCAGGTAAGGAAACTGAGACCTAGAGAGTGGCTCGCTCACCTTGGGTCCTGCAACAAGTAGCAGGACTCCTGGCCAAGTGCTCTTTCAGTCACACAAAACTATTTATCTAAGGATGCTGCAGCAACAATATGCCCGACCTGAATCCTATGAGTTTACAAGTTTAGTCCTTCTCTAGACCCTTAGTTTTGCTCAAAGAAAAAAATTCTGCAAAATATTAATATAGTCCTAGCCAGGCATTACAAAATTCTATACTGTTTGTGTAAAAGAGAGACTAGACAAGAAGTCCATATCTTAACACAATCTATCTTTATCATAGCAAAAACAAT
The DNA here is from genome assembly GCF_000243295.1 of Trichechus manatus latirostris. Taxonomy (NCBI): domain Eukaryota; kingdom Metazoa; phylum Chordata; class Mammalia; order Sirenia; family Trichechidae; genus Trichechus; species Trichechus manatus. The sequence continues at coordinate 12,831,729 of NW_004444010.1, read as the reverse complement.
TTAAAACATATTATGCTGAGTAGTGCCTGAACATTACTGAAGAAGAAAGTTAATGCCTTTTCCTCCTAAAATGCCTTCTATTATGGGTAGATATTTTCACATTAGAGACACTCCTGTGAAATGCTTGGTCAACTAAAATTATTAAAAAGCTAAAATCGAACATTGAACTGAAAGCAAAGTGAAATATATCTTCCACTTCCATGAATTTTAATGGTAGCCATTGATGTTCTTAGTTTCTTCCACCTTAAAACATAGAAGATAGTCCTTCAGGAAAAATGACTTGGACAACTAGTGTAGGGAAATTGGTGGCAACATAAGAGTGTTTAAGGAAAAAAAATGTGGTGATTCAAACACTGTTGATGGGCATGAAAATAGAATCAACTTACTCTAGAGAACAATTTGACAACTTCTATTAAAGTGAAAAATGTTACTGTCCTACCCTTTAACAATCCTACTTCTAAGTTATCTACTCTAAAAAATACATATTTGGAATAGGTACACGAGGAGTTTGCAAGACTGCTCTTTGTAGTATGCAATAGTGAAAAACTGGAAACCTGAATGCATATCAATAGGGAAGGGCTAAATGAACTGTGAAATAGACATACTGTGGAATACTATGCAGCAGCTAAAAAGAACAAGGGGGATCTTTGATGAATGAAGAAAGCAAGTTGCGAAATAACCATTAAGTATGACATGGTAGAATTGATACATTTGAATTGTGAAGAATACGCAATATACTATGGAATGTCAGAAGAATGAAAAATCAGTCTTAGAAGATATACACATGAATGCTCCTTAGAAGCGAGGATGGTGAGACTTTGTCTTGCTTACTTTGGAGACGTCATCAGGGAAGATCAATCTCTAGAAAAGGACGTTATGTTTGGTAAAGTAGAGGGTCAACGAAAATGCAGAAAACCTGCAATGAGATGGATTGACACAATAGCCTTAACAATGTGCTCAGGCATATCAAAGATCATGGAAATGGAGCAGGTCTGGGCAATGTTTCATTCTGTTATCCATAAGGTCTTCATGAGTCAGAGCAGACTTGGCGGCAACTAAATAACAACAATATGTTTTTAAAAAGCATCACAAAACAATAATATATGTTTCTATAGTTGCATGGAAACACTGGTGACATAGTGATTAAGTGCTACAGCTGCTAACCAAAAAGTCAGCCGTTCGAATCCACTAGGCACTCCTTGGAAACTCTATGGGACACTTCTACTCTATCCTATAGGGTCGTTATGAGTCAGAATCGACTCAACAGTGATGGGTTTGGTTTGGTTTTATAGTCACATAATTATGCATGTACAGTATTGTAGCCACATATGACTATTTAAATTTAAATTAATAAAATTAAATAAAATTAAAAATTTAGTTCCTCAGTTTCACTAGCCACATTTCAAGTGCTCAGTAGCCATGTTTGGCTAGTGGTTACCATATTGGACAGCATTGGTCTAAATGGATAAACACAACTAGTAACGGGGTTACCTGTGGGGAGGGTCGAGTTTGGGGATGATGGCCAACAGGGACTTCAGATTTCCAGGTTAACATTTGAAAGTGTTATGATGAGAACATAGTATATACTTGGAAAATTTAAAATGAATACATTTTTTAAATTAAAATCATGCATAGCAGTAGGATTTCAAAAACAGTTCAGACTTTAACTGCATGGACCAGAGTAAACTGATTTGGGTACACTATCCTTTTAGCTTGTCAAGTGTTTAAAAGCACAAATAAAAATACTAAAGCAAACCGTACCAATCCATTTTCTCCCTCCTTTCTTTCCTTTAACAAGTGTCTTTTGAGCACTTACTCTACTCCAGGCACTTAAAGGACAAGGGTAATAAGGGACTTAGCGCCTAGACTTAAGTGTTTTTAGCCTGTGTGCATGCAATAAGAGGATGTCTTTGTCATACCTTGTTTTACCTTTGCAACTGATTAAATAATGTTTATATAATTATGGAGTATAAATGGCAATTATTAAGTGCATTAAGACATATAATTCAATAATATTAAAGTAATATTTATATTAGTGATAAAAATAGTAGTTTTAGAAAAAAATTGAGATTGGTCTACATAATTTAGCAATTATTTGAGCACTTCCAGGTCAGAATTACTACATTAAAAGTACCTTGTGAAGGTCATGGAAGCTTCATAGACACATCCAAAATCCCTGAGGGACCAAACTGCTGGCCTGAGGGCTGCAGGGACCATGGTCTCAGGGAACATCTAGCTCAGTTGGCGTAACATAGTTTACATAAAGAAAATGTTCTACATTCTACTTTGGTGAATAGCATCTGGGGTCTTAAAAGCCTGTGAGTGGCCATCTAAGATACTCCACTGGTCTCACCCCTTCCAGAGCAAGGAAGAATGAGGAAAATTAAAGATACAAGGGAAAAGATTAGTCCAAAGGACTAATAGACCACATCTACCATGGCCTCCACTAGACTGAATCCACTACAACTAGATGATGCCCGGCTACCACTACTGACTGCTCTGATCGGGATCACAATAGAGGGTCCCAGACAGAGCTGGAGAAAAATGTAGAACAAAATTCTAACAATAAAAGCCCAGACTTACTGGACTGACAGAGACTGGAGAAACCCCAACAGTATGGCCCCCAGACACCTTTTAGCTCAGTAATGAAGTCACTCCCGAGGTTCACCCTTCAGCCAAAGATTAGACAGCCCCATAAAACAAAATGAGACTAAAGGGGCACACCAGCCCAGGGGCAAGGACTAGAAGGCAAGAGGGGACAGGAACGCTGATAATAGGGAACCCAAGGTTGAGAAAGGAGGGTGTTGACGTATCGTGAGGTTGTTAACTAATGTCATAAAATAATATGTGTACTAACTGTTTAATGAGAAACAAGTTTGTTCGTAAATCTTCATCTAAAGTACAATTTAAAAAAAAAAATGTTCCTTGTGGGATGGGTCAGTGTCATATACCTGCATTTATAATTACCCATAGAGTTAGTGTGGGAATAAGCGTATGGAATTTAGGGATGCACAACAAACATTTTCTTGATTAATTCTTTAGATAATAGATAGAAAGGTCAGCAGTGTGGTGGTGAATCTTGATGGTGAGTTTCTTTGGCAATACTTCATACAGCACAGTGGACTAGATGGAAAGTTCCAACTGACAATAAACACTTTGAGAGCAAATGATGTATTTTACGTCCCATGTACTCAAAGAGCAACCCCCTCAGTGTACCCATGGAATCTGGCGCATAGTATCTGTCTAATTAAATGCTTGTAGGATAATTAAATTACATCCAGGAAATAGCTTAAATGTCAGTAAAGTTTACCTTATAATTTCAATTGATTATATAAAACCAGGCAAAAAATTTCACCACACTTGCAAAAGAATTTGTTTCAACTTATATTAAACCTTTTTTTTTGCCTTATCTTCAAAATGTTGACCAAATATAGCAAAGTTTGCTTCTAGAATTGACACTTTTAGAATATATGTGCTCTTTTCAAAAAAAATGATATGTAATTGTATTTTTATGTAATATTGTTAAGTAATGAAAGCTATTTTTAAAATGTATTACTTATTAAAATATCAACAACCAACTTAAACACTACACAAATGGATAAATATAAAGAAATAGTATCACCTGGGTGCAAGTTAATTGCTTTCAGTTATTAGACTTCAAAAGCCATCAAACCCTATATACTCTAAAAAACCAATTGCCTTGGAGTTGATTCTGATTCATGGCAACCCCATGTATGTCAGAGTATAACTGTGCTCCAAATGGTTTTCAATGACTGATTTTTCGGAAGTAGATCACCAGACCTTTCTTCTGAGGTGCCTCTGAGTGGGCTCCAACTTCAAACCTTTCAGTTAGCAGCTACTATTTACACCAGCCAGAGACTCCTTGACATACTCTAGCACCTGGATATACATGATGGGATTCTTGGATCAGCATTAGCATTACCTAAGAGCTTTGGAAATGCAGAATCTTGAGCCCCACTCCATACCTACTAAATCAGATTCTGCATTTTAGCAAGATTTTCAGGGGATTCTTATTGTTGTTAGGTGCCATCGAGATAGCTCCAACTCACACCGACCCCATGAACAACTGAACGAAATGTTGCCTGGTCCTGCACCATCTTCACAATCATTGCTATATTTGAGCCCATTGTTGCAGCCACTGTGCCAATCCATCTCTTTGAGGGTCTCCCTCTTTTTCACTGACCCTCTACTTTACCAAGCTTGATGCCCTTCTCCAGGGTCCCTCCTAATAACATGTCCAAAGTACATGAGACAAAATCTCACCATCCTCTCTTCTAAGGAGCATTCTACCTGTACTTCGTCCAATACAGATTTATTCGTTCTTCTGCCAGTCCATGAGTATATTCAGTATTCTTCACCAACACAATAATTCAAATACATCAATTCTTCTTCAGTCTTCCTTATTCACTGTCCAGCTTTCGCATGCATACAAGGCCATTGAAAGCACCATGGCTTGAGTTAGGCACACCTTAGTCCATAAAGTGACGTCTTTGCTTTTTTACACTTTGAAGAGGTCTTTTGCTGTAGATTTGCCCAATGCAATGCATCGTTTGATTTCTTGACTGCTGCTTCCAAGGGCATTGATTGTGGATCCAAGTAAAATGAAATCCTTGACAACTTCAATATGTTCTCCATTTATAATGATTCTTAGCCACGTTAAAGTTTGAAAAGCTTCAGATTCTGTTACACATCTTCTGAACAACAGTGCCATCTATTCCAATATTTCTATGGTCCCTTAGTCAGCTTACAGCCTTCCAACTATCATGTGGTCTACAGCTTTGGCATTTAGACTCACAGCCCTTGCTTCTATAGCCTCTGCTAAGGTTATGGGTTTTTATATGTGCAGATAAACCAGTCACAGAGGAGGGTAGAATTACCCTCACAGCAGGAATCCAATAATAACTTCGAGTCTGATGAAGACTAGGACCAGGGCAGCATCAGACTTACTGGTTTTGCTAAACCAAAAAAAAAAAACAGTTGTCCTCCTGTCATTCAGAGTAGAACTGTGCTCCATAGACTTTTCAATGGCTGAATTTTCAGAAGAAAATCACCAGACCTTTTTTCCGAGGCATGTCTGGGTAGACTCGAACCGCCAACCTTTTGGTTAGCAGCCAAGCTTGTTAATTGTTTGCACCACCAAAGGACCAAAAAGAACTATGTCTTTGAAATTCTGCTCATTACCTTATTACCTCCAACTTTTTGATTAGCAGCCTAATGTTTAAGTATTTGTACCACCGAGGAATGATCCTGGTTTGCTGAAATCCTTCTATTTGATTACATTTTGGTAGCAATTTTTAAAAAAGTGTATAGGGAGCCCAGAAGGTTCATGTTATCCATCAACTATGTTCAAGGAAATGTTGGTCTCTGGAAACATTTATTTCTGTACTTGCTTGAGGCAGGTAGATTCAGGGTCAAACAAGTCTGCATTTACAAATTATTAGCATATACAAGCATATAGAAGACTGAGAGATCTTATTATAAGGAAACCCATTTAATTATGTTCAACCTACCCAATATTTTGTATCAAAAAATATTTTTCTTTTAAAATGAAACTCATTAGAATTGGGCAAAATAGTCTTTGGGGGGACATACTTCAAGAAATTGAGTGCAGCGGTCTCTCCTACCACCTTAGCTATTCCCAGAAGCTAAGTTAACTACTGAAGTTTTAGAAAATCTGACTTATTATGTAACAGTGAATATACTTATCTCTGTAGTTTCACCATTTTAGAAGTAAAACAATGCTTTGATTCCAAATATTAAATTAACTTAGGCATTTCTCTCCCACTCTGTCTCCCAAACTGTGACTCAGCTGTCAGAGCAAATGCTTTTACCCAGTTAGGGAAGGCATTCCCTAAGTTTCAGGCACCTGATAAGTGCAGCACGCTTGTATTTTCCATATTACATTTTTAAAATATGGAATATTTCTTTTCCATTTGTCTTCTTAAAGCATTATCTGTGATATATGCTATCACCACCAGCAAGTGGAAGAAACCATATTGCCCCAGGATGCACTTGATGATTTTTCTAAAATGGCAACAGAAACTTGAAATCAAGACTAACAACTGATTTTTTTTTTCTTTTAAGTTATAAAACCCTAGTAAAGTTATAGAACTTTAGACTGGACAATTGAGTTCCAGAGAAGTTAAATAAACTTGTTCAAGACGACTTAGCTAATTAATCACAGATTTGGGAATAAAACTCTGCTTTCTATAACACCTTTCTTAAAGTATACCACATAAACTACTAAGTCTCAGAAAGTTCCTTACAGTTTAGTATGAAAAATGCTATCCCTGAAAATATGATTTACTTATAAGGAATCTTTGTTTAAATATGTTAGCCTTTGGAAAACAAATTGCCAGCTACCATTATGAACCTCTGAATTACAGGTACTCTTGGTAAAATATACTATTTTTAGCATTTGTCTTATAAAAAACATACAAAAAAATTTGAATAACTGAAATAGATGGTATATGTGGTCAGAAGGAGGCTTTCTAGCTATATTATGCTAATTTTGAAATAACGCTAAAAAATCCTTTCCTGGGCCAGGCTGGATGTGGGTCCAGAAACATAGAGTATGAGAGAGATGAAGAAATGTGTTCCTTGGTATTGGGTTTTGAGTTGATCACTGTTGTATTAGATTTCTCTGAGCATGGAATATATGTTGAATTTTATTCATTATTATATCTATTATGTGGACAAAGACAAGAATAAATATTAGTTCTTGTCACCTTTCATTATGAAAAATAACACTGAAGGTCTACCCAAGTTCTTTTGTGCTCTCAGTATCTGTTTTCTGCAATAAAGATGAACATTTTACGGGAGTTTAGAGATTTTTTTTTTTAATGAAGAAATATTTGTCAGAGCCTCAAAAATACCATTACTAATGGGTTTTAATTGGGGTTCAGAACTATTTTCAGTAAACTGTTGTAAAATGTTTTGTAATGGAGTTGGATCTGCACATCAAGGTATAGGAATTCATTTTTCGAAGAGTACCTTTTTTTCTGGTTTCTTTTTTTTATTGTTGTGCTTTAAGTGAAAGTTTAAAATTCAAGTTAGTCTCTCATACAAAAATTTATACATACATTGTTATGTGACCCTATACTGTGACAGCACACTCTTCCTTTCCACCCCGGATTTCCGTGTCCATTCAACCAGCTCCTAACCTTCTCTGCCTTCTCATCTTGCCTCTGGACAGGAGCTGCCTATTTAGTCTCATGTATCTACTTGAGCTAAGAGGTGCACTCTTCGCGAGTATTGTCTTATGTCCCATAGTCCAGTCTAATCTGTGTCTGAAGCATTGGCCTCGGGAATGGTTTTAGTTTTGGCCTAACAGAGTCTGGGGGCCGTGTCTTCCGGGGTCCCTCCAGTCTCAATCAAATCATTAGGTCTGGTCTTTTTACTAGAATTTGAGTTCTGTACCCCACTTTTCTCCTGCTCCATCAGGGACTCTGTTGTGTTCCCTGTCAGGGTGGTCCATTGGTGGTAGCCGGGCACCGTCTAGTTCTTCTGGTCTCAGGCTGATGAAGTCTCTGGTTTATGTGGCCCTTTCTGTCTCTTAGGCTAATACTTTCCTTATGTCTTTGATGTTCTTCATTCTCCTTTACTCCAGGTAGTTTGGGAACAATTGATGCATCTTAGATGGCCACTCACTAGCTTTTAAGATCCCAGGTGCCACTCACCAAAGTGGGATGCAGAACATTTTCTTAAAAAAACTTTGTTATGTCAATTGACCTAGATATCCTCTGAAACCATGGTTCCCAGACCCTTGCCCCTGCTACTCTGTCTCTCCAAGAGTTTGGTTGTATTCAGGAAACTTCTTAGCTTTGGTTTTAGTCCAGTTGTGCTGACTTCCCCTGTAGTGTGTGCTATCCTTCCCTTCATTCTAAGAGTACCATTTATTTATTTGCTTGATATTTATGATTACAAAGGCAATGTAGTACAGTGATTACAAGCATAGGCTCTAGACTTGGACTAACTGGTTTAAAAAACCAACTCTATCACTACTAGCTGTGTATGACCTGAGGAAGTTATTTAACTTTAATTTGTGCCTCAGTTTTTTCAACTTTAAAATGGAGATAATATTTCCTACCGCATTAGAGTAACTGTGATGGTTAAATTAAGTAATGATGCAAACTGCTTATGCTCAGTGCACTGGTGTTTGGTATTTATGTCTAGTGACTTTCTCAATGATTCAGTAGGCTAGAGAATGATCCAAAGTCTCTGGGTGGTGTAAACAGTTAATGTGCTAGGCTGCTAACTGAAAGGTTAGAGGTTCACAGCCACCCAAATTTGCCTCTGAAGAAGGCCTGGCATCTGTTTCCAAAATATCAGCCATTGAAAACCCTGTGGATTACAATTCTACTCTGACACACATGGGATTACCATGATTTGAAATGTACTAGATTGCAATGTTTTGTTTTGTTTTTTTTAATTGATGACTCACTCTGGATATAGTGGGATATGGTGGATTTTTGTGTTGGCAAGTTGAAGGCAAAATCCTTGGCTATTCTGCCCCCTGAAAGAAGACCCCAAAATATAGGATATTATATTAAAATTTTAGTGGCCATCAAAACCTATTATTTTTATTGAAGGTTGGCTAATTTTTAGGAGAGGCATTCTGGGATTTCAGTTTAGCAAAGTAATCAGGAGGGATTTCTGTTCTATTATTGAAACCTTTTTTGAAGTGAATGTGTTATGAGGAAAGGAAAGTTTCTTACCTAAGTTTTATTGCAGTTTTTTTTTGAAGTAATAAAATAAACATGCTGTGTTAATGTTGCTCGGGTAAGTTGCACCCTATAAAATGTTAACTTCTCTTTCAAGTGAAATACTGACTTACTATTTCAGTAGAGATCTCGCTAACATTTACTTTTAATCTAGAGAAAAAAATTAACTAGGTTTGATCTTTTTATCGATATGAATTATTAATAACTTGTGGAAGAACACACTGTATGTTCAAAATGTAGCTCTAATATAAAGCAATACAGACGTATTTGTTTTATTCAGTAAATCCTAAATACTGTCCTTTTACAAAACAGGCTTTTGATGATTAATTAGGTAGACCATACTTAATTAGGTAGAATGTATAATTGATTGTGCTAAGAAACGTCCAGTCTATTTCTAACTTCTCTTATGTCTTGCACACTCATATATAGCCAAGGAACAGATCCTTCTTGCTTCATTAAGATCCTCTCTTCTCATTTTTACACAAATTCATACTGAATAGAAACTGTTGAAATAAACAGTCTTCTGAATCTTTTTCCTCCAAATATATTACATATTGCCACACACACATACACACACACACACAAAACGTTGCCCTAGAGTAGATTCCAACTCATGGCAACCCAATGTGTTTCAGAGTAGTACTTCACTCCATAGGGTTTTCAATGGCTGTGATCTTTTGGAAATAGATCACCAGGTCTTCTGAGGTGCCTCTGGGTGGATTTGAAGAGCAAATCTTTCAGTTAGTAGTCAAGTGCTTAGCTTTTTGTAGCACCCAGGGAATCCTATATTGCCACCAGATAAATCTTACTTAAATACCTCTGGTGGTACAGTGGTCAAAGCGCTCAGCTGTTAACCAAAAGGTTGGCGGTTAGAACCCACCAGCTGCTCCATGGAAGAAAAATGTGGCAGTCAGCTTCCTTAAAGATTACAGCCTTGGAAACCCTCTGGGGCAGTTCTATGCTAAGAGTCAGAATTGACTCAATGGCAGTGTTTTTTTTTTTTTTTTAAATATACTCTTTACCCATATCCCAAGTAAATTTTACTGATTTCTCCATAGGAAAGAGTCTAACAGTCTAATGACCTTTACTTCCTGGCTAAAAGTATCTCATTATTATTCTCCTATGTGTATCTTCTTTCAAGACTTAATTCAAGCCCTGCTTCTTCTTCCAGCTGTTCTTCATCTTTTTCTATTTTAATTGGCCAATCCTCTAAACTCCTGAGGTAATATTGATTGTCTCTATTGTTAATTTGATGTTTAGCATTTATATTCTTTAGTTGTTGTTGTTAGTTGCCTTCCAATCAATTCCAACTCATGGTGACCCTGTGTGTGCAGAGTAGAACTGCCCCATAGGCATTTCAAGACTGCGATCTTTCTAAAGCACACTGCCAGGTCTGTCTTCCGAGGTGCCTCTGAGTGGGTTTCAGGTGGGTTTCAGCTGTCAGCCGTTCAGTTAGTAGTCCAGTGCTTAACAATTTGTACCACCTAGAGAGATCTTTCTTTAGTTGGGGGTGGGGTATATATCATCTCTTTTCAACCACCTATTTTACTTTTTTAAATTTCTGCCAACTAACCCAGTACCTAATAAAAGTTCAAATCATGATCAAAATGATTTGAAGTCTCTTGTTATACAATCTTCAGATGTATTTTAAGATATTGGGATGATATAAATTCTAATGAAAAATAATCATGATGTAAATTTAAAGTAAAATAATTTTAGACTATATCATTTGGTAAATGGAGAGCTACCATGAAGTTGAATTAAAACTCCTTCAGGTCAAAGGAATACAAGCATAGAGATGAAAAAACACCCAGCAATTTACCTCAAGCTGCCCTTACCTGAATACCATGCCTTTGCAAGAACTTCATGACTTGGCAGGCTTCGCAGGTTGTCACAGTGTATGTTCTCTGCGGAGCCAAGGACAGCATTTAGTGCTACTTAGACCAAGAGCTCAGGGCACTCAGATTTCTACTATTTTCCACTGAAATAGCCATAATAGGTTTTAAATAGTGGATCAGCTTCCCTTTTGGGGTGATATGACACAGACTTGAAATAAGAGACACAGATTCAAATCCTAATTCTGCCATTGCAGAACTGTATGACCTTGGGGAAAGTTATTTAACTTCCTTATACTTCCATCTATAAAATAGTGGTAATGAAACAACTGCCTAGGGTGATTATGAAAATTAAACAGAGTAAAATGCAAAAGGTGTGACACATAGTTGATATCCACTGGGTATGATTTCCTGTAGGTTCCTTTTATCTGCCAGTGGTAGGTGTCATTTACTGGGTGCTTAAATCTGCACTAGGCACTGTTCTAAACACTTTATATCATGGGTATTAACACATTTAATTCTTGAACATTCTTATGCATTACTTATTATTATTATTGTTATCACTCTGGTTCACATATGAGAAACTGAGCTACAGACAAGTAAAGTAACACAGCTATTAAGTAGCAGAGCTGCGGTTCAAACACACCCTTTTAACCACTGGAGAACATAACATCTCCCACTATCTGATTATTTCCATGGACCACATCCTATGGACAATTTGAAAAGCAATCTCATTTTAATATACTACTAGCCTTGTTAAAACATAGTTAGGAGAAACATACAGTGTATTCCGTAGTCAAGTATAAATCATTTAAACTTAATCCATTCTTTTGAATTAGTCACACCATTGCTCCCTTTCAATTGTGAGCATTCCAGCCTTGCTGGTACTTACTTGGACAAGAGCACACTTTTTATTCTTTGTTCCAGAACCTATGCCAATCTTATGTCTTCTTTGTTTTACTGCCTATGAATAATTAGACAAAAAAAAGTTTTCAAACATTTCCAATAATCTAAGGAAAAAAAACAATTTTTGAAAATCCACAAGTAGCTATCTAGGAAAACTTATCAAGTTAAGAGATGTTATCTGCTGCTCTAGGTGTGGGTGACTTTATCAAAACATTTCGCCCACTTTTAAATTTCCACTTGTTTGTTAAAACCTAAGGCCTTATTTGGCTGCCACTTACAATACAGTGTTTTTAAGTCAAGTTCCTGGCACCTAATTTTAAAAAGATTTTGTGAAAAAGGAAAACTGCAGCGTGCTCCTGTTGGGAGAGTTTCCCCTGGCCCTCTGCATCATTATAAAGAAAACTGCCTGTTTATTGAAACCTCATGCACTTTTGGTGAGCTTCAGCACTTTTAATTTCCATTTCCTAAGGCATTAATTTTCAAGCATGGTTTTGAAATACTGCAGGGTTTTTCAAGATATTTTAAGGGGGTGGTAAAGAATTCTCAAAGCAAAATTAATTTTTATTTTTACAAAGCAGCATGTATGTAGTATGTCATTTGGGGATTTGGGAGGGTAATTGTAGATGCTAGGATATTGAATCAATAATGACAGGATATGGAGACCTACAAAGAGTCTGTCAACTGGCTTCTACAATGAACTCCGTTAACATGTGCCAGAGCAATGAGAGATTTGCAGAAAGTTGTTTTGCTCAGTTTCAGTCCATGTTTAACCACATCCCTCAATTAATTTTTAATAGGACATTGTTGTATCTCCTATTTTAGCTTAGTTGTGATCAACAAAGTGCTCAGTCTCTCTGAACATCCACATGACATATCGTTTATGAGAAAACCAGCTTGTAAATATTTCACTCTTTTTAAGTGCCTTATCTAAGGTCCCCAAATGCAGGAACTAGAACCTAGAATCTCCTGAACTCAATGAATTTCCCAATACACAGCCCAGATCATTCTTAGTAATATGGATTCCTTTATTAGGTCATGGAGAGTCGCCTTTCCCTACCTAAAGCCATTCATTTAAATATCTCCAGCCTTAAAGCTCTCATATGGGTACTTGAGCTACACTTTGTCATGTCAATTGTTTTGCACTTGTCATCTACCTTACTAGACTATAAGATCCCTGTGGGCAGGGACAGCATCAAGTTAATCTTTAAATAGAGCACTCAGTATGGTGACTGCCACAAAATAAAGGCATATGAATGTCTATTGGATGGAATTGAAACTTTAGGTAACGGGAACATATTTCTAAATTATATTTTGCCATGCCAGTGGCAATCAGCTTGTTGAATCCTAGTTTTTCTCTCTTTATCGTATTATCTAAAGTTTTTATGTCTTAGAACTTGAAGAGGTTTAATATCTACCAACTGCTGTACTTTTTTCCTGCACAGAACTCTCTCACTGCTTCCTTATTCCATTGGCACATTCTAGTCTCTCAACTTGGGATGTACTTCTTTCTCTTTGAATCTCTCCTTCTTCAGCTTTACTCTACCTTGGAGCTCCCTCATCACTTATGCATACTATGTTGTTGTTATTAGTTGCCATGGAGTCAGCTCCGACTTATGGTGACCTAATACATAACAGAACAAAATGTTACCTGGTCATGCACCATATTCATGATCTTTTGATACGTTTAAGCCCATTGTTGTGACTATTGTGTCAATCAATCTCATTCAGGTGTATTTTTCGGCACCTGAGTATATTACTTACCAGGTGGTGTGCTATCTTTTTCTGAGCATTGTCCAATCCTTTCTGTTAAATTACGAGCTCCTCTAGGACAGGCATTGGACGCCTGTTTTGTACAACTCCTAAAGCAGTTATCAGTATGTATGTGTATACATATACATAAATACACACACACACACACACACACATATATATATATAGACAGAGAGAGAGAGAGGCTGTTAATTCATTAAGGGGCCTTTCCACTAATGACACACACTGGTGAAACTTTTGTACTGGTATAATTTCTCTAGGAACAACAATAGTCACACTCTGGTTTTTAAAATCTGAGTATTTGCATAAATATTTTCTGATTAACTTATGGTATACATATCCCACCGACAGGAAAGATGGACATAGTTGTTGATGTTATGCTTCTGTGAACAGAATCAGAATATCCTATTCATTTTCATTTTAAAAGCAAGAAATTGAAACTTACGGTGGAGAAACTAGGGAGGGAGATAAACTAAAAAAACCAAACTGTTTGCTAACGAGTCGATTCCTACTCATAGCGACCCTATAGGACAGAGCAGAACTGCTGCACAGGGTTTCCAAAGAGTGGCTGGTAGATTCGAACTGCCAACATTTTTGCTTAGCAGCCAAGCTCTTAACCACTGTGCCGAGGGAAGGAGATCAGAGAAGCTTAAAATTAATCAAATAATAATCACAGAAACAATAAAAAAAATTGAATCAGACTATTCTAATCTCCATTTTATCTGTATGCATTTCCTGCTTCTTTTTTAAGTTATTGGGTTTTTAAAAAAATATATAAAAAAATTGTTTTGAGCCCAAGATATGTAATTTGATTTTAATCCTGAACCGTCATAGCATTACTAGACTGCTCAGGACACCCTATTCAAATGTTTGTATTTTCTTCCACTGTTTTTTTAATGTCTACACTTCTAGTGTCCATGTAATAAGACTTCAACTAGCCTTGTCACTTACTTGGATGGTTATATCACTTTTTTTTTCCCCCAGTAGCAAAGTAAATAGGCAAGAAGTAATTTTTTTCCCTTTTATATCACCTCTGAATAAGTTCGTTGAAACTATAATAACATAGTGATCAAAATGAAAATCTTACATCAGAAGACCATAAAGGAAACAACTGTGAAAAGATAGATTGATTATATGCGTTTCTAGATGAATACATAAAATTACCTATAACATAAGCAATACTTAAAACTTCAAAATAATGTTTTTTAATGAGTTTTATGAAAACAGCCTGTTCCTCTGGAGGGTCATTAGTTTAAATGCAGAGATAACAAATGCCATTGGTGGGTCTAACTAGAGTTCTGTGCTTTGAAAGGGCCATAATTAGCAAAGTTGTAGAACACAACGGCAACCTATAATGTATTCAATATGCAGGATTTTGAAACCTTTTGTTCGATATCTAAAAGGAGAGAGAGAAAGAGGGGGAAAAAATAGTCCACTTTGTTTTCTTGAGATTTGTCTTATAAGGTGCATCAGACTGAGTTTAGCAAGCAGGGAAATATTTCACCTTACCTAGCTAGGGCTTGTTTATTCTTCCCTTGTAAAAACCAAAGAACTAGCATTTTTTTTTTTTTTTTTTTTTATGAACGTGGACTGTAGGGAGATAAATAGCCCTTGCGGGAGAGGAAGGTCAAGTTCAAAGTTTTTCTTTCCTTTGGATTCAGGAACAAGCAAATGGAAAGACTAGCCAAACAGCCGAGCAGCAGGCATCTGATGGCTAAGCCCTCCCCCCAGGACTTTTTATGTACATAAGCAGAAGTCACTGGAGCAGCTGCAGCGCATTAGTTCCAATAGTTTAACAGGCTGCTTTGTAGCGCTGACAAAAGCCGTGCTAGCGCAGTGGCTTCCCTCCATGTTCCTTTGCTATGCTATCTCCTCAGTGATCTTTGGCAAGGGGCTGGAGAGCAGACGGGTGACGTTTGATAGGCTTTCGAGGGAGAGTGCGCTCGTCTCCTCTACACCCAGTCCCACCGCCAAGGAGAGACTGAGGCAGACGACTGAATCAACTAACAGCGGCTGGACCCGACTTGCTTTCCTGGACATTTCCCCGTACTCTGAGCAAGGCAATCGCTGGAAAGAAGCCAGGGAACCACGTTGCTCTGGATTATTGCCAACTGTACAAAGTTGACCAGGATCATGGCTCAGCAGACTACCAGCCCGGACACCTTAACAGTACCTGAAGTGGATAATCCACATTGTCCAAACCCGTGGCTAAACGAGGATCTAGTGAAATCCTTGCGGGAAAACCTGTTGCAGCATGAGAAGTCCAAGACCTCAAGGAAATCGGTTTCTCCCAAGCTCTCCCCGGTGATTTCTCCGAGAAATTCCCCCAGGCTTCTGCGCAGGATGCTTCTCAGCAGCAACATCCCCAAGCAGCGGCGGTTCACGGTGGCACATACGTGGTAAGGCTTTTTTGCACAGATCACACAAAAATGGTGGCGACTATCCCGCGTTGATTTTTGTTCCCTCCTCTCCGTGCTTTCATCTTTGAGGGCTGGGGAGTAAAGAGCATCTTCATTCCTCACCTGTGATTTATCAGAAATAATCTATCTTAACAATAAATCCCACAAATGTCCAAGTCAGGCAAGAATTCTTGAAATCTGAATAGGAGTGGTTGAGGTGGGTGGTTCTCAAAGTTCAAGTTCTATTGCAAGTTCCTACAAGAAAACTGGATTCCAGATGTCAAATAAGAAGGCAGTTTTACTCCCATACCTACGTGGCCCATTTCTTTGATTTCTTAAACTAATTTCCCTTCCAGTTCCTCCAACACTCTTGGAAATAAAGGACCAGAAAGGAAGGGAAGAAAATCATAGTTTGCTGTCTTTTCTTTTATGATCCCCAGATAAGCAGACAGAGATGTGCATAGTTGTGCGTGTGTGTGTATGTGTGTGTGTGATGGTGTGTTCATGGAAAGCCCCTTGTCACTACTAAGATTTTAATGGATTTATAATCTCAAACATCACTTTCCAAAGGAAAGAAGAAAGGGATTGGGGATTCTGGCAGAAAGTTGCAAGCTGATATGTGGTAATATTGTTATTTTCTTTGAATTTAGATAGTTTGAACATATAGGCAGTATTTTTATCTTCTTTATGAATATTCTTATCTTCTTCAAAATGAGTAAACTTGTTTTCTGCATATTCTTCCATGTAGGAGAATCTTGATACTTTCCTGCTTTTATAAAGACAAATATTAAAATAAACTACTGTGATGAGCTTATTATGGAGTTTCTGCCTAGAAGAAGCGTTTCTGGATTGTGATCAGTGTGAGAGGGGCTTGTGATGCATACTTGGTAACTGTATGTAATACTAGTTCCTGTGTACTACCTCCATATTTTGGTAAAATGAGTATAAATTAGGACAAAGAGAACATGGCAAATTCTAAGCATAACAAAGAGACAATAACTAGCTTGCCAGCTGAGAAACTGACTGACTGAATGATTTTCATACAGTTATTCCATAGCAAACCAAAGAGTATACTGGGAGTGGATAAAACAGAAAAATTTCGAGGAAGGAAGCAGCAAGAAGTAGAGAGACTCAAAATCTAAACTAGTGATAAGGTCATACCAAGGAATGCATTAATGTCACAATGAAAGTAGATAACAAGGGACATGAAAGACATGTCATACCGAAAGAAATGCTCAATATCCAAAGTCTACTTTTAAATAGCTAGCTCTCTGATAGGGGCCCAAACCCAAATCCACTGCCATCAAGTCAATTCTAACTCATAGCGACCCTGTAGGACAGAGTCAACTGCCCCATAGGGTTTCCAAGGCTGTAAATCTTAAGGGAAGCAGACTGCCACATCTTTCTCCTGCAGAGTGGCTGGTGGGTTCTAACCAGCAACCTTCTGGTTAGCAGCCTAGGGCTCTAGCCAATGCCCCATGAGGGCTCCTCTGATAGGGGCAGTGTTCTTATTTTCCCCAAGATCTTAACAATTAGGTGGCATTTCTGAGTTTAGTTAGATATGCTCATGAGAGGGGTAAAACAAACATTGAATGTTTGAATCTTCAAGTGAGGAAAAATGATTGATGATTTCTGTCTGAGGAGGATATTGCTGAAAAATTTGTCAGAGGCAAGCACTGAATGAGAGAAAAGCATTGGTAAACGTCGGGAGATGTTTTGAGGGTGATGGATGGCTCAAGACAGCATCAGGTGCCAGAGCAGGAAATTTGGCTTAAGGCCTTATAGAGCCAGCACTAGAATTGTGGTATCCAATGTCCCTTTTGGTTGAACTGCTTTAATAGTATAATTCCTAAACTGTCCCCATTATCAAATGGGCAGGCCTTCAGCTCAGCTGCTTGATTTCTGTCTGAGTGGAGCAACCTAGAGTTCAACGGAAGGTTATCTGAATTATTTGGACATGTTGAGATGTAAGGAAGGCAGGAAATCTCCTGAAAACAGACTTTCTTCTGAAATTTCTGGCACTTCCTTTTCTGATGCTGTTTGGAAAAAGTCCAAGAGCACTATTTCTGCCAGTATTTCGTTTTGGTGTATCTGGTCTCAGCCAGATCAGGGAGACATACAGAGAGCAATGGAAATGAAAAATAAAAATCATATTGATTCTCAGTAACTCAGGAGGAAACAGTTTCCCTTGTGGACTCAAACTATCCAGTGAGGGAGTTGGAAAGAATAGCTCACATTTTCCACATTTGCTCAATGAGCCCCAAGACTTTCCTAATATCAACAGACATTTTAACAAATATCATCCCACCTGTGCTTTCATGATTAGTATTAAACAGCATGTCAGCCTTTCAAATTACATTTCAAATTGTTCTGATGTATATGTTTGTTATCTAAAATGTGGCTATTCCCATCACATTCAAATCCTCTGCTTTGGCTAAATTATCAGCCATTTCAATATATGTCTTATGTACTCCTGCCTCAAAATGTTGGTTCATGCTTCTGACTGCACCTGGTATTCCCTTCCGTTCCACATGCGTATATTTAATACCTATTGAGTCCAAAGTGCTTAGTTTGTAACTACTGATTATAAAGCTGAGCAAGAGCCATTCCTTGGCTTTGAATAATTTATACTCCAGTAGAAAAAATACATCATATTGGAGGGCATCTGTTTTAGTTAAGGTAATACTTGTTGCTGTACAAAATACAAATTTCAGTGAATTAACACAGTGGATGTTGATTTCTTTACTACTGCTCCTCATTGGCAGGTGGACTGCCTTAGGCTGATTCAGGGACCTGGGATCCTACCATCTTTTGGCTCCGCTATTTGTACCATATGATTTCCAAGGATGAATCAGGGGAAAAGAGCATGGAGGATGGCATGTGTGGATTTTTATAAGGCAGGCCTGAAAGTGTACACATCACTTATACTTGTATTCTCTTGGCTAGAACTCAGTCCTATGGCCACACCTAACTACAAAGGAGGCTGGGAAACGTAATTCTGTTCCAGAAATAAGAGGAAAGAGGCCTAGTGAACAGCTAGTCCATCTTGGTCACAGTACATTAATGGCTACCTGGTCCACCCTCTATATCATAATTGAGTTCTCAAAATAACATCTATGATGACCAGTCCTTTAACCTCTCTGTACATCCCTTGGATGAGGATCATGCAGAAACAATTCTATTTTTTGACAAGTCCTTGCTTACATGCAATTTAAGCCTCCTTCCCTGTAAGTGGTATCTGTGAGTCCAGAATCTGCCTTGGACACCCCATAGCTTGATTTTATGCTCTGTTTCATAACACAGCTCTTAAGGAAAGAAGCTTGGAGTAACTCACTGAGACCTAGGGCCCTTCTATTCAGCTTGGTAGCCCATCTTTAGCATGGTAATCAGCACATGCTGGATGCTTAATAAATGTTGACTAAGTGATTTTGTTAATCTACATTTTTAGTCAGTTATCATGCTTTTAAAAAAGCCCTCTCTTTTATTAACTAAACAGCCTTACTTAGTTCACCTTTACACTCTGTAGTTGCCAGGTTGATCCTGGTTGTTCTTGTTTCGCCCTCATTTGGGTTGTCGTGGCCCATTTAAAGAGTAGCGTACTGAATTGACACAATAGTCCAGGTGCTGTCTGACTCCTACTGAGAAGATTTAAGCAATCAGAAGTCAGACTGCAAAAATACTGACTTCTCGTTTACTAGTTGTGTGATTTTGGACAAGTTACTTAACTATTACATGCCTCCGTTTCCCTGTTATCCAATTTTCTTGGGAATAATAAAAGTAGCTATTTCTGTTATAGTTTTATTAAGTAAGATTATGCTAAATTAAAGTGAGTTTCACAGTGTCAGGCACTTAGTATCATTATAGGCTAATATTTCCCTTAATCGCTATATGTGATACACACACATAACACACACACTCACATAGCTTTGGTCTGCACAAACCTACAGGATCATATTTAAATTTCTAGATGGTGATTCTGTCAATTATTAGTGGATGGATTGGCATGATTAAAATACTGCGAAGAGACCAATGTATTCCAAGAGTTCAAAGGAATGATGAGTGTATATCAATTTCATGACTATGGCAAAGGAGAAGGCAGAACGGAGAGCTATTGCTGAGGCAGACTCATAGGGCTTGATGACTCTTCTCTGCCGACTCCAATTCTACTCGTCTTTTCAGGTCACTGCTCTTCCTGAGTTTCCTCCAGTTCTAACTGGAAGTAGTCTGCCACTTCTTCAAATTTCTGTAGCAATCTTACCTCTGCTACTCCCTCAATTCTTACTGGTAATAATTAGGTCACTAGCTACTCTAATATTTATTAACCCTTGTATTTTGTCCAATATTGTGTGTTGGGATTAGAACCCTCTTGTGTCCAGGGTCTTTACCATTCTGTTTTACTGCTTTTACTTAACATAGAGCCTGTCGTAGTCTAGTGATGATATATAGGACTTCTTTCCTTCAGTAAATTATAATCTCCTTGAAGGTGGGGACCACATCTAATGTATCTGAATATTTCCCAAGATGATAATGTGATAACTTGTGTTTAATATATATCCAATAGATGTTTGTTGAATTACAAAATTTCATAAACTTAACCCAAGAAAATAATCAGGGGGAGAGGTTCACCAAGGAAAATCATAGCATGTGCGTTCCAACCTCACCTTCACCTTGCATTGTTAAACTGGTCATTGTAAGTGACTCTCCAAAATCCATCCCACCACAGATAAATAGTCCAATCCAATCACATCAGTCCCATTTGTCTTGGAGTGATTGGCTTAGTAATGGGCATTTGATCAATTATAGCCAATGAGAGGTGAGAGGAGAGCTTGCTGTGGGGCTTCTAGGAAGACTTTCCTCATTCTTAAGAGACATTGGAAGAACTATTCCATCCTCTTCCTTTGCGCATTGTTGTGTCTGGATTGTATGCCAAGAATTGCTTGGCCATTTTGTTGTAAGCCACAGGATGAAGCCTGCATTCTGTGTGGCAGAGTTGAGACTTAGTAAGGACTTATTTTCATGGTAACATAATGTTATTGACATTATGGAACTACCTACCCTACCTTTAGAATAGTTTTTTTTTCATTTATTATTTAATTGGATTGTAGCTGAAAGCAACCCAACTGCTACACAGTGCAGTCTGGTTGGAATGAACATGTGGAACTGCCCTAAAAAATGAAAGTCTCACAAGATCTCTAGAGTGCATGAGATAATATGAACAGGATGGTCCCACTTGGTGGAAGAAGTATTTCAGAGGATAATAATATAGCTGTATAGAGAGACACAACTTCATGTATTTACTGATATAAAATACTTAGTTCATATGTATATTAGAATGTGTTTTCTTTTGGTAAAAAAGACAAACTAGCTATTTCTTTCTCCCTTTTCTGTGACTTTCTCAAGTCATGACTTAGGCATCTGTGTAGTAGTCTACAAAGCACTGGATCACTGCTTTTATTTCCTACACATGGCAAATGGCCTTGAGCTAGCCCAGAACTATGTTGATGATGCTGTAGTGATGGTTCTCTAGAGTCAACCTTCCGGAAAGGGAGTTTCTCATGCATGATGGCAAAACTTGAGCGTATGTCATTTATAGACCTTTCCTTTGGAATGAATTATGTAAGTCTGAATGTTGTAGGCAATTCCATTTGTAATTGCAAATGTTAACTATGTAAAGTCATTGTCCTTTGGAGGTGGTGGAATAACATGGGTGTATACAGGGTCTTCATTTCAATGTAGACTCTGATTTTACCTGAGTAGGAGATTCCCTCTGAAGTCAGCAGGAACTCCAGGGTCAGTGGAATCTCTGGTCTTTAGGAATTTGAAAGTTATTATTTGATCATCCTTAAATCACAAAATCTCTGATCATTTATTACATATTTTTTAAAGACATGTAATATTCATTATAATTATTTTAAAATTATAACATTTATATTATGGGATATAATATAAATTCTTATATCTACTATCTAGAATTTTAAATATAATTATTTGCATCAGTTTAATTTTTTTTTTTTTTTTAAAGAATATAATGTTATCGATACTTCTAAGGCATTACCCATCCTATTCTTCTCCTGCCTTCCCAGAGATATCCAGGGTCCTGAAGTGGGTGTGTTCTTTGCCTGTCTTTATCCTTTAACTGTATATGTATGCGCCCTGTGTTGTGTGTTTACCATTTCATAAATGTGTATATGTATATACATTTTGTGTATGTGTGTGTATCCTTCTGCAATATGTTATTATCCACATCATATTATGGCAGTTTAGCTGTATTCACATATAGACCTGGTCCATTCATTTAAACTACTGCACAGTATATATTTATTTGGCTCAGAGAAGCCAAATGTTTATCTATTCTTAGAATATTATTACTATAGTCATCTCTAGTCTACTTCCATCTAAGTAAATGTATAGTCACAGGGAAAAACATAGAGTCATCTTACCAGAATGGAGATGACGATGCAATTTCCTGAATCTCAGAGTAAATTTAGGTCATATGCTGACATATTCTCTAGCTACTTTGGGGACATTAATCATTAAAAATTAATATTTTTGAGTAACGTTCACAAAGATCACTCAGGTTTGATAATTTATGTATACATTTCTTCAAAATGTTCTTTAAATTCAACTATGATAAAAAGCCAAATATAATTTTACAATAGAAATAATATCATGATGGAGATTATACTCCTTATGAAGGACTAACCCGTTGCTGTCAAGTCAATTCCGACTCATAGCGACCCTATAGGACAGAGTAGAACTGCCAAGTGGGGTTTCCAAGCCTGTAATCTTTATGGCAGCAGACTGCCACATCTTCCCCCCGCAGAGCGGCTGGTGGGTTTGAACTGCAACCCTTCAGTTAGCAGTTCAGCAGTAAACCACTGCATTACCAGGGCTCCTTCCTTATTAAGGATGAGATGAGAAAAGTTCCAGAGATACTAAACATTTTCAGTTTGCACTGTACTCTAGACATTGAATAGAGGAAAGTGTTCTAGAGTATATATGAATGAAATTAGACAATAGGATTTCTTTTGGTAACATAATGTTCAGGTAGTAATCAAATGTCTTATAATTCCTGTGTATGTACGTGTATTTTTAATTGCAACATAACTGAAGGTAAAAGAAGTGTTTAGTAATATCCTTAAACAAGAAAATGATTTCCTTAGGTAAATTTTTAAAAGGCCCCTTTCAGGTTATTTTTGGTAAATCTTAAAGAAGCTGAGCTAGATATGTGTTTGTGGCTATATTTTTTAGTTATTATAAATTTCTCTTTA
This sequence comes from Trichechus manatus latirostris, assembly GCF_000243295.1. NCBI lineage: Eukaryota > Metazoa > Chordata > Mammalia > Sirenia > Trichechidae > Trichechus > Trichechus manatus. The sequence continues at coordinate 12,808,804 of NW_004444010.1, read as the reverse complement.
GCTAGCATTGGCATTAGATATAAAGTTATCCATGTTTTAAAAGTAAATATTTGCTTTCTTGGGTCATCATTTCTTTAGCAAGCATAGTTGGTTTTATTGCTGTGTAAGACAAAAATATACTATAAATTTTTTTCAGGTCACAAAAGGAGGAAGAAACCTTTTGTTACCCATAAAGGAGAAATCCAGACATTTGGAGAGTTTGTAGGTTAAAATAAACACACACACATAACCAGAAGAGGTCTTCAAAACCATCATTCAGTGATTCTACTGGAGAACGTTTTCCCCCTTGTTCCGCCTCCCTTCCATTTGCCCTACTTAGCTTTTAAGGTTATCTTTTCTCTGTCTCTTATGGCAAGGGTCCCCAGAAAAGGGCTTTGCTGATGCTCTCCTGGGACGTAGGAACCCAGAGGAGGGCTGCAGGTAATGTGTGATACCAGGAGGCGAGGAGGAAGTTTCCCAGGGAAATCATTTGGGGACCACACCCGGAAGTGATGCCTGCACATTTGGGTTGTGCCAGTCTGCCAGGAGTCTTTACACCCAGTCAGTGATGTATTGACTGTGTGTCTTCAGTGGGAATCACGGGAAGTTGCAAGCTGAGGGTGACTGTAACCACACATTGGAAAGGCATTATTAGACTGGTAAAATCAGAAGACCCCAGGGATACATTCCTCTTCAGGAACACGCAATTAATTTACTTTGTAATACTTAAGAAATTACAAACATAAAAATGTAACAAATGACCATTGAGGAAATAGGAAGAAAACATTGAAATGTCCTGGAAACTTACTCATGTGTACTTCCCTTAACCTTTGATGTTTGTCTTAAGGAAAGGGAAAAGATATTAAGTGTATCTGTACCAGCTGAAGCCTTGCTGCTAATGGTGAAAATACTTACAAAACAACAACAGTCTTTTCTTGAAAACTTGGTAGAAATTTTGAGTGAGAAGAAAATAAAAATCAAATCTCAAAGTTTATTAAAATAATTTTTAAATCATGGCTTTAAATTTTTTGGGTTTTTTTAATATAAATTCCCAATAAATCAAAGGTCCTGTGAGTTTAGATCACTAAATGAGCTTTATCACTTTTTTTGTCTTACACAGGAAGCTACTGAAATTGTTCAAGTAGCAGTTTCAGGAAGAAGCTTTATTCTTAATATTGTGACAAAATTATGCTACTGTTTATAATGGTTTCACTTTTGAAAATACCATGGTTTAAAAAAACAATTGTGATTGATTTAGTATAGTTAAAGCCATATATTTTCAGCTCTGCTGGCTACTTGATTTTTGACCTTAGTTACTTAATCTATTTGAATTGTAGGCACTCTATTCATAAGTCATATGGTTATAAAGGTATTTGATATTTTTAAGTAAAAAAAAAATTGGCTAATTTAAGATAAGTAATTAAAAACAGGTTCCAACTTGCTTCTTTAAGAGAGTGAGGTGGATGCCACATGGGTTAAAACAGGAGGAAGAATTCTTTAATAATCTGTGACTCATAAAAAGGCAGTGTGTGTTAAGAGGACTTCAGAATGAAAATGTAGGTATACCACCTGGAAGCCATGATTTTAGGTAGAAAATATAGAGATCTATAGATCATTATAAAAATTCTGATTTAAAATTCTGTTTTGTTAGATCTTCAGTTTTATACCTTGTTAACACATCAATCTCTCATATACATAAAATAGAAAAATCTTTCCATGTGCAAATTTAGGGGCATAAATGCTCTTCAGCCATTTCAGATGTAGTACTTATTCTCAAAATGAGATCTTGAAAAGTTGATATGAGAAGAAATGATCAAGTTTCATTTCAGAATTGAAAACCTTAAGTTTATAATAATACAGCCTTATAACCTTAGATTTATTGTAACATAGACACCAATGATTTAGCTCCTGCTACGGTGCCCTTGTGGCACAGTGGTTAAGGGCTTAGCTGCTAACCAAAAGGTCAGCAGTTTGAATCCACAAGCCACTCTTTGGAAACCCTATGGGGCAGTTCTACTTTGTCCTAGAGAGTCCCTATAGTCAGAATCGACTAGATGGCAATGGGTTAGGTAATTTTTTTTTTTTAATGTAGCCTTGGTAGTGCAGTGCTTAAGCACTCAGCTACTAACCAAAAGGTCAGTAGTTTGAACCCACCAGCTGCAGTGTGGGAGAAAGATGTGGTAGTCTGCTTCTGTAAAAATTTCAGCCTTGGAAACTTTATGGGGCAGTTCTACTTTGTCCTATAGGGTCACTATGAGTGAGAATAGACTTGACGCAATGGGTAATGGGTATGTGGCAGGTATGTTACATATATTAACTCTTTAAAACAATCACAGTTGAATTTTAAGTATTATTAGCTGTGCTTTACATGTGCAGATGGCTGAGACCCAGAAAAAGTGAGTTGTATAACCAGGATCATTCAGCCATGGAGCCATGAAGCAAGTGGAATTAAAACTGGAGCCCAGCTCTGCCTCACTCTCCACCCTATGTTCTTTCAGCCTCACCACACTTTGCACTAAGAAGTCACATTCACATTTATCAGCCCACCCTGCATGTACAACAATAACAGTCTAAAGATTTTTCAAAAAATGGAAACTAGTGTTAACAGAAGGGTCGGGGCAGAAACTTTCTTCCTTGGGGAATCTTGGTTTATTTGTTTAAACTTGTGGTTTGTATGAGTGCATCTGTTTTTCTTCCTGATAGAAACACATGTATGTATTGGAGATATATGTCTTTGGTGAAGGACGGACTCAGGATCAGCAGAGTACATTCTGTTTCAAGGTGATTTTTAAATTAGACTGGTATAAAAACAAAATCAATCAGAGCACAATTTTATTTTCAGTGATTTAGAGAAAAAGGCATGAAAGGCTTGAGCTCTAAGGAGAAAGATCTAGTCAGAAATCCATTAAGATTTCTTCCAGAAGAGCCAGCTGGAAATGATGATCTGCAGGCTCAAGTCACTAAGCAACAGAACAGAAAACTGCTTGGTAAGGGGGGTGGTGGGGAGGTAGTGGCTGGCCTGACTCTCAGGCTGTCTGTGAGTGACCAGGAGGCTAGACAGGAGGACCAAGGACCATCTTACCTCAAACAAATCTCCTTCCATGCATCTCCTAGCCACTGTGCCAAATTTCACCATTATGGAGTAATCTCTTTGAATTCATTATTAATTTGTCTTCTTTAAAATGGCAATTCTGAGATTGATTTCTTTGTGTTAATATATCATAAATAAAATGTAAGCTTTAAGAAGAGGAAAGAAAGTGAAAATATTGGGATTATGGTGGCTTGTTTTTAGGTTTTCATGAGCAGATGTATGTAGGGCCAAAATGGCCTGACTTCATTTGGTGAGGACTTCCCTTGAACTTTGAGAACACTCAATATTTTTGTCATTTATTTGACACTTTCTGTCTTATGCTGCACAAGGCACAGTGGTTCAGTAGTAGAATTCTTGCTTCCCATACGGGAGACCTAGGTTCAATTTCCAGCAAAACACATGGCATGCACAGCCACCACCCATCTGTCATTGGAAGCTTGTGTGTTGCTATGATTCTCAACAGGTTTCAGTGGAGCTTTCAGACTAAGACCAACTTGGAAGAAAGGCCTGGTTATCTACTTCCAAACATCAGCCAGAAAAAAACCCTGAGGATCAAAACGGTCCAATTCACAACCGATCATGGGGCTGTCACAGGACTTGGCAGAAGTTTCATTCTGTTGCGCATGGGATCACCATGAGTTGGGGTCTGATTCACCGGGAGCCAACAACATCTTACGCTGTCTTCTATTTCATGTCTGTGTGGACTGTGCAGCTAGAGTGAGTTCCCAAAAAAGCAAGAACATCCACAAGCATTAATCTTTGTATCCACTGTGAGGGTTGAGGTAGCATTTGTGTAGTGTGCCTCCAGTAAATATTTGTTGGTTAATTGATTGAGGAACATACTCTTTCCATTGCTGAGCCTCTGAACACTCAGGGAGATCCATACTCTTTCGCCTAGAAGTCCTGGTCTGGTGATGTTGTGTTTGCCATAATGGAAAGAAATGTCACACTCAATGATTAACTACCTGTATGGACTTTGTCACCATGATTGTTGTGTGTGTGGGTGTGTGCATTCTGGGTGTACACACACCTAGCCTGGTATAATTTGACTTTAATATATATGAATAAATACGTACATGATAGTGTCACAATAATTTGTCAAATGCATACATTTTAATAATATTCAGTTTATGCATTGAAAATAATTTATGTCTTGTATTTCTGAAAAAAACTATGTAAATATATTTATGGTACTTGAGGAATTACTGAATAACTAGCTTGTTACTCTGATGACTAATCCTTATCTCTTAGAATTCTTACTGGTTAAATTATACACAAAGGACTTAAGCTTATAAAAGAAATGCCAAAATTTTGAGAAGAAATTTGAAAAAACACCCTCTAGTTCCTTTTTTTAGTAGGATAATTTGAAGAAATTTTAACTGGCAGAAACTTAAACCCCACTTCTCCAAAGAAGATCTTCAGAACAACTCAAATTAAATAACAGAAAATGTTTTTGAAGATATTTAGTACAGAAATATTATTTTAATGTAACTATTTTGTCCATAGTCCTAGATATATCCATTTTTACATTGTGGTAATTTCAAACCAGCCAATTTCCTTTCCATTACTCTTACGCTAGTTCTCTGATCAAATTAGCTATTATTAAAATAAAGTGGCTTCCTTTGTGTATTATTAAGAGTATGGTATAAGCTTTTGCTTTCATTTTCTTTAATAGCTGATTTGATGTTTATATTTATAAATGGTGAGCATATATTGTTGACCCTTTGAAGTAAGCAACTTTCTGACTAATAAGATTATTTGGATTATCATTTCTTTTCATTTACTTTCTTTAGGCTTACAGTATTTGATTTACTTTGCTTCCTTCTGTACAGTGTGATTTTTTTATGACCTTCTATTGAGTGAGTGCCAAATAGAACAGCATAAGATTTATGGTTAGTAATAACTAAAACATATATGAATTGGAGACTCATGACGCACGAGGCAGGGGACTATGGCTCTTGGCTGAATAGAACCAGGCATCCTTTAATAAAGCCCTCTTACTAATAACAATAGAGATCTCATTAATACTGTGATTATTCTTGTATCACCTTCAGAGTTTAAGGCACATCTGTGTACCATTGGTACTCCTTTGTATTTATATTTTTCTCCCAGTGGATTCACATTTTTATTTAAAGGTCCATATGCTTAAAAATGAAGCTTTATGTCATTAATGTAAATTGAAAACTAGTGTCATTTATCACATATAGAAGCTAATGAAAAAATACAATTAAAAAAGCAAAAATTATTCAAGTTTAGCTAGAGACTGTGATCTGCCAAAGACTGAGCTGGAAATCGGCTCTCTCTTTGCTTAAAATGGCAGTTCACAATTTGTATAGCGATGTGAAAGGCCAACTAGGTCTTTCTACTTCAGGTAAAAAAAAAAAAAAAAATTTTGAAAGGTATTTGGAAAGGAAATAACCTTGTCATTGCATAATCCAGCATCATTTAGTGCAATAAACCATGTCACATATGGCTAACACCATCTTGATGCAACTTCAAATCACGTAATATACCAGCCACTTGGTACCTGAACTGCTGGTGCTTGCACTACAGGAAGACAGACTTTGGTTCTTTCAGGGCTTCCTCCAACCTGAATCCTTTAATTAAAAAAAAAAAAAAAAAAAAAAACACACACTGAACCTGAATTGGGTGATGCGAATTCCTAAATAGAAAATATGCTGTTGGTTTCCTGTTTTACATCCCTATACTTAGAAATTTCCTACCTGGTAGCTACACATATACAAAGAAGCGTAGAACTGTTCCATGGAAAGTATGATCCCTGCGAATAGCAGCTTCCAAGTCCTACTTCCAATGGGCACAAACAGAGGTGTTTTGAGAAAGAGTAGGATCTCCATGCAAATAAGTGAGAGCTGAAATAAGCAAGGGACCTAATTTTTCTACACCTGTGTAATCTTATGGAGAAATTATTTATTTCCAAACTAGAACACTCACCCTAGACTGGCTACATAATTTGCAAGGCCCAGTGTAAAATGAAAGTGTGGACCCCTATGTTAAAATATGTATATATATACATACATGACACAACAGCAGAGCATTTGACACAGCACAAGACCTTTCTGAGTGTGGGAACCTGTGCAGCTGCACATGTCACACACCTATGAAGCCTGCACCCAGATAGGTCTGAGGGTAGAATGCAGGAAGCCACATATGTAACCAGCTCTATAGGTGATGCAGAAGCCATACTTTGAGAAACTCTGTCTTAGGGGAACAACTTTCTCATCACCTCCTTCTTCTCTTTTTGCACTGGTAGTAGACTTCAGAAGACTATGATATACATTAGAATAAAAATGAAACTTTCAAGGAAAATCAGCAGTATGACTGCTGTACATTAAGGAAACCATTATTTTACATTCATCTTGAGGATTTTCTTTGCACTTGAGCAAGTGCATTTATAAAAAAAAAAAAAATGTTAAAAGCAGCATTGCCTTTGCATTTAAAATCACTTGTTGGGATTCTCAGTATCAGCACTGGCAATATTGTCAGTATTGGATACCGATGCTCATACCTTCTTCTTGCAACTGTCTCATTATCCAGCTCAACTCTGTTCTTTGTGAGATCTCTCCTTCCTCCCTGCATTTTCATTTCCTCTAACTTAAATTGAAGTGCCCCCTCATTCTATAATTAGCCCTTTGACCTTATTTCAATATAGTACTTGCAAGATGAACTAGACCTCTGTTCCTGCTCCAAGCATCACCTCCATTTAACAAAACTGAACTCTTAAGCTTCATCTCCCTGACTCACGTTTCATATGCCTCCTCTAGACATTTCTTTTTGGGAAAGCCACCCTTAGCTTAAATTCACCACGTGCAAAACCAAACACACTGTTTTAATTTCTGTTCGTGGGACTATTATTTTCCCGATAAACCAGCCTGAATCATCTTTGACTTTCTGCTTTGCCTGCCCTCTGCCTGCGCCTGTGGATTATTTCATCTAACATCTCTTGCTTTTCTATTCTTTCTCAATATCACAACCTATTTTAGTGCTTAGCCTTATATTTGAGCTATTTCAGCAACATCCAACCTTATCTTTGTGCCATCAGTCCTTTCCCCTTGATGTCCTACACATGCTATTTCATTAATTATCCTAATGTTCTTCTTTGACTGCCCATCGTATATAGCAGGGGTGGGCAATTTTTGTTCTGGAAAGGGCTAAATAATAAATATTTTAGGCTTTGTGGGCCACGTGATCTCTGTAGCAACTACTTAACTCTGCCACTGTAGTGCAAAAGCAGCCACAGACATACTGATAGGTGTGAGTGTGTTCCAGTAAAACTTTATTTGCCAAAAGAAGTAGAAAACTGGGTTTGGCCCATAGCCCATAGTTTGCCAATCCCTGATCTATAGGACAAAGTTCCTACTCCTCAACTTGGCATTGATGGCTGTCTGGAATCAAACCCAAACCTATCTTTACAACCGTATCTGGTGTTGTTTCCTATGGATACTTCCGCTGTTCAGTCTGGAGGTGAATCTAGAGCAGGGTTTCTCAAGTTGGCACTACTACCATTTGGCCCCAGATAATGCTTTATTGTGGGGATTGTCCTGTGCATTGTAGGATATTAGGAGCATCTCTGGCCGCTACTCACTAGATGCCAGTAGCACCCCCTTCATATTGTGATAATCCAGACTGTCTCCAGACATTGTCAAATGCCTCTGGAGGACAAAATTTTTCCCCATTGAGAACCACTGATTTAGAGAGTAAGCTTTGTGAGGGGAAGAACAAGTTCCACCTCATTCACTAGTGTATTCCTAGCACCTAGCACAGTTGTGTGATACAGAAAGAGGTCCAGAACCCACACTCAAGTCCTGACTCTACTACTCACTTACTGTGGGACCCTAGGGGTATCATTTAACCTGTACAGGCAACAGTTAAGTTCATCTGTAAGATGGAACTATTTCTAGTTCATATATGCTTCATAGAATTATTTAAAAGTTCAAATAATATGCTTAATGCAAAGGCCTTTTGAAAAGAATAAAATACTACTCAAAGGTAATGTAAAAATAGTATCAGTGGGACCCTGAGGGTGACCAGAACCTACTGAAACCCAGAAGCTAAACTCAACTCACATACGGTGTCTACTCTGTGAAAACTACTCTAGTGGATAGAATCGAGGCACTGCCCTTGCTTTCTGTGATTATGATCTGATAGGGGATAGAATATGATTGTTCAAATAACCATTAAATAATAGTTACCATAACTATGTACAAAGAATGGCAGGAGTCTTTAGTAGGCAGCTTGTATCTGGTTGTGGGAATCACTCAAGACCTCAAGTGTGGGGGTAGTCACAAAGAAGCTCCAGATATGGTATTAAGCATTTTTTTATATTATCTCATTTAATATTCACTGCCAACTTTCACAGTGGTTAAGAGTTCGGCTACTAACCAAAAGGTAAGCAATTCAGATTCACCAGCCACTCCCTAGAAACTCTATGGGGCAGTTCTACTCTGTCCTATAGGGTTGCTATAAGTCTGAATTAACTCGACAGCAACAGGTTGGCCACATTTTGAAGTTTAGGTTTCATTATCACCATTTTACAAAGAAAAAGATGAATCCTGGCAAGAAATTGGATATGAACATAAAGCATAGAAGATTTCAGCAGGGAGAGAGCTGGAGTTAAGTATGGAAGGAGAACAACTGGTAGGAGGTGAGTTCTCACCAAGGGAATAGCATGAACAAATATGGGGAATACATTGGGTTTAGGTGAGTTTAAGTACAGCACAGAGTATGTGTAACAAAGGTAAGCTTTAAAGTTGGGCTGGAATCAGGTTTTGGATGGCAACTAGCATTATCTCTCTCTCTCTCACACACACATCAGAGGTTTATGTAATTAAATGCTTAAATGAAACATGATCAATCTTATCTTTCTTAACACCTTCATTCCAAATAAAGGAAGTGACACTTTGAGTTATTACCCAATGCTGAGCTTGCTAAGCCACAGTGTGTGCATTAAACATTCTCAATAGTTGGAATGTGAGATTCAGTCCAATTAGACCAGTCTATACCATTTTTCAGCTAGCTAATACTCTTCTGAAAAAAAACAAACCAAACCCATTGCCATTGAGTCAATTCCAACTCATAGCGACCCTTAAGACAGAGTAGAACCCCCCCCTTAGGATTTCCGTGGAGTGGCTGGTGGATTTGAACTGCTGACCTTTTGGCTAACAGTCATAGTTCTTAACCACTGTGCCACCAGGGATCCTAGTACTCTTTTACGCCTTCTAAAATAATCCTCCTGAATTAGCACAGTACATAGTTGCACTTCTATTCAAATCAGATGTATTAATTCCACTGGCGACTCTTGTGTTCTGATGCTTAGAGCACAGATGTTATTTATGTGATGACTGTGCTTGCCTACGCACTAAATTTCAAGAGAATTCAATGCTTAGAACACATCTAGCCATTCTGATGGACGGTACACAGAAAACTATCTTGCTATGAAGACAATTTTACCTATTTCAAGACTGGCTCACTAGGGTGAGAGTCAGGAGCTAAATATCCTACTATCCTTTCATTCATTCAAAAAATAATTTCTGGGTATCTTACTATGTACCTGTCACTCTTATGGAGATACAACACTGAACAAAAAAGACAAAGTCTTGCCTCTATGGAACATACATTCTAGTGAGGAAGACAGACAAGGTGAACATTCTAATAGGTCAGAGAATGGCAACTGCAGTAAAGAAGAATAAAGCAGAGTAAGGGGATAGAAGTTTTATATAGGCTTTTTGGCAAAGCTCTTTATAAGATGACATTTGAGCAAAGATCTGAAGGAGATGACTGAGTGAGCCCTGTGGTTATCCAGGGGAAGAGCATTTCAGGCAGAGAAAATAGCAAGTGTCATCACCCTGAGGGAGGAAGTGATTGGCATGCTTGAGGGAGGGGGGAAGTTATAGAAAGGGAGGTCAGAGGCATAGAAATGAGTCAGATCATGTAATGTTTTTAGACCATGTAAGGATTTTTGGTTTTCCTTGCTGATGACTGGTGTATAGAAGAGGAAGGGTTAGCAGGGGGAGTATCTGTCTCAGAAAGAGAGAGAGTCTGTCTTAAGTTTTGGAAGAATCATTTAGGCTCCTGTGTAGTAAACAGATACAGGGAAAATGTGGAAACAGAGAGAATAGTTAAGACACTATTGCAATAAACCAGGTGAGATATAAGAGTAGTGTGGAGTAAAATAGTACAGATAGAGGTGATAAAAAAAAAAAATTGGCCAAAATTCTGTGTACAATTTGAAGGCAGAGCCAACAGAATTAGCTGATAGATTAGATGTGAGAAATGAGAAAGCAGAATCAGGAATTACTCCAGGTTTGAGGCCTTAGCACCAGGAAGAATGTAGTTGCCATTTACTGAGTAGGGAAGATTGTGGAAGGAGCAGATTTGACAGAGGAGGAACGAGGAGTTTAATTTTAAGCATTTTATGTTTGAGATGCCTATTAGATTTCCAGATGGAGATAATCACGTAGATAATCAGATACGTGAGTCTGAAGTTTAGAGCAGAGATCAATACTGTAGGTCAAAATTTGAGAGTCAATAAAATATACATGATAATTAAAATTATGGGACTGGATGTAATTACCCAGGGAGCAGGCATATGTGGAGAAATGGTCTCACTATTGGGAAACTTCAAAATTTAGAAGTCAGGAAAATGAGGAAAAACCAGCAGAAATCCAAGAAGAATGGCTAATGTGATGGGGAAAAAAAAATCAAGAAAGAGTCAAATCTGGAGGCCAAGTGAACAAAGTGTTTCAAGAAGGAAGAAGTGATAAACTGTCGGATGATGCTGATGGGCCAACTAAAATGAGGACTGAGAATTGGTCATTGAATTGGCAACATGGAGATCACTGGTGATCTAGTGGCTATATGGAGTTGTTACAATAAAAGACTGACTAGAGTGGGGTATAACAAATTGCCCCAAACTTAGCAGCTTAAAACAACAAACATTTATTATCTCCTACAATTTCTGAGAGTCAGGTATCTGGGAGGAGCTTCCTGAGCAGTTCTGGCCTGACTGGGGCTAGAAGATCCATTTCAAAGACAGTGCACTCACATCGCTTCTTGCAAGCTGGCTCAGTTCCCACTGGCTATTGTGTGGACCTCTCCAAAGGGCTGAATGTCTTTATGACATGTTATCTGGCTTCTCCCAGAGCAAGTGATCCAAGATACAGCAAGCAAAAACCATAATGTCTTTAACGACCTAGACTTGGAAGTGACACGCCATCCACCATCACTCTGCCATGTTGTACACACACGCTAACCCTGCCACACTATTGGAGAGGACTACACAAATGTGTGACTACCAGGAGGTGGGTGGGGGATTTTGGTGAATGACTACCTCAAGTGGATTTGAGAAATAATAGGAGAAGAACTAGAGGTAACAATCAACTCTTGGAGTTTTTCTGTGAAGTAGAGTGAAGGGGAATGGAAGAAATATGGGATGGTAGCTGTACAGGGATATGGGTCAAGGGTGTATTTTGTTAATTGTAGATATTACAGTGTGTTTATATGATTGTAAGAGAGGATTAGAAAAGAGAGGAAGTTTGATCATGAGAGATTGGGGAAGCCTGGGGAAGGGATCCAGAGAAACAGTAAACAAGCAAAGAGATTGTCCTTAATGGGATTGTTGGTTGTTAAATAATCATAAGTAGGAAAGGAGAGTCTGGGAGTACAGCATGCTGGTAGCTCAATAGATTTGGTAGTGAGAATGTGTGAGGGTTCTCTACTAATTGCTTCTATGTTGCCATAAAATAATAAGCAAGTTCATCAGCTTAAGGATGAAAAGAGTAGGAGATGTTGGAGATCTGAGGAGAGAAAAGAAGGTGGAAAATAATCGTTTAGAAAATGGAGAGTACATAGAGAAATGTAGTAGAATTGCCAAAGAGCACTGAGGAATAACTAAGAAGTTATAAATTTAAATTCATCATGATTATAAGCTTTTCTTCAACCATCATTGACTGCTTAGGCACAACCTGAGAGTTGGCAAAAATTGGACTTAACTGAGGTGACATATTCCAGGCAAGTCTGAGTTAACAGATATGCAAAAAGTGATTATGTTGCCCTATTTATTCTAAGCCTGCTAAGCAAAGGAGGACACAAGGTTGATGAAGGGCAGTAAAAAAACTTATGAAGTCAATGGATTAGAGGACTCAATAGATTTGGAAAATTTTTGGAGTTAGAATACTATCAAGAATGGGCTAGAAATAGAGAAGTCATGGTGAGATGCTTAAATTTCATTATGGGAAACTGTTATTGGTAATGGTTTGGGGCAATGAGAGTGAATGGCTGAGATGGAATTGAAGACAAGATCATCTGAAGTGGAGTCAAAGAACTGAGACACCATGGAAGGAAACTGAGATCACATGAATTAGGTGACCTGCTAGACAGAGATAGTGATAAAATCTTTAACAAATGAGGAGGAGTGCACTGGAGGTCTGTACAAAATTGAAACATGGAGGGGTAGTGGACCAACTGATAGCATGAGTTTTGAAAATGCCTTGTAAGTTGTTAAGGAAGAGAGAGAGATTATAGTCTGGAAGCAGCAGAGAAGAGCAAGAAAGACATCTATCCTCTCCTTCAGGGACCAAAAAAAAAACCAACAGCAAAACAAACCCACTGCCATTGAGTTGAATCCGACACATAGCGACCCTATGGGACAGAGTAAAAGTGCCCCATAGCGTTTCCAAGGTTGTAAATCTTTACAGAAGCCGACTGTCATATCTTTTTCCCACAGAGCAGTTGGTGGGTTCGAACTGCTGACCTTTTGGTTAGTAGCTGAGCACTTTAACCACTGTGCCACCAGGGCTCCTCCCTTTACAGGCAGTGGTACAAAAATGTGGAAGGAAAGTAGTCACTATACCAGAGGGCTGGAGTAAGCCAGCATCCTCAGTGGGCTGCCAGTAGTAGTGTTAGAGCAAGAAAGTGCAGGAAAGGTCAAGAAGTTGAGAACAAAGGAGATTTTGCTGATGACAAATCATGAGTGCTAAAAGTCACAGTGAAAAGTGTGGGGGAGGGATGGGACTTACGTTGGCCTAGGGGATTTACAGAGCCATCTGGGAATGAGAGTCTGGTGGTGAGTGATGACCCGACACTCTTGGGTTTCTTGTGATGGTTATGTGTCAAGACAGGGATCTAGTTGGAGGTCATACAGTCGGAGAAACACAACTCATTTGCTGAGATGGCAATCTCTTGGGTCCATTTCTTTTTAATTCATTTCAGGCAGTGTGATAAATCTGTGGTGCCCTTATAGAAACGGAGGGGGAGAGACAATATGAATTATGCTGGCCTGGTCAGCTCAGCAGTCTTCACTCCAACATTTCTGTCTGGTTAAGTCATGTTCTTCCCACCTCTTTACCATATATTTATGTTCCAAGTATGAGAGATAGGACAGAAGATACAGAAATGTGATTGAGAAATTACTGATTTCCAGGTGAATGGCCCTGGGACAGATTTTCTAGCATGAAATTCCCATTTTTTCCTGTATCAAACACAAAACTCTGTTCTTAATCATGATGTTAAGATTAAAAAAACCAAACCAAACCTGTTGCCATCGAGTCGATTCTGACTCATAGCAGTCCTTTAGAGCAGAGTAGAACTGCCCATCGGGTTTTTAAGGCTGTAAATCTTTACAGGAGCAGACCACCACATCTTCCTCCTGCAGAGCAGCTGGTGGGTTCGAACCACTGATCTTTTGGTTAGCAGCTGAGTGCTTAACCACTGTGCCAACAAGGCTCTTTGATGTTAAGACTAGATATTGAAACCCCTCCCTAAAAAAATTGTTTAGAAAAAAGTACTTACTACAACAGTTTATGGGCATAATTATTACAATAATATTGCTTTTATTAAGTAAATAGATCTTGTATGCAGGCATAAACTATTTCTAAAAGGTAGTAAGACTATGCCATGTTTTAAGATTTATACTAGAGCATTTTCACAATCATAATTATTAAAGAAAACAAATAAAAAATGGCTTTCTCTTTGGAGTTTGAATCGTTGTTTTGTTATGTATCCTGGCTGGCTGTTATTAGGAAATATGATCTTCTGTCTTAGGAGTGTGCCCTCCAGAGCAACATGTGCAAACTTTTTTTTTCCCCCTAAGGGAAAGGGCGTGCCTTGGCACCTATTATTTAACCTGTAAGGATTATGTAGCTCTTGCTGTGATTGATTGGTTGGCTTCTCCTCAAGAAATGCTCCTGGTATGTGTTTTGTGTTCTGACAGAGCCAGGGCTTTGCTGGTCAGCACGTCACGCCTGTGAAGACGTGGGCATGCTTTTGTGCATTTGCTCTTGTAGCCTGGGAAGCATATTTCAACACACCATCCAGAATTGGCTAGAACATGCCTGTCATTCCCAGCTGACTCTGATGACGCTCTTGCCAACGTAGATTTACATCAACACAGTTCCTTACTGGAAAAAACCCATTAGGAATACACAGGGTGGCCCATTTAGAAGAGGCATAGCATCAACCTGAAAAGGACTATATTTTAAGGCAAGCACTGTAAAGAAATACACTGTCAGTTAAGTTTCCATGGGAGCTCAGAATTATAATCAGCATCATCCAATAAATATTTCCCCTAGAAATTGTCAGAAACTCTGACTTCTAAAGAATAGCTTATTCTGAAAAGTAAACCCCTCTATTTCAGCCTTTCTCTCTGAGAATGCTAGATATGCAGGCATTTCTAGCCACTTCTCTCCCTATCCACATAATTCTAACATTATATTCATTAAAGAAATTGTAAGATGTGAGAGCTGATGAGATACACTATGATGTGACAGTGTTGCTTTTTGCCTGCCCAAAACTCGGTTTGGCCATTCAGTGGATAAATAGATTTTACTCTTAGCACAAAACCTTTTGGCAAATGTCCATCTTGTTTTTGACTCACCCTCAATATCTTAATGAATGTTTGGGATAGGCATATTACTCAGATGCGTGGGTCTGTAGACAGGAAACCAGGCACTCAGAAATAAAACCTGTTACCATAGCTATCCAGAAAACAACAAAAACAAAAAAACTATCTTTGCTATACAAAAGAAAAATTTGATATCAGTGGCACATGACCTGTGATTATTATTATCATGACTCTATACTACTCGCCATTCATTTCCATCATCCTTGTCTATTCCAAATTATTACAGTAATGGATACAACTGAATAGGTTTGCAATTTTACCTCTTCTCTCATGACAACCAGCATAATTTTCAGTGTTACATGCTTTGATCTATCTGCTTTTAAATCTCTTAAGCAAGGCAGCTCTAGACAGCTTCCTCTCAGAAGATTTTACAATCCTAATAGACCTCATCATGAGTTCTATATTTATTCTTGTTTAGATGCATCAAAGTCAGATTTCATACTAGGGGCCATCTGGAAAGCTAAGGTCATCGGTTTCTGGTTGGAGCCATTGGAAGACTATTATACCTAGCAATAATGAAGGTTGACCTTGTGAAGTGATCGAAAGTTGGTGGGCTACAATATAGGAACTAATACTATGGCTGCAATTAAATCCAAAGGGTTCTGTGCTGTCTGAATACAGTACAGAGGGAAAGAAAAGATTTATAAATAAAAATAAGATTCTTTCTCTGTGAATTAACCTATGAAATCAACGTTTAATGAATCAGAGCCAAGATGCAATGCTTTAAAGAGATGAGTTTACAGGACAATCCGAAGTTAGGACTGGTCAGAATTTGAGTAGGGATAAAGGACAGTCACAAAACACTGGCAGTGCCTATTCAAACATTGTCCATGAGTAAGGAACTGTTGATCAACACATTAGCATTAAATATTCAAATTATGTTAATTAATTTACTAACAGCCTTTATTTATTTATTTTATTATTTTTTTTCTATTTTATTTTTTTTATTGTACTTCAGGTGAAGGCTTACAGAACAAATAGTTTCTCATGAAAC
>NW_004444010.1:12736484-12786586 GCF_000243295.1 Trichechus manatus latirostris | reverse complement strand
AAACAAAAAGAATGCTAGGGTATCTTGCCGTTGGAGTGGAGAGATGAGAGACTATGAAATGGAGAAAAACCGAAAGGGGAGGAGGAAGAAAAGAAAAGAATGAATAAATAAAAATCAGCAAGGTTAAAGAACTGCAAAGTTCCCAGGGATCCCACTGATGCAGCTATGAGGTCTGGGGAAGTTGCTCTCAGATGTTGCAGTACAGCCTGGCTAAAAGGCGTAGAGGTATACAACGCCAGGTATTCAGGGAACAGAAAGAGAAGGAAGATACAGAGAGATGAGAAACTGATCAATGAATAAAGACAACAAGGTAAAAAGAGGAAAAAGAAAACTAAACAAATTAAAAAAACAAAAACAAAAACAAGAAAGGCTCCCAAAGAAACAGAAAAAAAGAAAAAAGAAAAAAAAAACCAACATAAAAAGTAATGCCCTCAGGGATCCCTCTACACGTCTGTGGAAGCTGAAGGGGAGTCTTCCTGCCACGCAGCTCAGCCTTGCCAGAAAGGGCTCCCAATTCAAGAAAAGGAAAAGAAAACAAACAAACAGTTCAAAACAAACAAACGAACAAAAGTCCCGGGATCCCACCAGGGCGGCAGCCCAAACTGGGAAGCAGCTTCACACTCAAATGGAGCTCCGCAGCCCCTCAGGAAGTAGCAAAGATGGCGCACGGAGCCAGGTACTTGAGCGAAGGGAGGGGGAGTTGGCGAGAGGCAAGTAAGAAATCAAAAGAAGCAGAAAAAAAAAAAGCAACACTAGCAGCCAACAAATGGCACTCAGAGAGCCAGCTAGTGCGGGCTGGTTTTTCTGGACAAGAGACTGTGTCCCTGGGAAGCAGAGGGGGCCTAGTGTGGGTGAAGAAGGGTAGGGAGTGGGAAAGTGTGTATCACAAATTACCAGAGCTCAGCAGCCCCTCAGGAAGAAGCAAAGATGGCACACGAAGCAAGGTACTCAAGCGAAAGGAAGGGGAGGTGGGGAGAGGCAAGGAAGAAATAAAAAGAAGCAGAAAAAAAGCAACACCTGCAGCCAACAAATGGCACTCAGAGAGCCACCCGTTCAGGTGTGTGGAATCCAAGCAGCCGCTGTTTCCTGGTCAAGAGATTGTGGTCGCAGGATGCAGAGGAGGCCGAGTCGGGGTGAAGAAGGGTGGGGGGTGGGAAAGTGTATATCGCCAGTTACCAGTTGTTTTGTCTCCTGCTGGAAGCTCCATGAGGCTGCTTTCTCATACCCCCTGTTTGCTGGTCTCCGATAGGAGTCCAAGATGGCTGATCTGCACTGCGTTAGCTGGTAGGGGACCTCTGCATGAATCTCTCCTCGCTCTCCGTTCTCTGTCAGTTTTCTCACTCCATTTGGTGCTTGGCTGAGTTCTTTATCTCTTCATTTGATGTTTTAGGGTTTCAGAATTGTTGTATTCTCTGTTCGGCTTAGTTTTTCGGATATTTGCTGTGGAGGGATGGCATGGTGCTTCTGCCTAGAGCGCCATTTTGCCCACCTAGCTACTAACAGCCTTTTAATGTCTGTCTGCCTGTTTACCTACTTATCTATTCATATCTATCATTTGTCTATCATTTGTTCTGTATCCATGCTCACAAAGCAATCTTCTGATTATAGTGTTCATTATTATGTAGGACTCTCTACTGCAAAGGAAAGTACTGGGTCAGGCTGGTCAAAGCAGTATAATCCAAGTGATGATTGTAGTTCTCAATGAAAAGAAATACATTGACATTTGGATTTGATTCAGCAGTCCCATGAGTTTGTATGAAATGGATCTGCTCCTGAGAAAAGGGGTTGCTCCCATCTGCCTAGAGATTCCAGTTTCTGAGTGTATAAAGCTCAGTGCCACCTTTATAATTTCTCCAAAGTATTGCCAACCTTTGAGACATCTTGAGAGAAAATATGCCAACCTTCCCAGAAAATTCCTCTCCAGTGTCACACACTAAACAATTTCTACCAGACACTGAGGTGGCTCTAAAATACCCATTTTAAAGCTGTAATCACAGTGAAAATGAGGAAAAGGTGCATTGTTCCATTTTCTTAATCGAATTCCTCAATGGAAGCCATCTTGTATGCCAAGCCAAGGTCTAGGGTCACCAACAAGAGACATTAACCACACACAAACAGTGAATGGAACAACACTTTACTCCCATAGAGGAGAGCTAGAACAAGGTCAGCTTCAGTTGTGGGCACCTGTCTCCCATGGCCAGTGAGTCACCTCCCATTGCTGGCACAGTGCAGGTGTTATGCATGCAACCCTCTTGTGCTGCAGGTGAGAGACCCTGTTCCCTCACTGCTGGGAGCAGATAAAGAAGTGGGATCGGACAGGTGCTAAATGGTGCTTGTGCATGAGAAGGACAGATAAAGTTACTGTGTGCCCAGAACATAGAGGGAGGCTCCCTGATAAGGAGAACTGACTGAGAGAGAGAAATCTAGTTACCAGTCTCCTCTATCAGAGAATGTTCCAGGCCTAAGGCCTCTGGATAGGTGGCCCGGACGGGAGGCTTAACGATGGACCGTCCTCCCAACGTGGTGAGACAATCATGACTTATGCTTTGAAAGTCATTTCCTGATACATCTAATTTTAGCCCAGGATATAGTTGGTTGTGTCATGTTTTTCTGACTGTACAGTGTCTTAGATAACTTGGTCATCAGTTCTAGGAAACATGTTGAGTACACAGAGGAAGTATTTGGAATTTTCTGGACCCTTTCTTTCCCCCTTCCCACTCCTTTCTCAGATTCTGTAACATAGAGGGTACCCTGAAATATCACAGCTTTCACCTTAGAAAGTTATATCCTTTTAGGAACCTTTGCATTTTAATTGAGGTTTGGAAGACTGAGTAGCCTTTGTGTCCCAAGTACATGGATCTCAAATTGTAGTATTGTAGATTTTGGGGAAGGGTTCAGATCAACGACATTCACAGTTGTGCCATGTTAGGAGGATAGATTATTCCCCATAAGCACTCTTCCCAAACGTGGAGTCTTTTAAAGAATATATGGTGACCTGTTGATTTTTAGGACTATGACAAAAGTGTATGAGAGGAAGTGACATAAAATGAGGATCAGGGTACAGTTGAAACATTTGTCCTCAGACCACAGTCCTCCAGAGAAGGACCTCTGCAGTACATTCCTAGGGCTGCTATAACAAATTACCACAAACTTGGTGACTTTAAACACCAGGAATGTGTTCTCTCACAGTTCTGGAAGCCAGAAGTCCAAAATCAAAGGGTCAGCAAGACCACTTTCCCTACAGAGGCTCTAGGGGAAAATCTGTTCCATTCCTCTTCTAGCTTCTGGTGGTTGCTGGCTTCCTTGGCTTGTGGCCATACCACTCTGATCTCTGCATTTCTCTTCATATCAGCCTTTCCTCTGTGTTTGCCATGTCTGTGTGCTTCTTATAAGGATACTTGTCATTGGATTTAGGGCCCATCTGAGTAATCCAGGATTATCTCCTCATCTCAAGATCCTTAATTATATCTGCAAAGATGATTTTTTTCCAAATAAGGTAACATTAAAGAGTTTCTCGGGATTAAAATGTGAGTGTATCTTTTTGGGGGTCATCAGAAGCCCACTGCAGTGTCTAAAAGTATGCCTTGTTGTGAGAGTAACTGAGAAAGCCAAGCAGGTAGTATGAGATCTGAATGGCTCCCATATGGAAGATACTTTCTGACTATTGAGCAGTTCTTGAGGACTCCAGCTTGAATAGCAAAGGCTTCTTGGGGTTAGGAGGCAAGACGACCAGGACTCGTTTAAGCAGACCACTGCCGTGGTCATTGGAGGTCCCTCAGACTGTGTTGATGTTTCTTCCCAGAGGCTCAGGAGAGGGATGAGAGAAATAAAAGTGGGGTAACATTATTTATTTTGAATCCTTTGTGTAGAAAGCTGTCTTGCGAGAGGAAAGAAGGATGACTGGAGGACTGATAATTCTAGAAAGCAAATGGTGGGTGTTTTTCCAATTTTTTAAATGAGCTTTTGGTCTGAGTCTCAGTGACTAATATTAGCATTTTTTAACCTTAAAAGTGGTACATGTTTATGCTAAAAATTCCTACAAAACATACTGGTGTGTAAATCCCCTAGTGTCCTTCCTCTTCTCCCTTAGCTTTCTATTTGCACTTACCAGAGTAACTCCTGTTAACAGTGCATGATGTAGCCTTCCAGAAAATTTTCAACATATTCAGGTAAATCTAATAAAAATAATAATAGCACTTATTGAGTAACTAATATGTATTAAACCCAATGCTAAATATTTTCCGGGATTACTTCATGTAATCCTTGCAACAAACCTAAAATGTATATCTACAAAATACATTTCTACCAGTGAATCATTGACCCAAAGGTATATTCATTATAAATATTAAAAGATATTGGCAAATTGGCCTCCAAAATTGTTGCACCAATTCACATACCTATAAACAGGGTGACAGAGAATCTATTAATTTCTCATTATCACTCTTGCCATCACTGGATGTGACTGCTTTTATTTTTAATCATTATCATGAGTAAAAAATAATATCTATTATTATTTTACTATTCAATTTTATGAGTGAATCTGAGCATCTTTTCATTGTTTATTTGTCATTTCTTGGTCCACCACCTGTTCATATATTTTGTGAGTTAAAAAAAATTGTGAAAATTGTCATTTTATATTGATTTGTACAAACTTTTAGTGAATTTATGAAATTAGCTCTTTGTCATAACTATTGTAAATATTTTTATCATTCTATTGTCCTTTTACTTTGTTTATGACTTTTTAAAATCATACATAAATATTCTATTTTTTTTAATATAACCAGGTTAAGCATTTTTTCCTCCATGTGTCTGGTTTTATGTCACATTAATTTTAAAATCATTACTTTTTTTTCACCTTTTATCTTAGTCCTTTTAAAGTCTCTTTTTATATATAACTTTTCATCCATCTGTAATGGTTTTGATATAAGGAGTAAGGAAAAGGTCCAGCTTTTTTGGCCAGTTGCCCCAGCCCCAATTTAAAGACTAATCACTGCTTCTGTACTAACTTGTAAGGTTTGAACATTTAAAGTAGGCTTTCTTATTGAGCGCCACATTTTCTTTTTCTTCGCCTGGTCTCCTCTTTATTTCACTA
The DNA here is from genome assembly GCF_000243295.1 of Trichechus manatus latirostris. Lineage (NCBI taxonomy): Eukaryota > Metazoa > Chordata > Mammalia > Sirenia > Trichechidae > Trichechus > Trichechus manatus. Next base: position 12,781,494 of record NW_004444010.1, on the reverse strand, counting down.
ACTGTGGAGGTTTTATTAAATGCCTGAAGAACATTATTTCAAGATGCTGGAAAGGAAAGAACCTGAATATGTAAAGATGGTTCTTTGGGGAATGTAGTTAGTAGTTTTTAGGCAGTGCATCCATCTTTAAATTATATGTTCCTTCTCTCCTATGACTTGAAAGTAGGAAATCAGGTTCTGTGAAAGAAAATACGCTAAATTAAAAACTAATATCCGACGAAAATTTCTCAGGACAATGTCATAGCCAGAGCTAATTTTTTGTTTTTTTGTTTTTCTCTTTCAGTGAACTGCATGACTTGCAATCACACAATGCTAATAAGTACAATTATAATAGTATTAAGGGCTCATATTATTAGGCCCATTCATTTACATTTTTCTACTTTTAAATAGCAACTGCAGGAACTTCTTTAAGGTGAGCGTATTGCTGGACAAAGAGTTAAAAAAAGTGGGGTGGGGGGTGGAATATATGTTAGCTGCATAGAGAGATAGTTAGAGAAAAGAGGATGTTGGACCGGCATGTTGAGTTTTGACTAGATGAGAAAACTGAGGTCCCGAGTGGTATAGAGAAGTGCTCAAGACTACACATTTAGGGTGATGTGGCACCTACCACATAGATCTTTGATGCAGTCCAATGTTCTATTTAGTCTGACCCAGAACCTTTGAGAATGGGAATGGAAGGAGGGGGGTGGAGCTTGTTATTCACTCATTCAATACCTCTGATCAGTGTCTACTTCTCCCTGTACTTCTTGTTCTATGTTTCTTTTGTTTTGATCTTGAATTCTGAGTGCAGAGAGACCATGTGGTTTTCACCCTTACATACTCAACTTGGACTTCACTAAGTACCTGGAATGCAAGAAGCAGTTAGTAGAAATGAATTAACAGCAATTTACTTTGAATTTAGAGACTTTCGTTTTTCTTCCTCCTCTGCCACTAGCTAGCTGAGTCGTCTCAGACAAATTACTTAAATTCTCATAGGATCACTTTCCTGAAATAAAAAAAGAATAGTTGATCTCTAAAGTCCTTTGTAGTGCAAAAAGCTGTGCTTGTTTTTCTTTACCTGAATAACTCCATAAGGAGGCTGAGGCAGCAATAGTTTCTTGGTTCTTTGTAACCGATTGTTTATTCCCCGCAATCCTGAATTAAAGGGAAATCCCAAATTAAATTTCCCATTATTCTGTATATTGTATTTTTCTATTTTCATCCAGACATCTCTGTCTCACAGATTCCATAGCCTCATGTGAAATCTTCTGTTCAAAAACTGAGTGATGGTAAAAGAAAGGAAAACATCTTACATCTAAATTCTACTCTTTACTGTTTCTGTACAAGTAATAAATGAGTCAAGAATATAAAAGGTTGATGAGAATTGTCTATTGTTGACAATGCTTATGAAATAATTCACCACCTTTCCCCCTACTCGTTCCATTTTAAAATAAAAATATCAGTAGATAAAAAACAATGGGTAACTGTTCCAGTAAATACATGGGAATAGATTATTTGATTATTATTGAAAATATTTTGAATATGTTATTGCTGTTGTTAGATGCCATCGAGTTGGTTCTAATAGTGACCGTGTGTACAACAGAACTAAACACTGCCTGGTCCTGAACCATCCTCACAATCATTGCTATCTTTGAGCTCATTGTTGTAGCCACTGTGTCAATCCATCTTGTCAAAGGTCTTCCTCTTTTTCACTGACCATCTACATTACCAAGCATGGTGTCCTTTTCCAGGGACTGGTCCCTCTTGATAATATGTCCAAAGTATGCGAGACAAAGTCTTGCCATTCTGACTTCCAAGAAGCACTCTAGCTATAGTTCTTCCAAGACAGATTTGTTCAGTTTTTTGCCAGTCCATGATATACTCAGTATTCTTTGCCAACACCATAATTCAAAGACATCAATTCTTCAGTCTTCCTTATTCATTGTCAAGCTCTCACATGCATATGAGGAGATTGAAAATATGGTGGCTTGGGTAATCTCACCTTAGTCCTCAAAGTGGCATCTTTGCTTTTGAACACTTTAAAGAGGTCTTTTGCAGCAGATTTGCCCGATGCAAGGTATCATTCGATTCCTTGACTGCTGCTTCTGTGGGTGTTGACTGTCCATCCAAGTAAAATGAAATCCTTGACAACTTCAATCTTTTCCCCATTTATCATGATGTTGCTTATTGGTCCAGTTGTGAGGATTTTTGTCTTCTTTATGTTGATGTGTAATCCGTACTGAGGGCTGTGGTCTTTGATCTCCATCAGTAAGTGCTTCAAGTCCTCTTCACTTTCAGCAAGCAAGGATGTGTCATCTGCATGTTGTAGATAGTTAATGAGACTTCCTCCAGTCCTGATGCCCTGTTCTTCTTCATATTGTCCAGCTTCTCAGATTATTTGCTTATCATAAATATTGAATAAGTATGGTGAAAGGATAAAACTCTGAGGCACATCTTTCTTGACTTTAAACCATGCAGTATCCCCTTGTTCTGTTCACACGATGCCTTTTGTTCTGTGTACAGGTTCCTCAAGAGCACAACTGAATGTTCTGGAATTCCCATTCTTTGCAGTGTTATCTGTAATTTGTGGTGATCTACAGTCGAATGCGTTTGCATAGTCAATAAAATATAGGTCAACATCTTTCCAGTATTCTCTGCTTTCAGCCAAGACCCAACATCAGCAATGATATCCCTCATTCCACGTCATCTTCTGAATTCGGGTTGAATTTCTGTCAGTTCCCTGTTGATGTATGGCTGCAACTGTTTTTTTAATTATCTCCAGCAAAATTTACTTCCATGTGATATTAAAGATATTGTTTGATAGTTTCCACATTCTGTTGGATCACTTTTCTTTGGAATGAATACAAATATGGATCTTTTCCAGTCAGTTGGCCAGGTAGCTGTCTTCCAAATTTCTTGGCATAGATGAGTGAGCACCTCCCAGCACTGCCTCCATTTGTTGAAACATCTCAGTTGGTATTCCATCAATTCCTGGAGCCTTGTTTATCACCAATGCCTTCAATGCAGCTTGGACCTCTTCATTCAGTACGATCAGTTCTTGATCTTATGCTACCTTCTGAAATGGTTGAACATTGACCAACTCTTTTTGGTACAGTGAGTCTGTGTTTTCCTTCCATCTCTTCTTTTGATGCCACCCTGGGGGGATCATCTTCCGGCACTTTATCAGACAGTGTTCCATTGCTTTTCACAAAGTTTTCAGTGGCTAATTTTTCAGAGGCCAACCACCATGTACTTCTTCCTAGTCCGTGTTAGTCTGGAAGCTCAGCAGAAACCTGTCCACCACGGGCGACCCTGCTGATATTTGAAATACTGATGGCATAGCTTTCAGCATCACAGCAACATGCAAGCCACCACAGTATGACAAACTGACAGACGCATGGGTATATCAGTATTGCACCATTATAAATCATCCTACAATAATACAGGATCACTATGAGTTGGAATCAACTCGAAGGCAACTGTTTTTTTTTTTTTTTTTTTTTTTCTGGTGCAATAAATATCCTTTAAGATCAATTCTGAATTGTTGCTTTAGGATGGATTCCCAGAAATGTGGTGCATAAAGTTAAAGGATATTTGAAAAGAAACATTCCAAACTGATTTTTAGAAATGGTTAGCAGTATGCTAATAGTGTATTAGATTGTCATCTCTCTCTATCATCCCAACTTTTGTGTTTTACAGAGTTAATAAATATTTGCCAAAGTAATGGATTGAAAATTAATATCTAATATATTTCATTTGATTAATATTGAGGCTACATTTTTTTTCCTATGTGTATAGAATTTTTTATTTCTTCTGTGCATTGCATGTTAATGTCTTGTTTGTTTACTGGGAGGTTAACCCTTCCTTTGTCTATCCTATTTTTTGCAAAAAATGTATTTTTTCAGTTTTCTGTCATTTAAATTTCACACAGATTTTTTTGTGTGAAGAGATTTTTTAAAAACTATAGTCAAAACAGTTATTTTTCTTTTGGAAATTTTTATCTACCATTTTTATTCATAGAAAAACTTTCCTCAACACAAAAGTAGATTAAAATTGAACTTTATATTCTTCTTGTTTTTTAAACACTCTGCTTTTAATCACTCAGAAAATAACTGAAAGATGCTGTTTAATTTAAAATGTGTGTAGTTACCATTTTTATAAAGATTGAGAAGGAAAATAGTTAAAGAAATGAATAAGAAGCATGCATAGGGTTCTGAAGTAACAAATGATTAGATAATATGTATTTTTTACACATTGTAGACTATTAGAGAGATATTTTAAATATACTCATATGTAAAATTATATTTTTATAATTTTATTTTAAAATTTTAACTATTTCATACATATAAATAAGCATAGATGAAAGTATAGCAGTCATATATACTACAACTAGATCAAGCACTAAAACATTAAAATAAAGATACAATTGGAATTGGAGTCTCTAGTGTACCCCTCCCCAGTTCCATTGTCTTTCCTTCCTTCCCAGAAGTAACCATTATTAGATGTCTGTTTGTCCTGAGCATGTTTTTACTACTTATACATGTATCCAAAAGCAAAAATTAGTATTACTTTTACATGGTTTTTTTTTTTTTTTTAAACTTGATTGTGAGGGCAGTGATGGTTTAATGGTAGAATTCTTGCCTTTATGCTGGAGACTTGGGTTCATTTGCCAACCAATGTCTCACAAGGGTAGCTACCACTCGTCTGTCAGTGGAGGCTTGTGTGTTGCCATGATGCTGAACAGGTCTTAACAGAGCTTCCAGACTAGACAGACTGGCTATCTACTTCAGAAAATCAGCCAGTAAAAACCCTCTGGATAACAAAGGTCTGATCTGGTTGTGCATGGGGTTACCTTGACTTGGGGGCCCAGCACGGCAGCTAACAACAACAATAAACTTTATGTATATTGTATAGAATTATACACGTTGTGTGAATTGTTTTCTTCACTCAATATTTTATTTATTAAATGCAGCCTTAATTTATCGATTTTTACTGCTACACGATATTCTGTTTTTCGAATGTACCGCATTGTATTTATCCATTCTCCTTTTAAGGAACATTTAGGTCGTTTCCAAATGTTTGCTTTTATATAAAATATAGCTCTTAAAAAATTCTTTATTGAATATTCTTGTACCTTTCTCATTTTGCTCATGTGGAACACTTTCTCTAGAGTAAATCCCTAGTTGTGAAGCTGCTGGATAGAAGTTTATTGAAACCAGTGTCTAATTCTGCTTTTGCAAAATTTGGAGTCAAAAGATGAGTAATATTTTGTTTCCATATAGTATGTATACCTAGCTGTCTGTCTATCCATATTTATATGTGTATGCATTTATACATCTTCACTATGAAAATAGCAAAACCCTGTTAAAAAGTGAAATATTAGGTCAATGACAATATATATACACACATATATGTATATATAGTTCCACATATATGAAAAAAATATAAAGTTGGGCTGATTTTTACTCTCCATCTGACTATCTAAATTTTATAGAAAATATGCTTTACCTACCTGTGAGAATTTATTAAATTTAACTAAATATATTTTTTCTTTAGTTTTCAGGTTTATAAAGCTTTTTTTAAGTTTTGTTTTGTTTTTTAATAATACTACGGCCTACTATAGGGTTGCTATGAGTCAGAATCAACTCCATGGCAACGAGAGTAGGAGTAGGAGAGTAGTATGGTCTACTAGCATGCTAAGAAATTATGTATGTCAACTATTTTATTATAGAAATGCTGACAATGATAGAAAGGTTAGATAATTTGCCCATGTCACACTTTTTAAATTCCATAGCTGGTCCTCACTTCTTGGCAATCTTGATGTTGCCTGGCATCTTTCCCTTATTCTTGCTTGCTTGTTTTTGTGTCTAAACTTCTCCTTTTATATCTCAAAAATGATTTGCTTAAGACATACCCTACTCTGATATTGCCTAATTAACATAACAAATAAAACTCTGTTTCCAGAATGGATAATGTCCACTTGTGTAGGTTTTAGGATTTAAAACACATTTAGTCATCAAAGTCATAAAATTGGATTCCAAAATGATGCTATAATTAATTAGATGTTAGTGTATAAATGAAAAATTGGTTAAAAATAGAGAATTTTAATAAATATTTTAAAAAATGCTACTGAGTTGATTCCAACTCATAGCGATCTTATACTACAGAGTAGAACTGTCCCATGGAGTTTCCAAGGAGCGGCTGATGGATTCAAACTGCCAGCCTTTTGGTTAGTAGCTGAGCTTTTAACCACTGTGCCACCAGAGCTCCAAAAGTAGATTACCAGGTCTCTCTTTTAATTTACCTATGGGTGGATTCGAACCACCAACTTCTTGGTTAGTAGCTGAGCACTTAACCATTTGCATCACCCGGGGATTCTAAGAAGTATAACAATGTTAAATACTTTTTCTTAATAATTTCTAATTGCTGTGGAAAAAATATCCACAATCTAATACATTTGTTTTTCATATTACATTATGTGTATATTATATTTTAAATATTAAGTGACATATCTTTTTTTGATTACCAAAGTAATACTTTTGTATTATAAATATTTAAAAAAATGAAACGTACATTGAAGAAATACAACTATATCCCCCATTTTGAAATGGTCATTCTCCAAATTTTAGACATTTGGGATGTTTCTAAATTTTTGCTGGTGTAAATAATGCTGCTGTGAATATCTTTTTTGCATATAAATTGTGTGGACCTGCTCGCTTACTTTATGATTTCTGCTACATTTTCTCACATTGTTTTCAAAAGAATGAATATCAGTTAACAATGTTGCAATAATAATGTCATTTTAACTATATTGAATATTCTAAAATTCTTAAAATGCTTGCCTCTTTAGATGGCATAAAACACAATCTCAAGATTGTTTTCAGTAAGAATAAGTATTTTTCCATTTTTTTTCTTTATCCTTTGTAACTCCATTTACCTGAATTCTTTGCTCAGATCTTTACAACATCTATCGGGTAGATCTTAATGTTTACCTGTTTTCTTATACATGTGTATAATTTCTTCTGGTTGCACAGCCTTTACTCTTTGTTTTCTCTGAAATAACTATATCTAAGTCTGTTGTTCTTTTATTTTAATGTTTTCAATTTTGTTTTAAAGAAGTTTTATCTCTATGACAGATATTCTACTCTATAGTATAATTGATCTTTATAATTTATTTTTAAGAAGATTTAAATATATTCCCTCTGGAATTTACTTTGGTAAATAGTGCAAAATATGTAATCAGTATCATTTATAAAATATACTATCCTTTCTCTGTTTTTATACATTCTGTTTAATTCTGGGTTTAATATTTTGAAGGAATCTGTTACCACTCACTTAAAAAATGGACTCACAGTAATCCCCTGCCAGTGTTACATCTTAGAATTCAGTTGATGGCATTTTAAGGCAATTAGCTGAATAATGTAGAACCCAAACTGTGGGGTGCAGACTGCCTGAATACAATTAATAGAAAGCAAAATATTTCCTCGAATTACCTTCCATGACATTTGTGATCATTCCTTTGCATTCATCTCACATCTAATGTCCTAGTCTGTTTATATGCAGAGATTCACAGTCTTAAGATTCATGTTTCATAGTTGCAAAATCACTATGATATGTTAATGAGATTCTGTACTCAACTATTCCTTTGGCATTCAAATGAATAATTTTTTTCACAAAACTTTTCAGGAGGTGCAGGGCCCGCTGAAAGGTATCATTTCAAAACAAATATCCTATGGGCAATAAGTAAGTCTGAGTTTTTCTGAGTAGAAGGAGCTCAAAACCTAATATAGGATTTGTGGGATTTAAAGGGTTTTATGAGCAGAGTGCTTAGGAAAGAATGCAATTCCTACTAAGGAGCTCATCCATGAGCATTACCATGGGGCACCTCAGGGGACTAGCTCTCCCACGGAATTGTAAAGCCAGTTTGAGAATCAGTCATAGGCATTACAGTCTTGGAACTCCACAAGATTTTGCACAGGATTAGACTTGTTCAGGTTAATCTCTGGATCAATTGAAGAGTTTTCTTCATGTCTTCCTCACATATTTCCAAACAGTTTTTTTTTTCCTGTGCTTTTAGCTGTAACTTTCCCTAAAGAAGACAAAAAGAAAGAAAGAAATTAGGGAAGAAATGAAGGAATGCAGAAGAAAGGAAGAAGGGAAAGAAGATTGAGTCCACTCTGGCAATGAATTAATATGTGGGATTAACTCAGTATTTTGTACTTCTTTCTTGACGGTTCTCTAATATCTACCTAGAAGATGTCTGACTAAAGACAAAGACTTTACTTTTTTTTATGAAACATTTGATCATTTTGTACATTTCCATGTTCCAGAGCTACAAGGAGACCACAACAGGCAGACCATATACAAATAATGCGCAAATTGTATGTTTGTTTGTTTTTTGCTGGCCACGCCCCACTCCCCAAGTATTTTCCTGAGTACTCTGTCCTATTTTTTATGTTGCTGTAAAAAAATTAGCATAGTGTGCTTATAAAAATACCTTGTGGGAGGGCACAGTTGGCAAAAAAACTGATAAATCTCATGCTAATTTATGTAAAAATATGGTAATCAAAACATCTTCCTTTCCTTTTTGGGCCTGTTTCAGCAATGCAGGATTTGTAATACCCCTTACTAGTAGACACACTTAATTCTATTGTAAAGTCTTAGAACAAATTGATATAAGGAGGTAGAACAGTTGTGTAATTTACTACTTGCATATAATTTTTTAAATATATTTGAAGAGTCCAACATCGGATATAATATAGAATCTGTTCTATTAAGTCGTTTGCTGTGAATAGAAAGAATATACTGTATTTTATCCCACTGGCTCTTTTTGTTCTTTGCTTAAACATGAGCCATGGCTTGAACATAGTTTTTGGAAAAAAGTTTAAAAAGTATGTTTTAAATATCACCAGTACCTAGGAGGAAAAAAATATATATCTATATACACAGACACATACATGTATTGATTGAAGATATAGCTCTGTTCTTAGGAGTTGTTTTTTTTCCCCATCAGACCATGAAATGAAAGACAAGTTCAAATTATCTGTTACAATTGGTAAATTTTGCAATTCCCTAGACTCTGTTTGTAAATACCCATAAAAATTTCCTATTTAGATTAATGAAGATTTAGTCCTTACTCCTTTAGCTCAAAACTTGGGTTTACTTTTTGTATAATAGTCAAGCAGTTGTTGTCAAGAACAGTTTATTAAAAATCATTGTATCAGCATTTAAAAATTAATAAAATTGGTACTATCTACTTCATGTGCTTAATAATCACCCACAAAGGTTAAATAAATCATCAAGAAATTAAAGGCTATGAAGAGGAAGGGAAGGAAAAAGAAGGAAAAGACAGTGATATGGGTGGCATTTCCATTCACAAAGACAAAACTGAAGATTAGGGGCAAGTGATCAGACATTTCAATTTTTTTTTTAAATTAAAACAGTAGTTTTAATCACATACTTAAACAGATTACCTGAGTTAAAGTAAGATTTCAGCTTCATTTGAACATAGCAGATAACTACCTAATCCATGTAATCATAAGCAAAATCACCAGAAATATTTCTAATCCTAAAAATTTCCAGATTTCCTTCTCTTTTCATAAAACATAATTCATGTTTATCCTTATTAGAGTTGGGGGAACACTGAAACTGATTTTACTACATCTTGCAATTTGTTCTTTTCTCTCACCCTGAGAAGACTTACTCACCATTGTCTTCTTAAAAAGAAAATCTAAACTCCTCAACTAGCCTTTCAAAGTCCTGGTTCAATCCTACCTCTCCAGGATTCTCTCTTACCTTTTGCGTATATTCCAGCCCTAATGGATTATTTTCTTGAACTTTCATGCTCTTTGATTTTGCCCTTAAATAATGCTTAAAATGCCCTTCTTTAAACATCCCCACTTACAAAAATCCATCCCTTTATGCCTTATCCAAATATTACCTCAACCCTTTACTACTCATTTATTGTGGGGCTGAACTTTCCATCCTATAAATAGCTATTATTTTCTCCCGAAGGAACTTACCACATGAAAAATTTAAAAACAAGGATAATGTCTCATTCATCTCGAAATCTCTACTGTGCAATTTCTGGCTCACTCTCTTATATATAACATTACTTATCATATATAAAGGCTGAATAAATCATTAAGTGGACACCATCACTGGGTCCAAGAATTGATTTACTTAAATCAAATCCTTATAAAAGACACTTAATAAATATTAAATACTGTCAACTCTCAATTATTCATAAGTATGTTATCACATTATAGCTGTGATACGACTTTAAAGGTCATATTTACATAATGAACCATTCTGCCTGGTGAAGCGTTTAGTTGACATAAACAGGTTCTTAGGTTGTGTTCACCCAAAAGAGATTAGAAGTGAAGCCTCTTTAAACCAGTTTTATTACTTAATTACCACCCAATTCTCCCTATATCATCTTGGTCAAAAGGCAAGATTTTGCTTTTAACAGATTTGCCAAATCTGGAAGCTGATACTGTTTCTAGCATTTAATGGGGGAACACGGAAAAAGCTAATCAGGGGAGTAGGATCCAAAAGGCTAGAAGTTTTCCATTCCTCCTTCAATTAGATCTCCCTAGTGGAGTTTTGTTAATTTATGAATGAGGTTGTTGAATGCATCCAAAAAACTTCTTCATGAAAACAAAGCCCTTTTGGTGAGGAGGAAATTCTGCCTCTTTGTTTCTTTTTTATCTCTTCTCTCTTTCTCTTAATCTCCTGACATTTGAAATACACAGTGAAATGTGACAATCAGTAAAATCATAAAATAGGACTTTCACCAAGGATATTAGCACAGATAAAGGTACATGTTTTCAGAGAAGGATGGGTTAGTTGATGGAAACTACATGGGTTTAATTTTCTTATTAACCTTTGGATAAAACCAAATATAGGGAGAGGGGAGTGAATTTTATTGAATGTATACTCTACAGTGAGTTACCAGAGAATTATAGGGAATGAATGGTTATAATTAAATATATATAATTATTATTTTGAAATTAACAACACAAATGCTAAATGCAAATGCTTCAGCTTATCTGTCAAGACCTGCAATGATATTTGCAAAGCAGCGATCTATCTTGACAGTTTTTTTAAAAATGTCAGCAATTTTATTTAGTCCGTCAGCATTTGCAGTGACAAAGATTGGGGTTTACTTGATGCTTTCATGCTGGATAAAATCTTTTGTGCCCATTAGCATGACAGCCAGTGTGCATAAAGTACAATAGAAACTGCATTCAATTGTGCATTTTACAATGAATGAATGTATAGTGCAAGAAAGTAAGCAGGAACTGAATTAGGTGATTTACAAATATTTCTTTTTTTTTCACTATTGATTATCACATGATTTTTAAACAAAGAAGTGACTGAAAGAAGCAATAACTTCAATAAAAGCTAAACTTATGTGTCCCAATGTTTGGAAACCCTGGTGGCATAGTGGTTAAGAGCTATGACTGCTAAACAAAAGGTCAGCAGTTCAAATCCACCAGGTGCTCCTTGGAAGCCATATGGGGCAGCCTGCCCCATAGGGTTGCTATGAGTTGGAGTTGACTCAACAGCAATGGGTTTTTGTTTTTTGTTTTTTTTTAATGTAATGAATATTACAGGGAAGGCATTTTCCTGCATTATTCTAGTCTGGCACCAACTCATTTAGAATGCTCATGTTTTAAAAATATGACGGGTGTGCTAGAAAGCCTTTGCTGCAAGATCCATTGGTGTCTTTTTTATCAGTTAGGAATGCATTCAGCTGTAAGTAACAGAAAAGTCAACAAACATCAGTTTAAACATCTAAGAGTTTATTTATCTTATTGAGAAGGATGTCTGGAGGTAGCATTCTAGGACTAGTGCGATGATTCCATGATATCTTCAAAGACATATTTTCCTTTTTTCTTTCATCTCTGCCATCCTGAGTATATTGACCTGTCCTGTGCTTGTCACTGCATGCTCACATGTGGTGTGACTGCTGTTTCTTAGGCATTGTATCCTCATTCAAGGCAGGGTACATAGGAAATGGAAGGGAAGTAGAAAGAGGTGGCATCAATTCAAGGAATCACGGCTTTCCTATAAAGCCTCAGCTCATATCTTTTGGGCAAAAACAGTGTCACATACTTGTCCTAGCTGCAAGGAAGACTGGGGAGCTTGTCTTTTTAACCTGGTATATTATTGGCCTGAACAACATTGCCAGCTGCAATGGAGTTGATTCTAACTCATGATAACCCCATGTGTGTCAGAGTAGAATTGTGCTCAATACAGTTTTCAATGGCTGATTTTTTGGGAAGTAGATCACCAGGCCTTTTTTCTGCGGCACATCTGGGAAGACTCAAACCTCCAACTTTTCAGTGAGTAGCTGAGCACTTTAACTATATTAGGCTTGTATAAATGAGGATGAATGGGAGAAGAATGGATATTGGATGAACAATCAGCAGGTCTGCCACATTCCTTTAGTTCAGTGGACAGAACTAAATTTGATGAAATTGGAAAACAATTAGTTGATGAGATAGGAAAAGTAATATAATCCAATGTCCAACTTCTTAGGAAAAATAGATTTTCTTATACAATATCCAAGATTGGTGAGAAGAAAAATAAAATTAGGGTTTCCAAACAAGATATCAGCTAATATTACCTATACATACTTATGTTAGGGACCTGCTACCAACAAAGGTTAAATTTATATTAATAACAAGTTATTTATTTTCTGTACTGTGAAGGCTCTCCTTCTTTCACAGACAAATAGAATAGCATTATTCACACAAAGGTTATGTGGTACATGACTAAAGTAATTGAACTGCGGTCTCTCTGATCTTTAATTCAGAGTGATCCTGCTTTAACAGGCAGGTGGAAATCAAACTCTGAAAGCAGCAGAAAATATCAAATAGACAGATTCGGTGACTATTTATAGCTGATCCAAAATGAAAGGAGAGAACGAGGAAACTCTCTGATTAATAAAAGTCCCTAATCACCCTTTGGTCTGAAATAGCTTGATAAATGAATCTGAAGTTGGAGCTAGTTTAAATGATAAATGTTTCAACTCTCTACTATTCCATGTATATGTGAGTAGTCTGAAAATAAAAGTTTTTAATTGAAGTAACTGCATTTTTAAAGCTTGAAAATTAACGTGTCCATCTCAACCGATAGCTAATATTAAAAGAAATAGCTGTATTCTAATTTTTTTTTTAATTCCTTGGTTTGGAGGCAGAAATAGATTTAGTACTCAGCAGTTATGTTACCTCACTTCAACAGGATTTTCCTTAACTCACAGTGCCTGTCAGCTGTTGTTTGACATCTGCTCCTTTCTCTTTTTCTCTTCTCAGGCAGAGGTTTTGGCTGTTCCCCACTCCAGGTAGTTCATTCTTAGAGTTTTCTGGCTGAGAAGGAATTACATTGCTAGGTCTGCAATATCATTTGGATTGGGAAGTATAGTGCAGAGCAAGGTTCACTCTAAGTGTTGCTGCCTGTCCTAGAGTCTGCTCATTCCAGAGACTGAGATGTGGTTGTCTATGCATCAGGAGTTTTAAGGTGAATGATTCTTGGTCCTCTCCCTCTAAGGCCTCACCATTAGGCTTCTATTTGGAGACTGTAGCTGCCAGTGCATACAAAAGTCTACATTACGAGGGTGTCTGGCATTTGAATTCATCTCATGGGACATAACGACTTCATTTCATGGAATGACCTGCATGCCCAGAGGAGTTACGGCTGACATTTTCAATCAATTTGTAGAGGGTATAAAATCCAACGTTTTATATTTCTCATCTGAAGAAGTAATACTTCTTGTTATTAGCTTTGCTTATGTTTATGCTTGCAAGGTAGCTGTTCCTTTTGTCCTCCACTGAGAATTCAACTGTTATTCTCTAGCGGGTCTGAAAGGGTATATGTCAGTGTTTGTTGTTGTTGTGTGCCGTCGAATCGATCCCAACTCATAGCGACACTATAGGACAGAGTAGAACTGCCCTATAGGGTTTCCGAGGAGTGGCTAGGTGGATTCGAACTGCCAGCCTTTTGGTTAGCAGCCTTAGCTCTTAACCACTTCACCACCAGGGCTCCAAAAGGGCATATAATTACTAGCTATTACCAGAGAGAATCCAGTTCTACTGATGGCAGGCCATGAGCAGTCTGAGAATCTCAAAAAATCTTGCAAAACATCTCTTTGTTCTTTCATTATCTGGCTTCTCATTCCATGTGGAACTCCCACCCACCCCCTTTTTCCCCCTATCTTTATCCCACCTTCTAACTCTTCCCTTCAGCATTCCTTCTCCACTCTGAAGGGCAGATGTTGGCATGCAACCTCAGTTTCTTAAGAATGGAATAAGTCTAAGACACAGTCTCTTCTGCTAAAATTGATAGTTTATTTTATAGTAACATTGATGCATTGTTTTTCTAAAATATCTACCACCTTTCCATCAGCGATAAGGATGTGGAAGTACAAACAGGGAAAAAGGAACTGAAAACACTACTCTACCACATATAAAAACAATAATTTACCAATTTTATTTTGGAGCCCCAAAATGTATTATTGGTGTATATGATTTAGAGTAGGCTAGAAGACCCCAAAGGGCAGTTCTACTCTGTCCTGTAGGGCTCCTATGAATCGAAATTGGCTCTGCGGCATACAACAATAACAATGTTTGCAATAGGAGTCCCTGGGTGGTGCAAAGATTAACTCAAGGTTGTGAATTGGAATCCACCCAGAGGTGTCTTGTAGGAAAGTCCTAGCAATCTACTTTAGAAAAAGCAGACATTGAAAACCTTATGGAGGCAACTCAATAGTGTCTGGTGGTGGTAGTGGTAGAATGCTTGTGACAAAAACATATAATGGTTCAAACACAAGAGAAGAGCAGGGCTTGCTCTCCTCTACCCAATAATTCAGGGACTCGGTCTGGTGAAGGATATGCCATTTTTAATACATGGCTTCCAAGGTTGCCCTTGGGGGCATCTCCATATCAGACAGCCAAAAGGACAAAGAGCACAAAGGAGTTGGGATAGAACTCCATCACGGACCACACCTAAATGCAAAGGAGGCTCAGAAATGAAATCCAGCCATGCGCCCAAGAAGAAAAGGATCTTAATGGGCAGTTAGCAGTGTAATCCCTTTTAGAGTGATGAGGTCTCTAAAAATCAGATTAGAAATGATCATACTGGAGCCCACTCTTCCCACAGGTCTGTGTTTTCATCAAACATATATATTGCTTAAGAAATATATTACATCTCCCGGAATTTTAAGCACTTACTAAGTAGTCCTGACAAAGGATGTTATTTATAAAACTGATTTCCCCAAAATTTTAGTCCAGACCAGACCATAATGGAATGACATAATGGAATGCCCCCTGGGGGACATGCTGTCAGTCTGAAAAGTGCTTTGTATTTTTAGGTATAGTGTTTTGTAAATCTCATCCATATATATATATATGTATGTAATTCACTAAACTCCTTTGCTGCTTTCTAGGTTTAGAAAAAGCATCATACTGTATTAGAAGCTGCTGAATATTTCCCTCCTGAAAACTTATTTATTTATTTTAGGGATTCATTTTTCTTTGTAACATTGCATTGTAATATAACATGTTGTTGTTGTTAGATGCTGTTGAATTGGTTCCAACTCATAATGACCCTATAGGTCAGAGTAGAACTTCCCTATACAGTTTCCAACGAGCAGCTGGTGGATTTGAACTGCTGACGTTTTGGTTAGCAGCCGAGCTCTTAACCACTACTGCACCCACCAGGGCTCCGTAGTATAGCATATATATAGTAAAGTATACATATCATAAGTATACAGCTCCATCAGCTTTCATATTTATATTACCAATTCCCAGATCAACAAAGAGAACATTACCGGTCTTCTCTTATCCTACCCCTAATTCTCCTCACACTCTCTTCCAGGGTCATTACTATCCTCACTTCAAACAGCATAGAGTAGTTTGGCTTCTTTGTCCTTTATAAAATTGTGTAATACAACATGTAATTTCTTACGACTGCCTCCTTTTGTTCAATGTTAGTTTGTGAAATTCATCTATATTCCATTGTGGAGGTAGATCACTATTTATTCATTCTACTGTTGATGTACTTTTGGGTAGTTTATAGGTTTGGGGCTATGACAGATACTGCTGCTATAAACATTCCAGTATGCCTTTTGAGTAACATACACACACATTCCTGTTGAGAATTAACTAGTAGGATTGCTGAGTTAGGGTATGGATAAATTCAGCTGTAACAGATATGAACAGATTTCCAAAGTGGTTGTATCAATAAACTTGGGGGTTTATTTTAACGTAAAAACAAAGAGAGGTCAAACTACATAAAATAGAACTCACCTCTTATTTCCCCTTTTCAAACTTGTAATCTCTTTTCTCCATGAAAACTTTCCCCCAAGGGCATTGTAGATATTCTCCAAACAGGATGTGATGAGAACAACTAATTAATGATCATGATGTACTTTCTGCTTTCTAAGCAGTTTATTATTACTGTATGTTTGAAATAAAAATAATAATTTTGTATCAGTGATTTTACTGTGTTCATTTTGAAGTATATTGTAATAATCTCCCAAATTACCTAGCTTGTATTATTCTTTTTTTCTTCATTTCCATCAGCATTATGATAATGATCTGGACATGCGTTATTTAACGTTCGAAGACAATTCTCCTTTCCAGAACTTTCATTGCATTTTTTTTCTGTTTTCTCCAGATTTGTCAATTTTCTATGGCCTTCGAAAGATACTAAATTATTAAAAACAACTTCTTTATCCTGAAAAATGTCTCCTATTGTGCTTTTCGCATTCAAATTTCATCAGTGTAGTATGTTGTATCTACAAAATTTTAAATGTCCAAATACTCCTCATTTCACTTTTATTGTATAGCTGGAATTATACCACCACTTGTCTGTCAGGTTGTCCTACTTTGGTGGCTTGTGTGTTGCTGTGATTCTGGAAGCTGTGCCACCAGTATTGCAAATACCAGCAGGGTCACCCTTGGTGGACAGGTTTCAGCTGAGCTTCCAGACTAAGACAGACTAGGAAAAAAGACATGGTGGTCTACTTCTGAAAAAAATGTCTAGTGAAAACCTTATGAATAGCAGCAGAACACTGTCTGAGATAGTTCCAGAAGATGAGCCCCTCAGGTTGGAAGGCACTCAAAATATGACTGGGAAGAGCTGCCTAGTCAAAGTAGAGTCGACCTTAATAAAATTGTCCCTATTTCTCTTTTTTCTTGTGAAAATGGCTTGGAGGATCTGTCTGACCTCTAACTTCACAAGGGGAAAGGAGAATCAAGATCAACAGCTCAAGGCTGATTCCTATGAGACAGAGGTCAGACATGCCTTCTCTCTTTGCCATCTTTACCAATTCTCGCACCAATCATCCCTCCCCAGACTCTGCTTCTCTGCTGGGTTCAGTAATTCATTGCAATGGCCACACAGAACTCACAGACCATACTCATGATTTATGGGGTTTATTAGGGAAAAAACAGGTTACAATTCAGGCTCAGGAACACTCAAGGATACAGTTCTTCCACCAGGAGAGCCTCTTCCCAGCCGTGCTTGCAGACAGGCCTCTCCCTGGCCCGCAGCCTCTGTCCAAAGGCACACAGCTTTCTCTCTCCATGGGCTGGGAAGCCCACCACACCATCTCCTGCTGCTGGGTCTCTGCTGCTGGATTGTGCAGTCTTCAAGGTTACAACTGGCTCTCTGTCTCCTGGGTTCAGGAGCTTCTCAGCACAGGGATCCCGGGTCCAAAGGATGTGCTGGCTCCTGGCTGTTCTTCCTTGGTGGTGGTGGGGTACTCTTTCCTGCCTTTGGGGTGACTTGACGGCAACAGGTTTTTTTTTAATTTTAAATATATATGTACATATATATATATATATATACATACACACACACACACACACATATATACTTATATACTTACAGTACCTGAGCTTCCACAATAAAAAAAAAAAACAACTAAAACCATTCATTTTAAATCTTATTTGACTAAAATTGGAGTGGGTGGGGGGTGGGGGGAAATTAAATGCAAAGGATTAGTTGCATTTTAAGTTTTAAGGAGCCCTGATGGCTCAATGGTTAAGTTCTTGGCTGAAAACCAGAAGGTCAGTGGTTTGAACCCAGCAGCTGCTCTGAGGGAGAGTAGATCTGGCAATCTGCTCCTGTAAAGATTTCAGCCTAGGAAACCCTGTGGGGCAGTTCTACTCTGTCACATAGGGTTGCTATGAGTCAGAATCAACTCAATGGCACATAACAACAACAGTTGCGTTTTGCTAATTATGGAAGACATGCAGAGGACAAACATTGAAACCCAATTGCATGTATTGCCCTGTACTGTATTAGTCACAGGCAATCCGTTTTTCCCGCTAACCCGTTAAAAACCAAACCTGTTGCTGTCGAGTTGATTCTGATTCATGGCGGCCCTATAGGACAGAGCAGAACTGTCCCATAAGGTTTCCAAGGAGTGCCTGGTGGATTTGAACTGCCAACCTTTTGGTTAGCAGCTGTAGCTCTTAACCATTATACCAACAGGACTCCATATGAGGCATTTGGTAGTGGTATCCAGATACCATCTAGTTCTGATCTCGAGGTAGAGGATATAGTGGTTCATGGAGACAATTAGTCCTGTAGTCTAGTTCCTCCTCCGATTCTTGGGTTTCCTTCTTTCTCTTTTGTTCCAGACAAATAGAAACCAATAGTCATGTCTTCAACATGGTGGCAAGTTTATTTGTTCGGGCATCCTGGGAGAAACATCTTAGAGAGTTTTGAGTTAATGACTTCTGAATCAAACCAAGGATATTTCAGGTTTCACTGGGGACAGGAGACACAATAAGAGTTTTTTGTTAGGTGCCATTGAGTCAGTTCAGACTCATAGCAACACTATGTACAACAGAATGAAACCCTGCCAGGTCCTGTGCCATCCTCACAATTGTTGTTATGCTTGAGCCCATTGTTGCAGCCACTGTGTCAGTCCATCGCGTTGAGGGTCTTCCTCTTTTTCACTGACCCTCTACTAGCATGATGTCCTTCTCCAGTGACTGATTCCTCCTGATAACATGTCCACCATGTTTGCTCACCATCCTTGCCTCTAAGGAATTCTTAAGAGATTATTATTATTAATAAGAGTTTAAGAGAATATCAGTCAAGAACATGACCTTCAGAATCAGAATAGATTTGGGCTCAAGTTCTGATTCCATTCCTTCCAAACTGTGTGACCTTGGGCAAGGTGTTTAATGTGTCTGTGCTTTAATTTTCTCTTCTGTCAAATGGAGATAATGAGATTACCAACTAGGGATTAAATGAAATAAGACTCAAAATACTTACCTAGTGCCAGCATATGACTCAAAGCATACTGCAAATGTTATTATTATTAGTGCACATGTGTAAGGAGAGTAAAAGGAAGACAGTATACAAAGATTCTATTTCAATGAAGCAATAGTAGTCTTTTAAATTGCTTTTCCTTCTTATTTTCTTTCCAATGTATTATTATTATTACTATTTAAAAACAAACAAAAAACCCATTGCCTTCGAGTTCATTCCGACTCATAGCGACCCTATAGGACAGAGTAGAACTGCCTCACTGGGTTTCCAAGGAGTGGCTGGTGGATTTGAACTGCAGAACTTTTGGTTAGCAGCTGCACTCTTAACCACTGTGACACCAGGGCTCCTTATTAGTATTAGCTACCAAGTATTGAGAGCATACTATAGGTCAGACACATGGCATACATTATTTTCTTGAATTCTCAAGCAACTCTGTGAATATGTCTTAGTTACTTCCATGTTACTGCTGAGTAAACTGAGCTTCAACGTGGTTAAGAAACTTCTCCAAGATCATATAACTAGTTGGCATCAGAGCTAGGTCTTAAACCAGGGTGTTGGACCCAAAAATCTGTGCTTTGCCTACTCAGTTGCTACTGACTTCTTTCCCTCCCTATACTTTTTATTTTTTTATTTGTTTGTTTATATTCTAACCAGTGATTTGAAATAAGTTCTCAGACTTGATTATACCCAGGAATCTCAGCCAAATAACCTGCTCCTGAGGAAAAAGCACCATAATTTTCTCATTACAGTTTTTCCCACCCCCCTTTAGGAGTGTAATCCAACATCAGCTGGAAATTTCCTTCTAATATAAGTGAATAAACTAGCCCACACATTTTAGTTTCCTGAGGCATATGGCTAGGAGAGTCTATTTCCAATTTTAAGAAATCAACATATGCTGAACCAACTGTCTATTTCCATTTAAATTGACAGAGGCTGAGACTCGGAAATTGTGTTTCATTTTTCACTTCTAACATTGGTGGTGTATTTGACCTAAAGGTAGAAAACTGTGTTCTGCCTTACATTTCTCCTAAATAAATCTTCTTAAATGAAAATGTCGGTGAACAGTTGTGGGATTAATCTGAGTGAAGTTAGTAAGACTGATATTAGAGAAGAACAGGTCTAAACTATGAGAACTGCTTTTAATATTATGTTAGTTATAATCTTGGACCTTCTATCATGGAATTTATCACACTTTATTTTAATTTGACTTATGTCTTAACTTTCCTCCTACATTGGGTTGTGGATTCTGTGGAGATAAATTGTGTATTGTTTGTCTTTGTATATCAGCTCTTAGTACAGTGTCTGGTACATAGAAAACACTCAGTAAACTGTCAAATTAATTGATTAATGGGTCAAAACTACATGGTGATATTCAGAATATACGTATGTGTATTTGTATATGCATGGCTGTGAATAAAGAGAGTATAATTGTATCTTCGTATTATTGAAGAGTTATATTGTTTCTCATGCAGTTTTATTCCTTTTGCTAAAGTTGTATCAACATTGAATTTATAACTAAATGATGCTACACTAGTCCATGGGTATCTTGCATGTTTGTAACAATATAGTTACAAACTATGATTATACAAAAGTGGAGTAAAATATTGTACATAATTAAGGTGTTCACAAATGATCTAATTCCTGTAACTCATTTTTTAAAGTCAGTGTTGGGAAAATATTACTGTCTCAAGAAAACAATATTTGATAGCATTTAACTTATATAATGTGTATTGCAAACCCATTTAAAAAAAAAGTTGCCATCGAGTCAATTCTGACTCATAGTGACCCTTTAGGACGGAGTAGAACTGCCCCATAGGGTTTCCAAGGAGTGGCTGGGAGATTTGAACTGCCGACCTTTTGGTTAGCAGCCAAGCTCTTAACCACTGTGCCGCTAGGTTTATTGTAAAGACACTAATATTAGAGAAAAATGTGTGTGTTGGGGGCAGGTGTCCAGTAGGAAGAAAGAAGAGAGCTAAGGGTTCCAGTGCTAGGTGTTTATTATGCATTATTCCATTTAACCCTGATAACAGCTGTTATGGATTGAATTATATCCCCCAAATATATGTATTCAAGTCTTGGCCCCTATACCTGTGGATGTGACCCTGATTGGAAATAGGATTTTCTTTGTTACGTTACTTAGGTCATACCCAAGTAGGGTGGATCATAAACCTATTAACTTCTAAGTAATAAAAAGAGCAGATTAGACACAGAAATGAGCACAAAAATTGGAGGAGGGGGAGATAGATGCCACGTGAAGATCAGCAAGGAATTGAGGAACACTAGGGCTACAGAAGCTGAGGCAATAAGCCTTCCCCTAAAGCTGGTGCCTTGAATTCGGACTTCTAGCCCCCCAAACTGTGAGAAAATAAATTTCTGTTCTTTAAAGACATCCACATGTGGTATTTCTGTTATGGCAGCACTAGGTAACTATGACAGCAGTCCTTAGGGTGGTCTTATCAACCGTTTTACGGAGAAATTGAGATTAAGAGAAGTTTACTTACTTGGCCGTGGTCACATAGTGTGCTGGAGACTGATTCAATTTAAAGTTTTCCTGGTTCCAAATAAAGGAACCTTTTAGGGACTTGATCTGTTCTTGATGTGAAAAAACAACAAACCTTTATGTTTATGGAAACTGTAAGCACTTAGGATTCCTAATAGTTTCCTAAGTCTAAGAGATTCCAATAAAAATCAATGCACGCTAATTCTTGACAATTTAAATTAAGCACTTCAGATTTAAAGGCTAACTTCTTTTCCAAAAAACATTGAGAATCATAGTTATTGTTAACATTCACAGAAACCAGGGCTATAAATCAATTTTACATGTAATGTATTCCACTGATCACAATCATCATACTTGCAATCTGATTTAGAAGAGCTTCACAGCTTTCTCCGGAGAGATATATCTCCTTTTTTGGGCAATGAATGTGATTCCTGAAGAATGTCTTTCTACTGTTTTGCTTACTCTTATTTCTTGCTATTTCAAGTTTTTTTATATTATTTTAAAGTATTCAACAAATATCTTCAATGTGTAGACGTGTTGGACACAGTGAATAAGTAGATGCATGAAGTATGGACCCAGCTCTCCAAGTAATGTAGGGAAAAAAAACTCAGAGAAACAAGCAATTGTAAATCAGCAGGGCCATTGAAAAAAAACTAAAGACTGTTTGAGATCTGGCATATGCACATAGGGAGGAACTGAGTAGCTCTACCCTGAAAAAAACAAAACCAAACCCACTGCCATCAAGTCAAGTCTGACTCAAAGGGACCCCACAGGTTTTCCAAGGCTGTAAATCTTTATGGAAGCAGACTGCCACATATTTATCCTGAGGAACCACTGGTCATTCTGAACTGCTGACCTTTTGGTTAGCAGTCAAATACTCTAACCACTGTGCCATCAGGGCTCATGTGAGTGGGTCTTTAATTCCTTCAAACCAGGAGAGAAGGGAAATTCAAGGAATAACATACAAAGGTGATGGTGGGGCACGATGGGCAGTAAGATAAGAATCGTAAACAGGTAATGAGAGTCTCAACTTACCATTAAAATATTTCATGGCAGCTATCATTATTCCCTGGGTGGTGCAAATGATTAAGTGCTTGGCTACTAATAAAAGGTTGATGGTTTGAATCTATCCAGAGGCTCCCTGGAAGAAAGTCCTGACGAGCTGCTTCTGAAAGCTCAGTCATTAAACTGTGCTATGGAGCACAGTTCTACTGTGAAACACATAGGGTCTCTATGAGGGGGAATCGACTTGACCACAACCAGTTTTGTATTATTATCCCCAGTTTTATGGATGAGGAAATGAAGTTCAGAAATGTTAAGAAGCTTGCTCAATTTTTACAAAATTATTAAAAATCAGAGCGAGTATTTGATGGAAGTCTGTTTGACGTTGATTTTTAAATTCCACTTCATGAGGTATTTCAATATACTTTTTTAAAAAACTTATTGAGGCAAAATATAGTTAATGTAAAATTTGCCATTTTAACCAGTTTGAAGTGGACAATTCGGTCACATTAACTGCATGGTTTTGCAACCATCACAAGTTACCTATTTCTAAAACTTTTTCAACACTTCTAACAGAAACTCAGTGCCTATTAAACAATTCTAAAATTCTACTTCATAAGAGGTATTTTATATACATTTATTATATATTTTGATTTTGACTGGGCTTCCGCAAAAATAAAAATAAAAATTTGAACAAACTAAAACTCCAGGAATATGGACATGTTTATCCATTATTTCCAGTAATCCTTAGCACTAGGACACCTCCAGAGTCCTCCCCAACTTGAGAAACTGTGATGTGCCTGCCACTTCACTGTGTCACCACCTGATGGCACACTCACTCCCACTGCAAGGGAAAAGGGGTTAGAGAATGGAGGACATCTGTAGATGAGCCAATGAGAGCATTTACTGGCATCATGACTTCATGTCTGCACATTTAGTTATATGTAATTAAATACAAATAAAAGGAGTCTGGTGGCTCCATGGTTAAACATTGGGCTGCTAACAGAAAGGGTGGCAGTTTGAACTTACCCGGCAGCTCTGAGGGTGAAAGATCTGGTGATCTGCTCCCATAAAGATTACAGCATAGAAAAACCCTGTAGGGCAGTTCCACTCTGTTGCATGGGATTGTTATGAGTCAAAATCAACTCAACAGCACCTAATAGTGACAAATACAGATAAACAAAAATATTTACTTCCTAACCAGTACCCCATCTGTGTCCAGTCTTGTTAAAATCATCTTCTTCTCTCCATCCAGGATAATTTAAAATCTTCTTGATGAAGTGATCCTGGAATTTTATATTCTTTAGGACGTTGATGTGCAAATGACCCCTGAAGTAGCTAACGATTTTTCAGCTCTTTTGGATATAGAAACTTCCATACTTGGGGATTGTAATATCCTAGCCTGCTATCTCCAGGCTTCTAATGGTTAATTAGCTGTGAATCTCAGCAAACATTCTACTCTGGATAGTCTTTAGACATGTCTTAGAAGTTGCAAGGATAATCACCAACTGGTGATGTCTCCTGTTATCCCCATGTTTCAATGTTTCCTTTTTTCAAATTAGAATAAAAGAAATTTGAAAAGCATCAAACCTAAATCTGTTGCTGTCAAGTCAATTCTGACTCATAGCAACCCTACAGGACAGAGTAGAGCTGCCCCATAGGGTTTCCAAGGAGCGGCTGGTGGATTCAAACTGCCAACCTTTTGGTTAGCAGCCATAGCTCTTAACCACTATGCCACCACGGTTTCCTTGAAAAGCATAGTCAGGTCTATTTCCCTATAAACCCATTATTTTCTGTTTTCCAT
The DNA here is from genome assembly GCF_000243295.1 of Trichechus manatus latirostris. Taxonomy (NCBI): domain Eukaryota; kingdom Metazoa; phylum Chordata; class Mammalia; order Sirenia; family Trichechidae; genus Trichechus; species Trichechus manatus. The sequence goes on along the minus strand of NW_004444010.1, from coordinate 12,756,913 downwards.
TAGGGTAGGAAGAAGAAGAACAAGAAGAAAATACTGACAAGAATGCTCTATGACCTGGATTTTAGCTTCTCTCTCCCTTCCTTAGATAACATTGCTTAATGTAACCAACTGCAAAGAGAAAAGTTAATCAATGGCTTCTGCTTTTGCTGAAGGTACATTTTTAGAACCAGCTGTCATATCAAATGCGTACAGTATTATTTTGAACAGTTACTTAAGTGGGTCTCAAAATGCATCTTTGAAGGAAGTTTTCAAATATTTTCCACTGTGAAAACCCATATGGGTATTTTGGTTACAGGATATCTTCTATGACTCAAGCATAAAGTCTACTCAAATAGACTCATGTCATTCCTGCAAAGTATAGTACACCCAAACTGATTTTATTTTCCCTACCAATTCACATGTAAATGATAACTTGTGATTCCTTTTAATGGGGTTGTCATACCTATATTTATCCAAATTAACAAAAAGTAACCCCCCCCAAAGAAAAATCTAACCATAACCAATATTTATCAAGCATTTATTGTGTGCTAGGCTCTATGCTAAATGCTTTGCATGTAACATCTCATTTAGTCTTCACAACCTTCATGAGGTATTTATTGTCCTTTTCTGGTACGGGTAAGAAACCATGCTTTGGTATGTAAGTGATTTGGCCACGTTCACGCAGCTGATCATAGGAAAACCAGGGGACCCAGAATATTTAAGACTATATTTCATTATTACTTCTCAGCTTAAATTCTAGAATTTGATTGTCCTAGGAAACTCTTTTGTGCTCATGTGAAACCTGTACATAGATCAAGAGGCAGTCATTCCAACAGAACAAGGGGATACTGTATGGTTTAAAATCAGAAAAGATGCACGTCAGAGTTGATTCTTTCACCATACTTGTTCAATATTTATGCTGAAAAAAATAATCCAAGAAGCTGGACTGTGTGAAAAAGAACGCAGGATCAGGATTAGAGGAAGACTCATTAACAACCTGCAATATACAGATGACACAGCCTTTCTTGCTGAAAGTGAAGACGACTGGAAGCACTTACTGATGAAGATCAGGGGCTCCAGGTTTCAGTATGTATTACACCTGAACATAGAGAAAACAGAAATCTTCACAACTGGACCAAAAAGCAACATCATGATAAACAGAAGAGATTGAAGTTGTCAAAGATTTCGTTTTACTTGGATCCACAATCAACACCCATGGAAGCAGCAGTCAAGAAATCAAACAACACATTGCATTGGGCAAATCTGCTACAAAAGACTGTGTAAACTATTAAAAAGCAAACATGTCACTTTGAGGACTAAGGTGGGCCTGACCCAAGCCATGATATTTTCAATCGCCTCATATGCATGTGAAAGCTGGACAATGAATAAGGAAGACCGAAGAAGAATCAAAGCCTTTGAATTATGGTATTGGTGAAGAATATTGAATATACCATGGACCCAGATCAACAAACAAATCTGTCTTGGAAGAAGTACAACCAGAAGACGGCGAGACTTCATCTCACCTACTTTGGACATGTTATCAGGAGGGACCAGTCCCTGGAGAAGGACATCATGGTTGGTAAAGTAGGGGATCAGAGATGAATTGACACAATGGCTGCAACAATAGGCTCAAACATAGCAACAATTGTGAGGATGGAGCAGGACCAGGCAGGGTTTTGTTCTGTTGTACTTACTGTTGCTGTGAGTTGGACCCGACTAGATGGCATCTAACAACAATAACAACAGGAAACTCTGTATGCTATGTTTTAAGGTAACCTCTCTGCCATCCAAGAACACTGAAGGCATATACAGTTTCCCTTTTCCTATCCTTCCATTCAACTAGACCTTGATCTGTAGGTTGATAAATTTCCTTGGCTTTGATGTGACTTCAGTGCCCTTTGAATTGACATAGCGCTGGGTCACATCTTAATCAACTTTGAAAACATAAAGATTATTAGTTTATAAAGAAGTCAGAATTACGACTATATGACAGTGCAGTTGTAAAAAATAAAACAACATTCACATATATTTCTTGTACTTCCCAAAGCATTAAAAGAACAAAAAGAGAGCACCATTTATTCCATGTGTATGTATTCAGTTCCTGCTATGTACATTCAAAAGCACAGGGCTTTGAGTATATAGGATTATACTGAGCTCAGTTAGATTCAAGTTAAGTGCCCAACAATGACCTGAGCAATAAGGAGCTGACATATTGAATATATAAAATTATTTTTCATTGCTGATCTCACCTGTGAGTCCTTCACGCTGATTAATAATTGCATAATGGATAAATGATGAACCCCAGTAAGGCATATTTAATATCTACTCAAATAGATTACTCTATTCCCCTTAAGTTTCTCGTAGACAGCAGCCAGCACACAGACAAGGTCTTTAGAAAGCAAGAAGTCCAGAATAAGTAGAACTATCATGGGAACATGCACAAGGTAGAATTAGAGAAACAGTAGGAGCTGGAAAAACAAAAAAAAATATTGCATAAAAAGGAGAATATGAATATCTTAAGAGTTCTAGAATATATGAAATCAAGTTAAAAATATTAGACTTTTAGTTGCAATGTGCTTTGATTTTTTTTTTTTTTTTTACCCTAAATTATTCATTTAGATTCAGGTTATTCATCTCCCAAGAAGGGTGTAATTTAACTAAATCTTTTCGGAGAGACTTGCATTTCCCTCTCATTGATATGATCAAAACCATCTTATTTATGTCAAAAAAAGAGAATTGAAGACCATTTTCTGACATTGTCCTAGAGTTGCCTTTCTTGCCTTATTAGCATTTTACTTCAAGCAGTGGATTGAACAGAATTGCTTGTGATTGAATGAAGACTAATTATAGGATATGGGAATATTAGAACCTATTTTATTGTCCTGAATAGTGTCTTCTGCTGTTTTGTTATACAAAAAGGAGTCAGTATTTGGAGAACAAAGATCATGACACATTTGGCAATATTCAAGATGCACACCCCCTCACTAGACTGTCACAGGCTGGCCTTGTCACAGATTTCAAGGCTATGATGTATTGTTGCTTCTGCTGCTGCACACAGTGCATGGACTTCTGATGTGTGACTTGCCTTGGGAATATGAAGACACAGAAGAGATTTTTTTAATCCAGAATCTAGCCAGGTGGGAGTTAGTGGGGCATAGTTATCAGATACAAATTTCAGCCTGGGAGGTTTTAGAACATTTTAGACTGCCTTTCCATCTAGATAGCTTCTTTCTGTGGAGGATTCCAACCTAAATATTTTTAAAATTATTGCTAATGAGTATAGTTTCATTGCAGATTTCTTTTACATGTTCATTGTTTAAGCAGCATTTTTAGTGGGTGTTATGGATTGAATTGTGTCCCCTAAATATATGTGTTGTAAATACTAACCCCTGTACTGATGGTTATAATCCTATTTGGGAATGGGTTTTCATTATTATATTCATGAAGCAGTATTAGTGTAGGGTGTGTCTTCAGTTCATCTCTTTTGAGATATAAAAGAGCAAATTAAGCAAGGAAGCAAAAAAGAAGAGTTGGGGGAAGATAGATGACATGCCACATGAGATTTCCAAGGAACCAAGAAACAGAAGCTGAAAAGAGACAAGGACCTTCCCCCAGAGCCAACAGAGAAAGCCTTCCCCTAGAGATGGCATCCTGAATTCAGACTTTAGCCTCCTAAACAGTGAGAAAATAAATTTCTGTTTGGTAAAGTCTCCCACTTGTGGTACTTCTGTTATAGTAGCACTAGGTAACTAAGACAATAGGGTACAGTGGGTAGATGCAGTATAGCTTGGTAACAAAAGACATGGGATCAGTTTGCCTTGGAAAAGTACTAAACGTCAGTTTCCTCATCATAAAATTGTTGAGTGTTTTAAATGACAATACATGGACAGTTTTTCTAATACTGCGTGGCACATAAGAAGCACTCATTAAATGATAGCTTTTATTATTATATTCTGGATTAACTTGCCTATAATCAGGACTAGGTACTGAGAATACATAAAACCGATTAATCTGTAGATATCTGTTGCCTGCATTAGGCATCATGAGAAATACAGTGAGATGAGCCATATGTTTTGCTCATAAGGATTGGCAATAGAAGAAAAGAAATAACACATAGGAAATAACTAACTGTATAATTCGAACTCCAAGTCCAATTACATATAAAAGAAAGAAGAAGTCAGTGTTGGCTATTAGTAATGTGATAAAATTTAATGAATGTTTAACTTTAACAGAGCCAAGAAAAATAGATATGATTTAGAAATATTAGTTAAAAACTTACATCTGAAAGTGGCACTGTCCCACATATGACCTTCCAACATTCCTTGCTCCTAAAGCAGTATTTCTCTTAGGTTAATTGATTTCCCAGTTCTTTTCCATCCTACTAAATCAGAATCTCTGGTGCTTGGGAATCTGCATTTGTATAGAGGCCAAATGATTCTTATCAAGCAAACAGTGGGAATTCTGTCCTAGAGGAGTAAATCCAAATGTAGCAAGGCTTTAGACTCTGTGTAACTCATCTTCAATCAATTTTGGCCTTGAAACTCGAGAACCAGCAAAACAGAACAACTTCCTTTAACACCTGGCTTAGCCCTTATGTCTTTTGTGAAGAAGTGTCCTTTTATGACCGTTGTTCATCATTGTGTCTTTAATACTGTTCCTGAAGACTTTTATGCTGCAGCACTGAAAGCACTGAGTTATAGCTGTTTACAGTTTTATATTAAGTAAACTTCTAGAACTTGTATTTAGTGTTCTCTTTTTCTCAGCTTAACATACAGTTAATACTCATTAGAGACCTAACAATCAGTGAGGCCTTGTTTAAAAACAGATTTCTGGACTTCATTGCTCAGATATTCTGATTCTGTAGTTTAAATGAACATATGTAACACACATGTAAATAGTCTACTATTCTCTTAAAAACAAAATACTGACAAATGCAAATGGGTGAATGCATGACAGAGCCAAAGAAATAGCTTTAAAACGGAGAATAAACAAGGCGTTGACAAAAGGGAATGAGAAGGCTGCTGACTTGATATGCTGCATGCTGGCTGGGAGAAGCTATGGGAAAAAAATAGGTAGAGTCAGTAGAGTAAAAGTATGGATGCCCCTGAGGAGCTTTGAATTGAATATGACTCCTTGTATGAATCATAGTGTTGGAGCAGGAAAATGAGTAAGAATGGCACCCATAATCATCTTAATGGCAAGTCTTAGAAGAGGTTGGATCAGACGATCTCTGAAGTCTCTCAACACTGAAATTGTACAGTCCTATCATTCTGTAGGAGCCCTGTTGAAAACAATGGTTGAGTACTTGGCTGCTAACAGAAAGATAGCCCACCAACCCCTCCACAGCAGAAAAGACTTGGCGATCTGCTCTCATAAAGACTTCAGCCTAGGAAACCCTATGGGGCAGTTCTGCTCTGTACTATGGAGTTACTGTCAGTCAGAATCGACTTGACAGCACACAACAACATCATTCTATAGGAAGTCCCTGGGTGGTGCAAGTAGTTTGTGATTGCCTGTTAACCTAAAGGTTGACAGTTCAAACCCACACAGTGATGCCATGGAAGAAAAGCCTGGTTATCTGCTTCCACAAAGCTTATAGCCAGGAAAACTCTATGGAGCAGTTCTGCTCTATAACACATAAAGTTGCCATGAGTTGGAATCGAATCAATAGCAGTTTTTTTTAAAAAAAATCATTCTGTATACTTATGTAAATATTGAATTATATTAATTAAACCTTAGCTTGTATTCATGGTGTAAAGTGTTTTACTTAAATAAAGCTCTATTGTAATTCCATTCACAGATCATTGTATATAAAAATGGATCAGTGTGTGGAAGGTATGCTTAAGATGAGATATATGCAATGGTAGGCTGGAATCAGGTAGTACCAGCTCACAGGAGCCAAATGTTACATTTTTGAGGTTTTGAGAGCCGGTTGTTAAGCACAGCCATTATTAAACTATATAAACCTGCCAATAAATAAATTATACTGTAAACAAAGATAATCAATGCTCAACACTTTTTACTCTCTAATTATTTTATTACATTTTACTATTGCTAATGCTCTTGAGGTTAAGTCTATTGTATCTGTGTGGTAGAAACACTATTTAATGGTGTTCTACTGCACATTTCTTCCCAACTCCACATTTAACGATGTCATGTTGGTGACTTGAAATAAGACATGGTGGTACTATTTATACCACAGAAATTGGCAAATCCTAAAAATCAAGTCCCTCTCCCCCGCCAAGTCAGTCGATAAACATAAATATTTAGCAGCACACCAGGAGCTACATGTGTAGGAAGATCCTGTTGTCTTTGGATAAAGATTCATTTTGTTCCCAGAAATTACCCAAAGGTAACCCATTAAATAATGCCACTGTGGTATGAACCCCCTAGCCATGTCTCCCCATGTGAGACTAGACACGAGGATTTTTTTCTTAAATTCCACAAGTGACTGGCTTTCCTAAGAATAGAGAGCAAGTTTGTCTTTACTGTACTTCAAATTTAGTATCTTTCAAAAATATCAGAACCTTTTTCAAAAACTGTTTTCTACTAAAAAATAAAAGGAAAACCAAACCCGTTGCCATCGAGTCGATTCTGATTCATAGCAACCTTATAGGACAGGGTAGAACTGCCCCATACGGTTTCCAAGGAGTGCCTTGTGGATTCGAACTGCTGACCTTTTGGTTAGCAGCTGTAGCTCTTAACTATGCCTTTATTTTATCATCTTCTACATTTTTTCAAACTACTAGAATTTGAGACATTTTCAACTCTGTCTTGAAAACCAGGGAGAATATTGCCATGGACAAAATAAACAATGGTTTAGTTCTCCTTTCACTGAATAAAATCATTCTTTATATTTGTGGAAATAGGTAATTGAAGGGTTTTGTTTAGTCAAGAATGAGCTCAAGATCTTTGTAAGAGGCTCTGTTCTTAAAGACTGGATATTACTCTTATAGTTCATAGTTATAAAATAACTATAGTTTTGTTGTTGAAGTTAACGTAACTTTCTTTTATGAGGAGGGTCCTGAAAAAAGCAGTGCTCATAAATATTATTTTACATGTTTTTGAATTATGATTATGGCTGAACATTCTTAAGGAATTTCTGAATTTCTAGGCTAGGTCTTTAAGAGTTATAATCTTTACTTAAGCCAAAGTATATTTAAGGAAGAATTCTGGAGCATTTCCCTTTCAGGGTGTTTTAAAAATTAAGGCAAACAAACCAACAAACAAACAAACAAAAAAAATGAAGCCTGCGACAGAGTCTTTGTGAAAAGAGAAATGCAGTTCCACAAAGGCAGTGCTATGGCTTTGATTCAAAGTGACATAATAAAGGTGTAAACATATCGATATAGTTTGTTTTGGTTAAATTTCAGATAGAGGTAGAGAATCAAGTTGAGAACCATAAAAAACAATGATGAATCTGCAAAACATCATACAACATGGATGAATCTGGAGGGCATTATGCTGAGTGGAATAAGTCAATCACAAAAGGACAAATACTGTATGAGAACACTACTATAAAAACTCAGGAAACAGTTTACACACAGAAAGAAACAATCTTTGATGGTTACCAAGGACGGGAAGGGCGGGCAAGGGAAACCACTAACTAGATAGCAGATAAGTGATAACTTTGGTGAAGCAAAAGACAACACATAATATAGGGGAAGTTAGCACAACTCGACCAAGGCAAGGTCATAGAAGCTTCATGGTGTTTTTGTTGTTATTAGGTGCTGTCGAGTCAGTTCCGATTCATAGCGACCTATGTACAACAGAACAAATCACTGCCCAGTCCTGGCCATCCTCACAATCATTGTTATGCTTGAGCCCATTGTTGCAGCCACTCTATCAGTCTATCTTGTTGAGGGTCTTCCTCTTTTTCACTGGCCCTGTACTTTACCAAGCATGATGTCCTTCTCCAGGGACTGATCCCTCCTGATAACATGTCCAAAGTATGTGAGATGTAATCTCGACATCCTTGCTTCTAAGGAGCATTCTGGTTGTACTTCTTCCAAGACAGATTTGTTCGTTCTTTTGGCAGTCCATGGTGTATTCAATATTCTTCACCAACACCACAATTCCAAGCCATCAGTTCTTCTTCCGTATTCCTTATTCATTGTCCAGCTTTCGCATGCATATGACGCGATTGAAAACACCATGGCTTGGGTCAGGCCCACCTTAGTCTTCAAGGTAACATCTTTGCTTTTTAACACTTAAAGAGGTCTTTTGCAGCAGATTTGCCCAATGCAATGTGTCTTTTGATTTCTTGACTGCTACTTCCATGGGTGTTGATTGTGGAGCCAAGTAAAATGAAATTCTTGACAACTTCAATCTTTTCTCCATTTATCATGATGTTGCTTATTGGTCCAGTTGTGAGGATTTTTATTTTCTTTATGTTGAGATGTAATCCATACTGAAGGCTGTGGTCTTTAATCTTCATCAGTAAGTGCTTCAAGTACTCTTCGCTTTCAGCAAGCAATGTGTTCATCTGTATAATGCAGATTGTTAATGAGTTTTCCTCCAATCCTGATGCCCCATTCTTCTTCATATAGTCCACCTTCTAGGATTATTTGTTCCGTATACAGATTGAATAAGTATGGTGAAAGGATACAACCCTGACTCACACCTTTCCTGACTTTAAACCTGCAGTATCCCCTTGTTCTGTTCGAACAACTGCCTCTTGATCTATGTTCATAGACACATCCAAATAACCTGAGGAACTGAGTTACTGGGCTGAGGGCTGGCGGCGATGGTCTCAGGGGACATACAGGCCAATTAGCGTAACATAGTTTATAAAGAAAATGTTCTACATCCTACTGTGGTGAGTAACTTCTGGGGTCTTCAAGGCTTATGAGTGGCCATCTAAGATACATCTACTCATCCCATCCCATCTGAAGCAAAGGAGAATGAAGAAAACCAAAGACACAAGGAAAATATTAGTCCAAAGGACTAATGGATCACAAGTACCACAGCCTCCACCAGCCTGAGCCCAGAACAACTAGGTGATACCTGGCTACCACCACTTACTGCTCTGACAGGGATCACAATAGAGGGTCCTGGACAAAGCGGGAGGAAAATGTAGAACAAAATTCAAATTCACACACACACAAAAAGACTAGACTTACTGGTCTGACAAAGACTGGAGGAACCCTGGGACTATGACCCCCGGATACCCTTTTAACTCAGAACTGAATTCACTCCCAATTTTCACCCTTCAGCTAAAGATTAGACAGGTCTATAAAACAAACAATAACACACATGAGAAACATGCTTCTTGGTCCAGTCATGTATACGAGACCAAATGGGCAACACTTACCCAAAAACAAAGATGAGAAAGCAGGAAGGAACAGGAAAATGGGACAAATGAAAACGGGAAACCCAGAGAAGAGAAGGGGAGAGTGTTGACACATTGCAGGGATTGCGACCGATGTAACAACACAATTTGTGTATAAATTGTTGAATGAGAAACTAATTTGCTCTGTAAATTTTTACCTAAAGCACACACACACACAAAAAAAACATAGTGACATAAAAGGTATAAACATATCAGTACAGTTTGTTTTGGTTAAATTTCAGATGGAGGTAGAGAATCAAGTTGAGAAAAAAAAAATATTGTTACTCTGAAATGAAAGGAAATGGAATATCCAGGAACAAAAACAATGGCCCAAATATCACCGAAAAGGTGATGAATGTAAATGGGCATATCTTTGAGAAGAGTGAAACCTAGAGCAGTGGTTCCTATGCTTGGTCCTCAGACCACTTGAGAATGGACAGAGGAGCTGGTAGCTCTGTATATCTTTAGCCTTTGAACCCAGACCAACTCTGCTGAGTCAAATGGGGTGTGGATGGTCAGAGAATTTCCATTTTTTAACAAGGTGCTCAGAAGTTTTTTTATACACAATAAAATTGAGACCTGCTGATATAGACACAGTAACTGAGAATTTGCCTCAGTTTCCTCAAGTGTAAAATGCAAAGAATAAAAGTAAGTTTGTTAGAGGACCGAATGAGATGATATGTGTAAAGCATTTAGAACAATGTCTCTGCTATTTTAAAGTAAGTACTATATAATTGGCTATTATTACTATTGTTGTTATTGTTGAAAATTTTGTCAAAGGAGTGCTAGATGGAATTGAAACAAACCAGAATGCCTCTAATCATAGCACCATCAGACGCCTGAAATACTGTAATGAAGCCAACATACAGCCAAAGAGTTCTCTTTAATCCACCTTGGATGTTGAATATCCATCCTAGTAATTTTTCATCATTTCCTAGAGTACAAGTGCATTTTTTGTTTAAACCCTCTATTTCTCTCAAAGGATTGCATTCAGAAATGTTACATGTCATTCTAGAACCTTGTGGCTATGTCTTTATCATGAATACAGAATTCAGTTTTCATATTTTTATAAACAAATGTTATTTATAAGAGATAATGATGCGGTGACGGTGTGTCATAATGTGAGCTGTTAATTTACATGGGGTCCTCCAGTGGTTTAGCTCTGCTGAAGTTGGAGATCCTTGAAGCAGGGAAAATACACACATCTCCCGCAGTTCTGATCTGTGAGTGAGAATGCATGTGCATCCTCTAGTGGGAATGTGGGTGGTATTTCCACATAAGGGCCACGCTGATTGGGATGAGCTGACAGTCATGAGGTAAATGAAGGATTGATGCAGGGAGAGCAGCAAAATGAGAAAATCTACTGGGATCAATTAACAGAATTCAGCTGGGAGAGAATGAAGCATTTTTCTCTAGCTTCCTTTTGTTAAAACACGTCAGTCATGCTTGGCAATGAGCTTAATGAGGACAAAGATGAAAGGGTTTTGTCCTAAGGATAAAGGGCCCTCCTCACACCCTCCTCCTGTGTTAAATCTTTTATCAATGCCTAGTAGTAGCATACTTGATTCCGTGGTGGTCTTTTAGAAAAACGATGCAAAAACAAGTCCAGAATTAGAATGTTGACCAGTTATGAGTTCATGTAGTTTCTGGTCTATGTTTAGCAGGCACATAGTTTTGAGTTACATTAAGTTTGAATAGACACCTTTTTATTTATTAGTAGAGTTTTGTATTTTCATGAAAAGTGATGAGTTGGAACTGCTAAATTGAAATTTTTCCTGAATTTTAATAATAGATTGAAGACACTTATATGAAGACATTTATATAAGTAATTACTCCTCACATCTATACTAAGATTTCATAAAAATTTGGATATAAGTGAATTCTGATGTGCTTTACAGTACATTCTGGTGGCATAGTGGTTAAGAGCTATGGCTGCTAACCAAAAGGTTGGCAGTTCAAATCCACCAGGTACTCCTTGGAAACCCTATGGGGCAGTTCTGTTCTATGAGTCAGAGTCGGCTCGACGGCAGTGGGTTTTGTTTGATTGGTTTACAGTACACAGAATGTGCTGTGATGGAATTCAAGGTTAGTTAAAAAGCATATTAGATTGGAGTTATTAGAAGATATGTGGGGCAAAAAGAATGTACCTCAATTTAAACACCGTAAAAATGGTTTCTGGATCAACTTGCTTGCTTCCTTATTGAACGAATAGACAGCACTGATTTTGTATCAATATATGGCACATAGAAAATACAGTATAAGTGGTTGACATAGCAAATGACATGAAACTGTTTTAGGTGGCTACAATTATTGTCCACATTTTACATATGAGAGAGTTGAAGCACAGAAAAGTTAAGTTCCCTTCCCAAGATCACAAAGCCTAGTTATAAAGCTTGTTAAAACCTGGGCAAATCACTGTATATCCACTCATTCTGGTGCATGACAGGACTCAAAAGGTAGCCCATTGAGTAATGCCCCCTGTGGTATGAGCCCCTTCCCCGTATCTCCCCATGTGATCTCCCCATTTGAAGATATCTTGTTGTGGTCCACTAATTAATTCAGTAAGCTTCTAGGCAGGGCTAAGGTTGAATCTTTAACATGTCCATCTATTTCCATGGCTTTAAGTGGTACCTGAATGCTAAATGAAGCAGGAATGCCTGGCAAACCCCTAAGGAATCTTTTTCACTGTGCTCTTTCCAGAAGCTCCTTTCTTATCATGTATCTTCTTTTTAATGTGTAATATTAAAAGAAAAGAAAATATTACTATGTATCAGTAATTTCTATTTATTTGATTTAATTGTGTAATAATTACTTAGGTATTATAAATTGATTTTATCTTGGTTCATTATACTCTGTTTATACTATAAGCTGTCAATCACTCTGTAATAAACTAATTAGGTCATGCTATTGGTAGAACCAATGCTTTTACAAGTATCTTTTATAGACACTTTAGAAACTGTGATTACATACACAGATATCAAAGAGAAAAAAAAAGTAGTTTTATGGATACAACGGGCAGTTTTAAAAAATTAAAACTAAAAATATTCAAAGATTAATATAACAAGCACACGTGCAGAAAAATTGGAATCAAATTTTTATTATCTTGTCAATGTTTTATATTTAAAAATATAAAATTAAAAAAATACAGATAAAGTTGAGCTCCTCTTTATTCTCCATCCTAATACCATACCTCAAAAGTAAAGTCAACCTCTATCATGCAATTAGGGTATATGCTCCCTATTCAGATTTACATTGATTTTACACATACAAGCAGGCACACAGACACAATGTTATGTTTTATATGGTTTTGAATTTTACAAAAATCACATATCATGTAAGCAGCATTCTGCAACCTGCTTTTTTCACTTTTATTGTCGTTGTTATTCTGTCCTATTACTATACACTATCATATTTGTCTGTTGCCTTATTGGAGTTTATTTAGGTCATTGTAAGTTTTGGGTACCACAAATACTTCTCTGGAACATACCAAGGAAGGCAAAGAGAATTGTCTTTCAGTTCCAGAGAAATCCCAAGCAAATAGAACTGTGCGCTCAGTGAATATTTGTGAAATAAATAAATGAATGACAAAATACTGCAGTGTACTCCCCTGTTGTGTTTACTTGTACACGTTTGGGGAGTTTCTCTGAGGTATTTAATCAGACCAGAATTGCTGGAGCTTAAGGTAACAGAATGACCAATATCCCTATATAACGCTCTATTATTCTCTGAAATAGCTGCAACTATTTATTTTCTGGCCATCAGTGTATGATAATTACCTGTTTACCACATTGTAGCAACACTTGATTTTATTAGATTTTTAAATTTTTGCCAGTTTATTAGGTGAGGTGTATTTTGTCATTTTTAACATTATTTACTTTTTTCTAATTGTTAGCAAAGTTGAGCATCTTCTCAAATGCTCCCTATTTGCTTTTTTTTTTTTTTTCTGTGAGTTCTTGCATCTAATTTGAACAATACTATTATAACTTGGTTTCAATGTTTTCAAATTCCTACAGTGAATGCTTATGTCACAGAAGGACTAATTGGAGAATGATAACAGTATCCAAGCTGAACCATTTGCAATTTAAATTCATATTTGATAAATAACTTTAACCATCACTAAATATTCTACACTTTTATAGTAAAATATTCATTCAATGAATATTTGAACAAGTATCATCATTGTTTCATTTAGATATAATAATTATAACTTCAAATACAGATTACAAACAGCATGTCTCTGAAGAGTGGAAATCTTAGACACTAATTTCATTATACTGAGAGCATTAATCTTAGGCCCTTGCTCAGAACCTCTGTCTTCTAGTCTCAGTAATTGTGAAATTAATTTTATTTGCAATTATTTGAGAAAGTGAAACTTAGTCTATTAGTAACGATCATACAGCATATACATCATAGTGCTATTATATTTTTTAAAATATCTTAAAACTCATTGGACTGGGTATGCATAAGTTTTTATCAGCACTTTTGGGCAGGATGAATTCAGTAGATGAATAATCCTGTTATAAACCCCTGGCAACAATGATAGGGTTTTAATGAGCATACTATAAAGGATTTTGAACTTTCATAAAAACAACTTAAATACATAAAGTTTAGTAATTACTTGTATATTTGTATTAATGCAGGCTCGGACGTGTGTAAAGAGAGAGAAAGAAAGAATGAAGGAGATAATTTAGATCATAAAAGCAGAGAAAGAATATGAGACTCTGTAAAGGGAATGAATGTGTGGGGAGAGATGGAGCTAGAAATAATGGAGAGATATTCTTCTTTACTTAAGGCCTGTCCAAAGATGACTTAATTTGATGTAGTTTTAGCTACCTGATATCAGTTAATACCCTAAAAGGAATAGAAAAAATTATCATTTTCTGTACTATATGAATGATTTAATGTAGGTCCAGGTATCAGAAATCAAATTCTGAGTCACTGGGGAACATTTTGAAAAAGGCCTTTTGATAAAGTAATTTGCAAGGGAAATTAGTCAAGTATGAGAGCTAATGCAAGAGTGCTTGGATAAGTAAAATCCACAAATAACCATAAATGTCATTTGGTTAATTGTTTCCCCTTCCTTCCTAAAGAAAATATCATGGTAATTACTACCAGTAAAACTTGGATACTATATAAGCTTTATTTGCATTCCCCTCAGTCATTTTCCCTGAGTAAGATTCCAAAAGGTAATATATCTATAATATACAGAAGAAGGAAGATGCATGTGGATTAATAATATCCTGTTAATTAAGATAGGTCAGGGGTAGCTCAGTGGCAGAATTCTTGCCTTGCATGCAGGAGACTCAGGTTCGATTCCTGGCCAGCGCTCCTCAAGTGCAGCCACTCCTTGTCTATCAGTGCAACATTGCGTATTGCTACGATGCTGAACGGGTTTCAGATTCCTAAAATGGATGCTTCCAGGCTAAGATGGACTAGGAAGAAAAGCCTGATGATCTGCTTCAAAAATCAGCCAATGACAACCCTATAGTTCACAACGATTTGATTCTGTAGTACATGGGCTTGCCATGAGTCTGGGGCCGACTTGATGGCGCTAAAAACAACATCATTTAAGAATCCCTGGAATAATTTAGCATTGATAGTGATGAAGGCATAAAGGCAGAACTTACATTACATAAAAACTAGAAAGATGTGACTAGGTGGTAGCAAATGAATACCGGTCCATTCTGACTGTGGTTCCCAACCAGCTTTTATGCAGAGCCTCAACCACAGCAGATCACTCCTAGTGGGGGACAAAAATATATATATATGTGAAGACAATTTGAAGGGAGTGGAGAGAGCAGAAGAAAATACGATGAAAGAATTGAAAGAAAGATTATGCAACAGAAGAGTATTTACAGCCTGGCTAAATACATGAATGGACATATTAGTTACATTATTTTTAAAAGAGGATAGTGCTATAGGGAAAGATTCTGAGGGGCTGATACAAAGGGCAGTAATGAGAATTCCTTGGACAAAATAAAGATTTCTTATCAAGAAAAATTTCCTGGGAGTATGATTTGTTAAAATGTGGAAAGCTTTCCAAATGTAGTTATAAGAATTCCCTTGAGACATATGAAAATTAGTAAGACACCAAGGGAAAATAGTGTGAGAGACATTACTATACTTACTGCAGAGGAATAGCAGGGAGTGGAATTGTTGAGCTGATGTTATCTTTTCATCTATAATTCCTATTACACAAGAGACAAAGAGGAAATCTCTGTAAGAGGCAATATATCACATTGGCTAATATGCTTTGGTTTGGAGTCCCAGCGACTTACTACTTATGAGCAAGGGATAATTCCTTAAATTTTCTACCTTACTGTTTCCTTGTTTGTAAAATATACATGTTGTTGTTGTTAGGTGCCATCGAGTTGGTTCCAACTCATAGCGACCCTATGTACAACGGAACAAAACACTGCCTGGTCCTGCACCATCCTCACAATCACTGCTGTGTTTGAGCCCATTGTTGCAGCCACTGTGTCAGTGCATCTCGTTGAGGGTCTTCCTCTTTTTTGCTGACCCTCTGCTTTACCAAGCATGATGTCCTTCTCCAGGGACTGATCCCTCCTGATAACATGACCAAAGTACATGAGACGAAGTCTCGCCATCCTCTCCTCCAAGGAGCATTCTGGCTGTACTTCTTCCGAGAAAACTTCTATAGGGCTTTCTAGGCTGTAAAATCGCCAGGTCTTTTCTCCAGTGGAGCCGGGCTGGTGAGTTTGAACCAGTGATCTTTCTGTTAGCAGCCAAGCACTTAACTATTTGAGCCATCAGGACTGCTGCAGTGTTCCATATGGGGTAGCTATTGTTTAACTCATCGGTTTACAAGACATGCAAAAGTAGAATGTATGACTTTTAGGTATCAAAATGGTTAGAATAGAAATATTGATGAGAAATTTTGCTTCATCTCAAAACCAGCATAAGAACTACACAAATGAATTTTTTTTTCCATTAAGTTTAATTAGGCCATGACATTTATAGGATTTACAGTAACAATCCTGATGTCTGTGAAATATATTATCAGACTGGGTCTTATTACTTCAGTTTTAATATTGGCATTAAATTAAATATTTTATTACTTTAGGTTAGTTCTTTTCCTGTTATGAGAACAAGTTTAATTATTTTCCAAAGAAGTCTTTGAGAGATTAGGGTGTAATAGACATTGAATTATTAATGTGCACAATGCTAGAGTTCTGGCACTTGCTTGACTCCCCACATTTCATTTTGAATAGAGTAAGTTCTTTACATAAATGTAGGCTTCAGAATCCTTTGTTGGTTTTTCTATCATGTTTTAAATGAAGGTTCTCCTACTTTTTTAAATCTCCCATACCAAGTATAAGCCTTTCCTGCAATTTCAGCTGCAAATTTGATTTCAGAAAACCATCCTTGCCTCATCCCTTCAAAATCCACAGTCCCTCACTAAATTCTTCCCACTTCCCTTGGTAATGAGCCAGCATAGCTCTATTTAGTTGTGTAATTGTTTATATATTTGTGATGTGTTCATATGCATGTATTTACCCTGCCTCATCCACAGACTAGAAGCTGTCAAAGAAAGAAAGCATATCCTCTCTTTCCCTGAAAATCTCCAAAACAACCAATACCGTGTTATGCCCACAGAAAACACTCAGTAAACCTGCTCCAACTGATCGGTTACTCCTTTTTTTCATGCATTTCCATTAGGTGGTCTCCCACAGAGCTCTGTCTAAAATAATTGAGGCTTGGGATTTCTGTTCCTATTATACTAATGGTTATTTATTTATTTTTGAAAAACAGTTGTTGGAATTCAAGCTAACCATGCTGTTTTCCACACACCACCCAGCAATTCTCATCCAGTAGCCGCCTCCCAGTCTTCAGCTTTCCTAGGTCATTCTCTTCCTCCAGCAGGAGAAGGATGGGAGGAAGCTGGAATATTTATATTTATACTGAGATGGAGAGCTTTGAGCAATTGAGCCCTGGGGCTGCCTCTGTACTAATGTTTCTGTTCAGCTGCTTCCAGGTTTTTTGACAAGAGCCATCGGAAACCAAGTTTGTTCCTGAGGAGCTGCTTCTTCTGATATTGTATTTCTTTCTACTCCTTGCCGTGTTTCTTCCTATCTGTAAACTTCTCAAAAAGATAGTAAGCTTTTGGCTTTATTAGCCCTTTTACTCTCCTAAATTCCATATTCTTCCTTGGATGGTTAGTTTGGCTTTTAGAAAATCTTTTTTTTTAGTAAAATCACCCAGGAATTGGTGTTAGGTTTTCAGTTGTGAAATAAGTTCAAAGAATGTGTTATGGCAAAGGAGGTGCCATTCTTTTTGAAGAGTTTAGATTTTCTGTTTATAGAGAAGAGTTCTCAGGAATTTTGTGCTTAGATGAAAGTCTTAAACACTTTTCCTTACTTCTTCAACACAAATTTCTGTTACTGGATCTGCAGGGGAAAAAGTAGAAATTTAGGGTTCTGATTCTGCTTCAGTCTTTGGTCATTTTGGGCAATTTCTTTCACTTCCCTGGACCTCCATTTCCTTATGTATAAAATGGCAGTAGAGTAGGAGGATGAAACAGAGGCTCTTTACAGCACCTTTCAGATCTGAATAGTTATGATTCTACTGTCAGATTCATAGCTTCTCCACACCAGGTAAGACAGCATTTGTGTTGCTGAAAATATTTCAAAAAAGAAGCCAGAAGAATATGTAGACTGTGGAGCCAACACTATTATCTTGAGTCAGGGTGACTTATGTCCTAAGTAGAAGTAACTAAATGAAATATTCATTAATTGAGGCTTGGGTAATACAGCTTTCATCAAGATTAATCATTTATTTTAAATTAGTTTCGTGACTTGACATAAGCTAATTTGACCCTTCACAGTTATCAAGTTCTTTTTGGTGAATATCATGGTCTACGCTAATTAGAAGAGGATGGAGTACATGGGTCTCTTTTCCTACAACCAATTCATCAGGTATAATGTAATCATTACAGCATATCAGGGACTGAATTCTGGTTTATCTGTAAGTGTTTGCTATCACGGAGGCACACTCTATGATACAACTTCTTCTCAAAAACTCCATGAACTCCCAGCTCCATCCCTTACACATTCTTACAAGTGTCTTACATGGATAATTCACTCCAGGCACATGTGACAGTGTTCTTGAGGGAGGATTAGCTACCTCTCTAGTCAGAACTGGGTAACAGAATCCACTTAAGTTGACAGGACACAAGACCAACTGGAGTCTCAGGCTTAGGACACCATTTAGATTCCTATATCCCAGTTCATCAATGGTAAATGTGTAATAGTTTGAATCAACCCACATTTCTTGAACACTGTTCAACTCATCTATAAAAATGATTTTTAGCATCACTTATGCAAATTAACATATCTAGTGTAGCTCAAGATAGCAGTAGTTAATGCTCTTGTCATAGTCATGTTTGGAGTGTGGACTCCATAGTAAGTTAATTCAGATGGCAAAGAATGCCCTTAAAATGAAAAATAGAACTAGAGCTAATGCCATCTCTCTCTCTCTCTCTCTCACTCTCACACACACACACACACACACACACACACACACTACCCTATCTCTGCTGAAATATTTATTTTAAGATAAATATCAGGCTATAAAACAACATGTTAATAGTTTCTAGTAGTACAGAGGGATATGAAAAAAGTACAGATCCCAACTGTCCCTTCTTAGGAGCAAGACTGTACCAATTTTTGTGTGACTTTCTAGACATAGTCAATGAACATAAAAACATATATATTTAGATAAGCCTTATTTTTTTACATATAGCATTTACATGTTATAAATACTGTATGTATCTTGTTTCTTTTCACATAAAATTTCTCCTTGGATATCCTTCATACAAGCACGTAAAAAGCAGCTTTGTTCTTCAATAAAATTATATGGATATAATTTATATAACAATCCATGTTGGTTAAGTATCTGACATTTTGTATTTTTCACTAGAGTCTCCGACTGAGTGATTGTAATCATGTGCTAACTTCTCTAGTGAAAACATTAGGTCTAATTTAAACAAATAAATGGTATTATTCATGAGAGCAGGAGTCAGCAAAATTTTTCAGTAAAAGGCCAAGTTAGTAAATACTTCAGGCTTTGCAGGCCATAAGCATTCTGTTGTAACTACTCAAACCTGCCCTTTTGCTCCAAAGCAGTCATAGGCAATTTGTAAACTAATGAGTGAGAAAGTGTTCCAATAAAATCTTATTTCACAAAAAGGCGGCTGGCTTGATTTGGCCTGAGGGTCATAGTTTGCTGAGCTCTGCACTAGACCCACCAGTGGAAGCCACCAAATTGTGGATGAGTCTCCCTCTAGACAGTTAGTTCTTTAAAGGCAAGGGTTGTATCTTCTACTCTCTGATTTCCACCCTGCCCCAGTGCCTAGAGAAACAGTAACTGAATATATTTGTTGAATTAATTAATTGACAGAAAGGTTTAAAATAAATCCATTGCTTTACCATTTGCCATCTCTGAACTTGAGCTATATTGTTTTTAGCTAACAATTTCATTGTTAATATTAATTTAGCTAACAATATTAATATTAATGTTGCCATTTCTGATCATTCACCCCTCACACTCGTGTGGACCTAAGGAGATGTAGTCTCTGTACCAGTTTTAAAACTCTGACATTAATAATCATAACAAAAATAATTTTACCAAGAAATATAAAATAAATTACTAAAAAAGCTGAGATAAACTACTTCATGTATGAAGTCCTTGCTGTCTTGCTAATATTCTGCTATAAGACCTTTCTGGATGTCATGTTTGTATCATTGATTTTATCTGAAGTTTCTTATTATGATTGATCCAATTTTTTTTTTTTTGTATCGTACTTTAGGTGAAGGCTTACAGAACAAATAGTTTCTCGTGAAACAGTAGTACACGTTGTTTTATGACATTGATTAACAACCCCACAACATATCAAGCCTCTAACTTCTCAACCGTTTTTTTTTTTTTGTGAAAATACACATAGCCAAAGATACACCATTTCAAAAATTTCTACGTACACAGTTCAGTGACATTGACTGTGCTCTTCCGATTGTGCTGTTATTCTCACTTAAGATGGAGGCTTACAGAACAAAATAGTTTCTCATTTAACAGTTACTACAAATGTTGCCCTATGACAATG
>NW_004444010.1:12676999-12733055 GCF_000243295.1 Trichechus manatus latirostris | reverse complement strand
AACAAGAAAGGCCCCGTAAAAAACAGAAAAAACACCAATGAGAAAAGAAATGCTCTCAGGGATCCCTCTGCACGTCTGTGGAAGCCGAATGGGAGTCTCCTTGCCATGCAGCTCCGCCTGGCCAGAAAGGGCTCCCAACTCAAGAAAGGAAAAGAAAACAAACAAACAATTGAAAACAAGCAAACGAACAAAAGCCCCGGGATCCCACCAGCACGTTAGCCCAGACCGGGAAGCAGCTCCACACTTGAATGGAGCTCTGCAGCCCCTCAGGAAGAAGCAAAGATGGCACACGGAGCCAGGTACTCAAGCGAAAGGAGGGGGAGGTGGCAAGAGGCAAGTAAGAAATCAAAAGAAGCAGAAAAAAAAAAAGCAACACTAGCAGCCAACAAATGGCACTCAGAGAGTGACCTAGTGCGGGCTGGTTTTTCTGGACAATAGACTGTGTCCGTGGGAAGCAGAGGGGGCCGAGTGTGGGTGGAGAAGGGTAGAGAGTGGGAAAGCGTATATCACAAATTAGTGGTGCTCTGCAGCCCCTCACGAAGAAGCAAAGATGGTGCACAGAGCGAGGTACTCGAGCGAAAGGAGGGAGAGGTGGCGAGAGGCAAGGAAGAAATCAAAAGAAGCAGAAAAAAGCAACACCAGCAGCCAACAGATCACACTCAGGGAGCCGCCCGTTCGGGTGTGTAGAATCCAAGCAGCCGGTGTTTCCTGGTCAAGAGATTGTGGCCGCGGGAACCAGAGGAGGCCGAGTGGGGGTGAAGAGGGATGGGGGGTGGGAAAGCGTATATTGGAAATTACCGGTTGTTTTGTCTCCCGCTGGATGCTCCGTGAGGCTGCTTTCTAGTACCCTCTGTTTGCTGGTCTCTGATAGGAGTCCAAGATGGCAGATCCGCGCTGCGTTAGCTGGTAGGGGACTTCTGCATGAATCTCTCCTTGCTCTCCATTCTCTGTCAGTATTCTCACTCCATTTGGTGCTTGGCTGAGTTCTTTATCTCTTCATTTGATGTTTTAGGGTTTCAGTATTGTTGTGTTCTCTGTTCAGCTTAGTTTTTCGGATATTTGCTGTGGAGGGACGGCGTGGTGCTTCTGCCTAGAGCGCCATTTTGCCGGAACTCTGTGATTGATCCAGTTTATCTTTTGTTGTCCATAATAAAAGCATAATTGAGCATCACTGATATGCATAATTTTGTCTTTAGATTTTGAGGAAAGTAGTCTATAATGTTTAAGAGCTATTATTTTATCAAGTATGTATGTACATGTGAGTTTAAATTTGGAAATAAGGGAGAGAGAGAGAGACTTTCTCTGAGAATGTGTATGTTAAAAGCAGACCTTATAATACAATGGAATATTATTCAGCCTAAAAAGGAGTGAAGTACTGATGCATGCTACAACGTGGATGAACCTCTAAAACATGCTATGTGAAAGAAGCCAGACAAAAGGTTGCATGTTGCATAATTCCATTTATATGAAATATCTAGAATAGGTAAATCCATAGAGACAAAAAGCAGATTGGTGGTTGTCAGGGGCTGGAGGAAAGAGGGAATGTGGTACAAGTTTTCTTTTGGAGTGAGGAAAATGTTTTGGAACTAAGCAGAAGTGATGTTGCACAACATTGTGAATTACTAAATGCCACAAAATTGTTCACTTTAAAATGGTTAATTTTATGTTATGGCAATTTCACCTCAATAAAAAGAGACAGAGAGACAGATAGACAGACAGATAAAAGCAAGCCTCATATCTCAAGACTCTGAGTTAAGTGGTCCTGGATAGATCACAGGCTGTAGTAATGGTAAAAACAAAATAACAACAGTAACAAAAAACTCCCAAGTAATTTTAATTTGGAGCCAGGCTGAAACCTCTGTTCCACTGGACAAGCACCCAAATAGAGGGTTTAACAGATGTCACAGAATTACAGCCTGGAAGGGACCTTAGAGATGATCTGATTTTAGTGACTTTCAATCTGTTCCCTGGGAGCCCTGAGATTTCTTGAATATGCTTTAGGCTGCATGCAGTGACTTACTTGCTTTCTGTATAGAGTTTCTGCATAAGATATCATTTGAACAAATGTCTGTGCTGCTTTAAAAAGAAGTGCAAATTACTGACCATGTTCAAGCCTATTTGTTTTATAAAGAAAATGAGGTTTAGAAGTGGGTAATCTGGGTCTCACAGGTAGTTAATTATTGGGAGAGTTGTAAATAGGACCTTACACTCAATTTTATGTCCTTCCCACCCACCTCTATATCGGCTGTCATTGAGTCAATTCCTACTCTCTACTCAGAGTAGAACTGCCCCATAGGATTTTGAAGGTTGTAAATCTTTATGGAAACAGACTTCCACAGAGGGGCAGGTTATCTAATAAGCAAGGTAAGCATGGTTCTTTCCTTGCTTATCAGATCATCTATAGTGAACAACTTCACTACAGATTAGTAAGTAAGCACAAGTATGCTCATTTTTACTTTGCTTACTGGGTCATCCACCCCTGGCAGGGATTGAAAATTTAAAAAGAAGTTTGATTCTGTAGGAAGATACTGTGGGGTTGGGAGAGAGACAGATGCTAGCCACACCTAGAAGCAGAATCTTTGATATGGTGAAAAAATGTGAAATTGTTCACTACAGATGATCTGGTAAGCAAGGTAAGTGCTGTGCTTACCTTACCTATTGTATAATCCACCCCTGCTGCCACATCTTTCTCCTACAGAACAGCTGGTAGGTTCAACCCACTGACGTTTCAGTTAGCAGCTGGATGCTTAACCACTGCGTCACTAGGGTTCCTTCCACCCACCTCTAGCCTCACTATATTGAAAATATCCCTGTACATATAGGTCATGACCTGAAAATTAACAATGTATTCTAGAATTCACTTACTCTTAAGCCACAAGCATTATCCATAAGAAAGATGGTAAACCCCTGGAACATCTGTAAGCCACAGTGAGAGAAGAGTCTGGTTAGATAGAGCTATTTTGTTATTCTTGCCTAGAAAAGAGATATTTCTAGTTCTCGCTTCTGATAGTTTTGTTACTTGAGCACAGGATGTCAGGTTTTCATGGGTTCAGCCCATTGGTTCAACCACAATGTTTCTGTAATCCTAGCATTTAACTGTCCAACTTCCCAGTGTTGCACAAGAAGGTGGTCTGTGCCAGATTAGTGTTAAACTAGTACTCGAAGGGATATCACTGGAGCATGTATCTGAGGCAGATGCTTCCTGAGCCCAAGCATCCAGACCACCTGGAGTGAAATCTTCAATGGCCACACCTTCCCCTGGATCTGAGGGAGGATGCAGGAAGAAAAACAGAAATGATCTTTTGTAAAGGAGTTAGCATGGGTGAAGAACATTATCCATAACCAACTAAATAGAATCTGATAACCCACCCTGCTAGCATTCAAGATATTGGTGTCTCTGGGAATATTAGGGTATATATTTCATTCTTAAGGTTTAAAAAGTCAATAACTTCGGGGGGGTTCCAGAGGTCAGGGTATGGGTCTAGAGGTGGAACAAGGAAAGGTGCATCTGATTTAATCTTGGTATTACTATTATCTCCATTTTGTAAGTTGCCCAACTTCTTGCAGCTAGGATTCAACATAGACTGTCTAACTCCAGAGCCCTGACTTCAATGCTGTGCTACAATCTACCATTTTGAGTAGCTGAGTAGCAACACCAAAGGGTACGGATTGGGATCAAAATAATAGATGATCATAGGATTGCTATGCCAAGCATTATTCCATCAAACTTTTGAGAAGAATAAATACCATCAAGTATGTAGAGTGGAGACCTCGTGGCACAGTGGTTAAAAGCTCAGCTGCTAACCAAAAGGTCAAAGGTTGGCAGATTGAATCCACCAGCCACTCCTTGGAAACCCTGTGGGGCAGTTCTACTCAGTCCCATAGGGTCACTATTAGCCAGAATAGACTCGACAGCAATGGTTTATGGGTATGTAGAGTGCTGTATACAGTTCCTGGCATAAAGTTAAGTACTAAAGTATAACTATTAAAATTAGTAACCCAGATGGCTCTAGGCGAATTAGCAGGAAAAGTCTTTTTAATTTATTGAAGTCAGGTGTAAAAATATCTAGTTTTAGTGTTGTTACTACACAGAAAACTAGGTATACAAGAAGATATACGTACCTGGGAAAAAACTTCTGTAGTTTCTCATGCTAAATAACTAAATTCAGTGAGAAACAGACTTCAGTAGTTGATCAAAAGTGAGAAGTATAGGGAATAAGAGACTCTTTCCTGTGTTTATATTTGAGGCTTCTCTTCTTACTTTCAGATTTATCTTCAGAACTGCCTCCCTGCTGGATCTATGTCTTCGTCAGTTTAAGGAAGGTGGCAAGAAAAGTCCTAGAACATTTTGTTTGTGTGTAATTGACATAACAAATGATAGGCTCTTACCCATCAGGAGGCTCCAGATAACAGTTTGGTTATTAAGGCAGGGGAAGACCTGTGGGAGCAATTGTTTCTGGTTTCTCTTCTTATCAAGCACAGAACAATCTTACATTTACTGTATTCATGCCACAAGAGGACAGTCAATATTGAATTCCAAAAAAAGGAAAAATCTCTCACAGAAACAGCTGTGTTCAATACACAGCCAGTTTACTCTGGCGAATTGCTAGAAATGGAAAAGTTTCCATTTCTCTTCGTGTTTATTCTTGATAGTTGACTTGTAAAAACTGCCTTTTGTAAATAAGGGAAACCTGATTTTAAACAGCTTTGACTACTATCTGTAGTTGAAGTATTCAGTTCTACAGTTTCAGAAAACTAAAATAAATCTGGTGGAAAAATGCATGTATTTCAAATAAAATATGTTCATGTTCCCTAGTTCCAGAGTTCCATTTTATCCATCTTGCATGTAAGATGAATTATGATCATTTTATCTCTATACTGATTGTCATTTAGCCTAAAACTTGAGACACACCATTTAAGCCCACTGAACGCCTTGCTCACAGACACTGCACAGTCTTCATGTGAATGTTGCTGATCCATACTGAAATGGAAAAAAAAAAAAAATCCATTGCTTGAACTGCAGAGAATACCCACCAGTTAATCTCATTGGGTTTATGAGTTGTAGCAAAGCAACTCAATGAATAAGTGGATTCTCTGAGAGTAAGAACTGACTTGTGTTCTCTTCAGTTCTTGTCTGGTTCCAAGCATAGTGGTGGCAACTTCAACTTCCCAGTCAACAATGGAGAATTGGAAAAGATTCCACAGAACTGAGATGACAGAATGAGCTAGGTGCACCCTGATGCAGAAGTCCATGACAGAAATATTAGGTGAGTAGGGAAATAAATTGCTACTACAGACAGCTGGGGCGCCATTAAGCATGTTGCATTAATTACAGTAAATGAACATTCAGAGCTTGAAAGAATGAGTTTCCAAATTATTATTAAGGACTGACATAGACCTTGGGGAGATAAGAGTTCTGCATTTTCACATTAATAAAGCAAAATAACCAAGGCTTTTATGTCTTCTTGTTTGTGTTGCTAAATAAAACTTGTGACTTTGTCAATGAAATAATATTGTCTGAGTTTGACTAAATGAAGGTAAAATCCCAGATATGTGCTCCGTGCTGTTAGAAATGATTGGCTGTTCATTCTAATGAGAAATGTGTAAATTGTAGGGGTTAACTCCTTCATATTCCTCAAAATATTTTTCTTTATCCAAATTTTTCTAGCCGTGTGTTACATTTCCTGTTGGGTAATATTCTCTCTCTCTTTGGCTTTTTCACTTTCTCTGTTTCTCTCTTCCATTCTCCAGTTTGGCGTCACAGACATACAACTGCTTTTTTTTTTTTTTTTCTTCCTCCTCAATACCCTCTGTCTTTGTCACAATAACAGGCATATAATAGATGTGGAATTAATGTGTAATGAATTTATATAGAACGTATCTTGTTCCAAGTCATTCATACAAACATTGAAGAGGACAGACAGAGCAGAGGACAGAGCCCTGATGAACACCACTAGCAAACCTCTCTCTAGTGAACCTCAGCACGTCCATCTGTACTCTTTGGTTACAGTTGTTCAACCAGTTACTAATCTAGCTAATTGTAACCAGTTGAACAACTGAACCCAAAGGGTGCAAAGTAGAAACATTTCATTGACAAATCTGCTGGAGACAAAGGAAACACTGCCAGATCTCCCTTCAGTATGCAAAGGGGAAATTCCTTCTCAAGTACAAGCTACACAGTGCCTCTTTAAATAATCATTAATTTGTACCAGTGTATATTTCTATGCATTCTGTAAGTCTGTATGTGTAAGTCTTCTGTTCTTTCGGTGAAGGTTACATGAAATGTAAGATGCTTCCTCCGTAGAGGATGATACTAACCACATGTCAATTGTCTGAAAATCACCAAAGAAATGAACAATAAAAATTTTATTAAAAAAAAAAGACGTTTCTTTATTGATCATAGTGCTTCAAGGCTGAAGTGAGATATAGAATGTGAGGCCTAAAATAAGATGTGAAATAGATAAATTTTGGCATTTTTATTAGGGTTTGTATCCATGTGCATTTCTGGTCAAGAGCAGGAATCCTTTACATGATTATTCTAAAGTTGTTTTTTTTTTTCAAAATCATTTTCTTATTATTGATATATCACATTTGCAAAACACTATGGTAAAGCTATCACTCATTGCTTCGGTGTTCTCTCTGAGGACCCAGTGGAGACATGTACCTGAGGCTTCAGTATCAAGAATAGCTCCATGTTTTCTGAGCAATTCCAAACTGTGGAAGGGATTGTGTTCCCCTTTCATATTGGCTGCTAAGAAGCTCACTTTTCATATATGGTGCCTGTGGGATGCATTCTGAGTAATAATTTTATTTTCTTTAGCTTCTCAGCGTTCCCTCAGTACTATTCCCTACCTCAGTTTCTGTAAGCCCCCTCAAATCTTCTTTTAAAGCAGAGTATAATTAATAAATGCATAACAGACCAAAAATCCTTTCCAGATGTGGTTGCTGTTGATATACTAATGCATCTAGCAAATAACTTCCCATCTTATTCTCTTCTGTCATATTTATATTGACTAGGGTTCTCCTGTCCCTTAGAGATTTGATTAGCTTTTGCCCTGACCCTTTGCTAGGACTATGTCTTACATTTTTATGCTCCTCTCTACCTCTAGACCCCTGTGTCCGTCTGTACATCCTTATGTGCTGTGCTTCAGAGATGCAAAGCTGTACACAAGTTGTTTCTCATGAGAAATCCAAAAACATGTAGCATATTGTGAGTTCAGCAACTTTACTGAAACCTTGAAGAGTTATGAGGAAGATTGACGTTAAACATGCACCCTCCAGCCTTTTGTTGTCTTGCTGATCCATCCCCTCACACTTGGTATCTCTCCTTCCCCAGTCTCTGCCTCCCAAAGTTGGCACTTTTTCTCTCACCTATGACCTTCCCTAATTGAAAAACTCTCTGGGGCTGTGTTCCAGGGCCCCGTCCCCCATTTCTATCCCTGAGTTCTGAAGAATGGCATTTTCTCCACTGTGTTTACATTGAGTTTACAGTATTCATTATTCTAGAGAAAGACCTTCATTCATTTATTTATTCACTCATTTAACAACCTTTTGTGTGTGTATATATATCTACTAAGTTCTATGCTAATAGTAGGCACTGGGGACTTTAATATAGATAATACTTCCTTCCCAAGGAGTTCAGATTATGATCAGAGAAGTAGAAATTTAAAGAGATGATCAGGAAAAATATGTGGTGAGTGTTATGGTTAGTGATATTCACAGGGTTTTATGGGGGTGGAAAGGAACAGGATCTAACCCAGCCTGGGGTGGAAGGGTGTTACAGAAATTTCCTGGAAGAGGTTTGGCCTAAGCTGAGTCTTAAAGAATGAGTGTGGGGTGGGGGCCAGGAGAAGTAAGGGCATTCTAGGTAGAGACACTCTGCTATCCCAGCAGAAGTGGAGACATCAAGGCAAGTTTTCACATGGTATGTGTGATGTATGGACGATAAGTACATCAGTGACAAGATGTGAGACTAGAGATAAACAAAGACCTTGTGGACCATGTTAAGAACTTTGCATTTGTCCTGGAACCAAAAAAGGGTTCCAGGTAGTGGTGTGACAAGGTCAGATCACACTGGAGAATGTATGGAGAATACACATGCAAGGGACAAGATTAGAGGCTAGCAATGCTGTGTTCCAGGCAAAACATTACATGGATTTGAGCTAGGTTAGTAGTTGTAGAATTGAGAGAAGGATGCTGATTCTGTAAGTGTTTAATAGATGTATTTGGCAAAATATGTGGGTGTAGGGAGGTTGAGGACAAGTCATTCCCAGATTTTTGAAATGAGTCATTGTTGGTAACTGATAAATAAGACACAGAAGAAGAACAGGTGAGGTTTGGGGCCAGGTGGGGTAAATTTTGGAAATAGAAGGGAATTGAAGTTCTCTAGAACATGCAGGTGGGGAAATTTAACAGGCAAATAAGTATAAACAAGTAAGTAGCAAAACACCTCATATATACATTTGTATATTTCTAAAAAGCATGTATAAATTTATTCTCCATCTTTGTTCATTCGTTGGGCATTTTATATAAATATGGCCTCTATTTGTGACTTTCTCCCCCACATCATTTTTGGTGTGCAATAAATGTGAATCATGAAAAGATGCCGTTTATGATTAATCCTGCAGAGCAACATTCTTATCCTATTTTGATTGATAATAAAATGCCAAAGGTTTGTTTTGTTTTTAATTTTAAGGGCATGCTTTATAGAAGGAATGTAAAAATGTCAAAGGTATGACTGCCCAAATTTGGGATGTTGGAACAATGATATAATACCACAGATGCCTTTCTAGTTAGCCAGCCACTGCAAAGTTATGTTAGTTGTATTTGCAATAATTGACCATTTCAGTTTAGATCAGAAATAATAGAGTTTGTAATCACTCAGTACTGCCTTTCTGCTTGTTTTGTTTTATCTTTTACAAGTTTTCTGGATATTCCCAGTTGGCAACTGGATTCAGTTCAGTAATGGTTATACAACTTCCTCAGGCAGGGTGTTGAAATTTGTGGCCAGGGGTCCCTGCAAATCAGCTACTAGAATTTCAGCCCATTATTAGATTAAATCCATCTCAAGAAGATCCTACCTGAGGCTGTCTGATCAATATTCCATACTCTGTGCAGAAGAAGCTATTAAGACTAGCAGAAGGAAGACTGTCTAAATTGGATCTAGCTAGTAGATGTTGATTTAAATGAGGGATATACTGATACTTAATTGGCATCAACCTCACCTTGGGAAGATTTTGAAAAAAACAAACAAACAAACAAAAAAAACCAAAGACTTCTGCATGCAGCTTGAAAGGAGTAGAGATGTAAAATATTCCTTGTTCTGCATTATTGATTCTTAAGTGCGTATTAGAAAAATGGTGAAAGTCAGTATGTGTTGACAAGGCTCCACTGCCCTTTGATCACCAAATCATCTTCTCTAACCTCCTCTTCTACATTGCAATCATTGCAGTCACTACCATCATCATCATCATAGATAGCTACCATTTGTTGGGTCTTCAAGTTCACCTGGGTTTGATCCAAGCATTCTGATTCGAAAGCTTGCCCTCTTAATTTCCACTCCATATCAGCTTTCTAGTAGCCCAGAAACCCCACAACAACAACAAAAATGATGTTGTGATTTTAAAATAAATTTGTGACCCATTAAGTTCTGATTCTATTGGTGCTCTTTTATATAAATTTTTGAAGGTGATTCCAGAAGAATTATCCCTTTTATTTTATTGTTTTAGTTTTCAGTATTCAAATGTGTTTATATGTATCCTCCAGCTATGTAACTATAGCTGATTGCCACATTGAGTGTGTTAAATTGTTAACAGATTCTTCTGATTCTTCCTATTCCTTCCTTCTCCCCTTAAAAAGAATCTCTTTGATAATTTAGCACACTTTCTCCTGTCCACTCCATGAGATTAAAATTTCTTTATAGACCTATGAGAGTCTTAAATTTTCCCAACTATTGATCAATTGAGAAGCAGTAGAAATGAATGGGTTAAGAAATTCTGCTTCAAGACCCCAAATTGTCAAAGTCATTGACATTGAAAGCTCTTCTGCTCTGCTTGGCCTGATGGAAGATGTGGTAACGGAGGGGTACAAAGTGTACCGTGTATCCAACAAGCTAATTGCCCACTTTGAGGCCTCTCTCAGGCCAAAGTGCCAAGTAAAACCTCTACAGTCAGGGTAATTAGGCAAACGCAGGGATGGTTTGCAGCTTTTAGGGACACAGAGGTTAGGTTTTGCAACCTTATCTAAATCTGTGATCAACTAGCAAAAGTATGCTAATGAAGGTGGTTCTTTGAATCAAATGCTGTTAATGTACATCTTCAGGAATAGAATGTTGGTTTGATGTTGCCATCTCTGTCACAAGAGCTGAATGTTTAATTATGTTTTTTTTAATCTAAATAGATTTGCTTTTGGAACATAAAGCTAATCCCATTACTTTATATTCTTGCTGTCTACCAACCTCATAAAAAAAATCAGTAAACCTAAAATATTTCTAAGCACTGTCTATGCATTGGCATTCTTTTTATATCTAGCATTATAGAGTTTTCAAACAACAACAAACTGGTGTGCAGGTAAGTTTCATTGTGATAGGATTTGAGTGTATGTGATGCTTTTTATCTTCTCTCTTCTGCTTGACTTTTTATGTTGGTTATCATTTTAAAGGGTTCACACCAGAGAGTAAACCATAATGCAGCCAACTTATCAAACATCCAAACAATGTAGCCAGGGGTGTAGATAATTAACCTGTGACCTGCCTAAGGGGAGGCAGGGCCATTTCCCTCCTCTTTGGCAGCTTACTGAGACAGGCCTCACTCAGCCACTGACAGTTTGACAACCATGGGGGACTGCCTCATGTTGACCCTAATGAGAATGCCATTCTTCCTCCATCCTCTGTCTAACATCCTTCTGCTCCTTACCTCTCAGAAGACTTCAGGCACAATTAAGAGCCTCTTCCCCTGGGCCCCATTTTTTTTTTTTTTTTTTTTTTTTTTTTTTTTTGATTGTAACATTTGCCATATTCTATACCATTTATCTGTTTTGGGGTCTGAATCCTTACCAGCCTGAGCTCCTTGAAAGCAGTGCTATACGTAACTCATTTTCATATGTCCAGTTATGAAACTAGTATCTATAGGTCTTCCATGTTTGTCAACCACATGAATCAGTAAATAAAGTCAGGAAAGTTCGTTACAGCAAGTGGGACCAAGGGCTAGATCCACTGGGACACTTTACTTTAGCAGGGTTATTCATTGGTCATTCCAGCCCAGATCTTCCTACCTCCATCAGTAGTCAGATCTGAGACCCTACCTAGGTTGTTGTTTTTGTTT
Source organism: Trichechus manatus latirostris (assembly GCF_000243295.1). Lineage (NCBI taxonomy): Eukaryota > Metazoa > Chordata > Mammalia > Sirenia > Trichechidae > Trichechus > Trichechus manatus. The sequence goes on along the minus strand of NW_004444010.1, from coordinate 12,721,734 downwards.
TTCAGCAAAAATATAACTCCAAATAATCAGAAGAGCAAAGATTCTGGTAACAGGTTGCCTGGCACGTATCTGATATGGGAAAATCCTGAACAGATTTTATCAATCATTTATTTATTATTTCTTAATTCTCATCTGTTTAGTAGTTTCCATCAGACTTTCATTCCATCAATGACTCATTATTGTGACAGCCATTCTCCTAAGCACAATGGAGTGATGTAAAGATGTGTAAAGCACAGTTACCACCGTCAAGGAACTTACAAACCAATAGAAGAGATACAACAGGTGCCAAGTTAGCTAAAATGAAAGGAATTAGGTGGTAAATACCTTTAAAAAAGATAAAAAACCAAGAGCTTTAGTACTTCCCTCAATTGTGGTCTTCTCCCATATTCCCAAATATTACTGGTTACTCAGGATATAAATGTGCTCAAGTATAACTCCTTCAAGTCATTGCTTAATCACGTTTTCTCGATGAGGCTTACCCTGACCACCCTAATTACCATTGTAATGAATTCCCCTCTCTACCACTATTCCCTGTCTCTGTTTTCACTTTCAATGTATTCCATAGCACTCATCATCTTCTTTCATATTATAATGTACTTATATATTATTTTGTTGTTTATTTTCTCTGTCCCTCCACTAGAATGTAAGCTCCAAGTGGGCCAGCATGTTTTAGTTAATGATGTATTCCTCAAACAACTGCCTGATACATAGCAGGCATTTGCTGGATATTTGTTTGATGAATTTCTTATAAAAGTAGAGAATTGCAGTTATGCACTGAGACTTGGGATAAATGGCCTGGGTTGAACCCTGGCTCTACCACTCTGGGCCATATGATCTCCCATGGTTTAGTTTAAGCTTCTCATTTCCCCGCTTTACCTACATCACAGGATTGTTATGAGGGTAAAATGCATGATGCTTAGAAAGCACCCAACCCATAGTAAGTAATGAATGTTAGTTATTTTAAAAGTTAATGTGCTCTTCTTTACTATGTAAACATAAATCATATTTGATTTTCCCACACATTTAGAAAAAGAAAATGGTACCTGAAAGTGTTAATACATATCCAGTTGCCAACATACTTGGAGTTGAATGACCTTAAGTTATGAAAACAATATGAGATGAATCAGTTTAATAAGAATAAAATCAAATCTGCTCCAGTCTTGAATATGTCCCCAGTCTATATAATTCGTATGAAAGGACCCCAAGGTCTAATATGTATTAGGCAGAAAACAAGTCGCCAGGGCACAAGTCAGAGTGGGATTGACCATTGGCCTGAATAATTAATCTCTACAGGGTAACTAATGAAACAACTCAGTCATTTCAGTAAACATATCGCATATCTACCATGTGCCAGGCACAGTAAAAACATGTGGTAATATGGTAACAGATTATGCAGTTCTTGCCTTGAGGGAGCAATTGTAACATAGTGTGAAGAGCTAAGAGTAGATTAACTATGACTGAGAGGTTTGTGGGGAGTAGAATTAGTAAGATTCCACAGAGGACTTCATCCTTGAGTTGGGCCTGTTTTTCAAAGATAAAAAGATATCATAGAGCCTGGATGCTCAGTTTTTATAACAAATATAAGATAAGGATTTGATCCAGTTTACTGAATTTTGAAGGAAAAGATGATCCTAGAAGGTTAGAGACCTTGGAGATTTCCAGGTGGCTGACATTGGGTTAGATATAAATCTGTGTAACTCATGTGCCCATAACGGAGCAGGGAGGGAGTCTGGCTTTAAATCAACAATTTGAAAGGAATATGACTGTAAGAATGTCTGAGTGTCTCCACGGCACAGAGCCTATTCTTTTAAAAAAAAAATTTAGTTATGCTTTAGATGAAGGTTTACAGAACAAATAGTTTCTCATTAAACAGTACACATATTGTTTTATGACATTGGTTAACAATCCCACCACATGTCAACAGTCTCCCTTCCTGACCTTGGGTTCCCTATTACCAGTTTTCCTCTCCCCTCCTGCCTTCTAGTCCTTGTCCCTGGGCTGATGTGCCCCATTAGTCTCATTTCATTCCATGGGGCTGGTTTGGGAGTGACTTCATTACTGAGATAAAAGGGCATCTGGGGGCTGTACTCTGGGGGGTTCTCCAGTCTCTGTCAGGCCAGTAAATCTGGTCTTTTTTTGTGAGTTAGAATTTTGTTCTACAATTTTCTCCAGCTCTGTCTGGGACCAGCACAGAGCCTGTTCTATCCAAGCAGTTATTGAGTGAATAACTGAACATCTGTCAGCAAAATTAATTAATAGTAATGTTTGGCAAAGGTCCTTTAAAAGTAGATCATATTACTTGTTACGATCAATGAATGGTCTATGATGTGTAGGAGAGAAAGATTATGGAACGTAAGTACTCTCTGGCCTTGCTTCTCAAAAATAATCATAGACACCTTGTCCCTCCCAAGCCTTTGACTTTGTTCTAAAGCAGCTCCCATATTAATCCTAAAATCTCTATGCTGTATCCTTTTATTCCAGACCTTGTCTATGAATGCTGGTGAGAAGTGTATGCACTGGTTATACATTCCATATCAGAAGTGCAAAAGCTCTCTTCATGGCTTCCCACCCAGTTAACAGTATATTGCTATAATCCCAAACAACAGCTGAAACATCTCTTTCTCATTTCTTTTAATTCCTGTCGCATTTGATATCTCTACCATGTAATTTACATTTAATTATACGTTGTTTTGCATCATTTAATAGTTGTTTCAAGTATGAATGTTTTGTCTTCCCAAGATTAAAATAAATTCCTTTAAGGACAAAGGCTTAGTGCACAGTACCAGGTATGGCCATGGAGTAAACTCTGAATACTAACTTCACCTCAAGTGGGCTTAACCCTCTTTCCAGCAGACAAGGCCAACCTGTTGCATAACTCACTCTTCTTATCTGTACCTACTTTATATAGGAATAAATACACTGAGTAAATGGGAGTTTGTGAATGAAGTGACAAAATTTTCAATAAGATGGTATTGTTGTTTGCTGCTGTTGAGTCTGCCCCCTAGTCATGGTGACCCCATGCACAATAGACCAGACTGTTGTGATTCATAGGGTTTTCATTGACTGATTTTGAAAAGTAGATCACCAGCTCTTTCTTCCTAGTCTGTCTTAATGCTGTTTATAAGAAAAGAACATATTGAATGAGCAATAGATTGGAAAATGGAGGTGGGGGTGGGGTAGAGGTGAAGATTTGTGCCACAGACTTAGTGCTGGAGAAATTTCTGTCCTATTCTAGGGAATAAATATTATTGTCCTTTGAGGTGTATTTTTTTTCCCTGAGTATACATTTAAATGCTATCTATCTTTGAGTTGCCTCTACTTCTTACAACACTTAAGGCAGCAACCTTTAGGTGTCTTATTTTAATATCCATTTTATCTCTTAAGACTGATCCAAATATTAAGTAGAACAGTGATGTAAATCCTTATCAATAGACTACTTCAGAGTTAATGAAAATAAGTATTGTTTAGGCGTTTTTCCTTTATCTGGTCACTGAAAGATCTAGTGGTACCCCGAAACTGAGTGCCATCACAAGGAGGTAGATGAAGAAAAATCTGCTTTTCAGTCATTCTTATTCAGCAAGCACATTCCATCTAAACCTTTCCTGACTTATGTTCTGTTGAAAATTACATACTACAGAATTCCCTTTGCTCCTTGAATCTTCTCCATGGCCTTTACCAAAATGGAAGCAAATGCATTTTTTTAACTGCCATGAACTTACAGTTTTGTACCATTCAGTCCAATTATCTTTAAGGGTATAAAGTGAATCCAGAATAAACACTGCGTTTGTTTCACCAAGATTTGAAGATATTTATGTTTTCGTTTTCAGGTTAGTCCAATTTGACCTTGAAAGAAACACATAAAACTGCTTAAATATTTTAAAATAGGTTTGTCAGCCTTGTTTTTTTATTCAGTTTTAGTAATTGTATTTAATATGTCACCAAAATCTACAATTAATGCTGAAAAAAACAGTGGAAAACATCCGTCCATTTAGTTTAAAAACATTTCACATAAAATATATTAAAATGAAAAGTTATCTGGCTCAGGACATTTATGTTAAGCACCCCACTGTTTTATTGGTTTGGTTTGTGTCACCAACTATAGAAATGTAGCGTTGTATTTCTAGGGGGCAATTTGCTCTTGGTGTTAATCATTTTAAAAGTCAAGTCTTTGGATATATTATGAACACTAAAATATGAGATAACTTGATGGTTATCTTTTCATGAATTTGGAGCTCCAGGTATTTCTTGTGTTTGTTTTTCAATTTATCATATTCTTCCAAATACTCAGTCCCCTTGTTTCTATTCCCCCCTCAGCTACTTTTTTAATTAACATTTTGTTGCTAATTGGAATCCCAACGAAAGAGAGACCAAAAACCTGAAAATAACTGAACTATTAAATGGTGCTTGTGAATTGCTTATTGAACATTTGAAGGGTTTTACATTTTGGCTACGATGTTATTTGGAGACTTGGTGTGATGCTAGTGCCTAGAGCAACTCCATCCTTCACTAGTAGCTTTCTAGCCTCTTGGTCTAGATCCAGCCCTCATCTCTTTCGCTTAACAACACTCAGTTATTCTCATCTCTGTAATCAGCACAATAAAGCACTGTTACTGAACCATCTGCAGGAAGAAAGAATTAACCTGTGCATTAGAGTTCTTCTTTGTGCAAGTATTTATGTTGTGATATAATCTGATGACATTTATTGAATATCAATAGCATTTATTTGTATATTATTTATTCTTTTATTCATTCAACAGGTATTATTGAACAGCTAGTATGCACCAAGCTTTGTTCATTCTTTCATGTTTTTAAATTGTGATCAGTTCTATTTTATGATGTATCATTTAACAAAGTACTAATACTAGTATCTATCTTTCTTCCCATTGAGTTTTGACAGTATAGCATAAAGGTGATGAACGTCGGCTCGAGAATCATAGAGCCCATGAAACCCTATCTCTAACACTGTCTAGCTGTGTGACCATGGGCAAATTAATGGACTTCTCTAAGCCTCACTTACTTCATTTTTACAATGGGAATAGTAATAATACTTACCCCACCTCCATTTTTCTGAAGAGTAAATAAGAAAATGTACATAAAGCATATTGCACTAGGTTTGTCAGGCAAGTAATCACTCAATAGATATTATTTGCCATTGTTATTAAATCATAGTGCTTGGCTAGTTGGTTGTTGTAGTCCTTTTTTTCAGCATTTATTGAGCAAATACCTATGAAGTATACTCAGAGGAAACTTGGACAGTGAGAGAGACATCACCATCTGCCCTGTTGTGTCATAAACAAAAGCGCTTAAACTGGGCCTGGCAGTAGTTAGAGAACAGATGCTCCAAATGCCTGATAGAATGTGTTTTTCACTATGTGTGTAAGCTACGATGAATGTCACTAATGGCATCTCTCTTTCTATTTTAGGTAAGTACACCACCATTGTTGAAGCTCTATGCAGAGGGGTAAGTCTTGCTGCTAGAGCTTTTTGTGTGGATTTGCATACTTGGAGAATCTGGACCAGACAATGTGAATGTCTTTATTTTATTCTAGCAGAGATCTGGAAAGATAACAGCGTTTTTCACACATTTTCTGTATCTATTTCAAATTTTTGGCCAAAAAAAAAAATACATCCATTAGTTTAAATTGGCTAAAAAGCTATGTTTAATCTAAATAACTGAAGACTGAGATTTTTAACTTGTTAGTAGAAAACAGCTTATTTGAAAAACTTAGTACAGAACAAAGAATTTGTTTTCCATTAAAAATCATAAAACCTTTCTGAAATAAACATGTAAATCTTTATTTTTCTGCTTAAAAATGAGAAATCATTTTTTTCAGAGTATAAAGAACAGTTATTCCATGGTTAGATTATATGAAAGGCATAGTTTTGTACCAAATAGAAAAGGTGGTCAATGGCCTTGCAAGACAATGTGTGAAGAATATTATAGAGGGACTTCCTATTATGAGTGAGAGTTGATGTAGATAATCTAGTAATTTGGCTGTAATCTATCACTGTTGAAGACTGAACTGGAAGAAATGACCTTAAATCATAACAGGGGATTTAGTATAGACCAAAGTCAGATGTGAAAGATGATTAAGCTATGAAACAATTCACAAAAGGAAGTTATGAAATCTCTGTCACTGGTGAACTTTAAAAACTAAACAGACAGTTACATCCGTATTATGAGATTGAGATTCATCCTGCCTTGAAGCAAAATATTGGATTTACTAGTTGTCCTCAGTGATAAAGTATTAAGTTGCTCCTCTGGCTTTAATTCCTACTATTTATTCCACACGTACACTATAGTCTGTGTGTTAGTCAAGGTCCTCCAAGAAACAGATGACAAAATGGAATTAGAAGTGCAAAAGATTTTAAGAAATTCTTGCGTAAGAGAAAATAGGGAAGGGGCCAGATGAGGCTGAGAGAGCCCTCAGACCACAATACTAGTTTGATTCTAAGAGAAGAAGAGAGAAAGAAAAGGTTGGGTAGAATCATCCTAGCTATAGGTGAATCCTTAATCCAAAATCAGTCATCAGAGAATTCCTGTGCTTTCAGGGAACGGGTCTGCTTTAATAGCCCAGTCATGCTCAGTCATTGTCTGGGAGCAGGTCCTGAGAGGCATGACCTCAGCTCAAAGGCTGCAGTGGATTTCAGAGGCAGCAGCTGGAGCCCTTGACCAATTATGGCCCCTGTGGTTGGACGTCTGCAGCACGTTCTCATGGGTACCACACTCAGGCTACTAAGCCACTCTCTTTTTCTCCGTTACAATGCCCTCTCCCACCACCATTTCTCATCTACACCTTACTAATTCTTCATTTTCAAATCAGTTATCACTTCCTTCGCGAAGATTACTTTAGACAACCCAGAGGCTGATGATTACACCTCTCCTTTGAAATTTTGTAATTCTTTGTTTTTTTGTTATGGCATTTGTTGCTTTTTACTATACATTTGTTTGAAAAGAGTTACTGGGAGCTAGACATCTTCCCATGCTCTGAGCGTTCTGAGAAAAATAATGGATGTTAACATTTTGAAAAGCTCATGGTACTCTAGTTGGAGAGACAATACCGTAAAATTTATTAATTAAAATATACTATAAAAGTGTTAGAAGTGTGAACAAAGAGATGTGAGGAGATAGAAGAAGGGAGAGTTACCTTTTGAGAGAACAGGAAGAGTAACGCTCAGGGAGAGAGCACTTCCTGCATGAGATGACACTGAGCTTTGTCTTGAAAGATGACCAGGTGGCTAGGGGTTAATGACCAGGTGGTTGAGTGGACAGCAAGTTCAAAGCCATGGTGAAATGAAAAAGCATGGAGAAGATTTGTACTACAGCAAACCTCACATAACATAGGGCACTTAAAGGATTACAGTGGAAGGTAGTTCTACAAATTTGGCCTAAAGCCAGATTATTTAGGCTTTCTGATTTTATTAAGTAGTTTGGACTTTTTGCTGTGAGCCAATGAGACTTAATCTAATTTAGAACATCTGCAAGTCATGTAGGCTTGGCTGAATTACAGAAATATTGATGTATGTAATTGCATTATGCCATACCCAAAAGGGGTGATTTTACCAAGCAAAAATATAACAATATTATATCTTTAAACACAATGTAAACTTCTTTTCTGTATTTTAAAAACTACTAATAAATAAATTACGATAAAGAAAGCACATCTTGGCAAGAAAAAAATAAAGGGCATAAGACTACGATCCAAAGGTAGTAGGAAGATTTAGCAAATACTTGTATTCTCAGGTGTGAGATTTGTCAGGAATAACCATTTCCTTCTCTGCGCACATTTTCTTTCTGTATTATGTGTTAATAGAGACATAACTGGAAAATCTAGTTGTACTCCACAAAGGTAAGGTATAGAAAGCCGGATTTTATGGTGAGCATGTTTTGTAATGTTTGGGAAATGAGTTGTATAAATTCATCAGAATGTCACCTAACTTTAAATTTCCATAAGCTGTAAATTCAATGTCTTACTCCATTTTATAAGGCCTGTAGATATGGCCATGTTTTAATTTAAAGAATGCAACTTGAAATGGGGAAATTATATCATTCTTCATTAAATATTCAGTGTAGAAATTATACTTTGAGAGCAAGCTGGGCAGAGTGGGAGAGAAACTAAGTTGACCTTTTTTGTATTGTGCTTTAGGTGAAAGTTTACAGCTCAAGCATATTTTACATTCAAATATTTATACACATACTGTTTTGTGACATTGTTTGCTAAGTTGACATTTGATTATGACATGAGCAGAAACAGCTACCTTGTCATTTCCTGAAAGCTCAAATTAGACACATGCATATAAACCAATATATTTATATATAAGCAAATGCTCACAAAATAACTCCAAGCTGTTTAAACTGTGATCAGTGGTTTCTGAATATTTTTATGGACACTTGCTTGCTGTTTGCCCTTAATTTTATAAATTTTCTAGCACATGCCATGAGTCAAGTTTGTAGAAGGTGCCTATATATGTTTACTAGAATTTGAGTTCTGCGCCTCACTTTTCTCCTGCTTCGTCAGGGACTCTCTGTTGTGTTTCCTGTCAGTGTGGTCATTGGTGGTAGCCGAGCACCATCTAGTTCTTCTAGTCTCAGGCTGATGGAGTCTCTGGTTTATGTGGCCCCTTTTGTCTCTTGGGCTAATATTTTCCTTGTGTCTTTAGTGTTTTTCATTCTCCTTTGCTCTAGTTGGTTTGGGACCAATTGGTGCATATTAGATGGCCGCTCACTAGTGGTACCAATATTTTTAAGCACAATTTTTGGATTGAATAACAAAAAAAAAAAAAAAGAGAAAATTAAATAACCAAGATAAATGTTGTAGGATTATAATGTCTCAAAAAAATAAAAAAATGCAGATTCTGTAATTGTAGAATGGGTTCACATCTACTATTGGGTACTGTTAAGATACATTCATTTTTAGTAACTCAAGAGGCAAGGTTTCTTCTAACAGGGAGAGATGGGGGAGAAAAAGGGGGCCAGTAGGGGGCCATACAGTTATGTAACAGTAGCTGTCATCAGTGTAGTGCTGGAAAATAGGAGGTACTCAAGTAAGTAATTATTGAAGGAATTAGACAAATGGGCAAGTGAATGAATGAATGCAGGCAGATAGGCGTATTATTGTTGTGTGCTGTGGAGTCAATTCCGACTCATAACAGCCCTATAGAACTGCCCCATAGGGTTTCCAAGGCTGTAAGCATTCTGCTGCTAACTCAAAGGTCGCAGTTTGAATCACCAGCCGCTCCCTGGAAACACTATGGGGCAATTTTACTCTGTCCTATAGGGTCTCTGTGAGTTGGAATCTACTCCACAGCAACGAGTTTGGTTTGGGTTGGGTTAATTTTTATGAAACCAGATTGTCACATTTTTCTCCTGAGGGGTCACTGGTGGGTTCAAACTGCCAACCTTTCGGTTAGCAGCTGAGCGCACTACCAATAAAGGTAAAATCCTAGGATGAAAAAGAAAAGAGTGAACTGCAGTACGAAATAAGTTTGACAAGACCCAGGGCACACAAACATATGTACGCAATTGTAAATACTTGCAATAAAAGTGTCCTAAACAAATACTTAGCTTTACAAAGTATGATGCATTATGATATTTTCTCCTCTATTCCAGCTTATTATTAAAAAATGCTGGTGACATTCCACTAATAGATTTTATAACCAACTAATGGATTGCAGCACACAGTTGGGAAAATACTGATGTAGGAAAATGTACATTTGTGTAATTTTTCAGAAATGAATCTGTTACAGACATTTATTGCAATCAGACCTGAGAAAATAAAAATGAGAGTCTGAATACTTTCTCACTAACAAAGGGATTTATTTTAATTTTTCATTTCACATAAATTCAGATTTACTGTAAAGTTATAAGAATAGCACAAAGAATTTCCAGATACTCTTCACCAAGCTTCCTCCAATGTTAATGTTTTACTACATTTCCTATATTCTCTCTCTCTAATCTTACCTCTCATATCTAGGCATATGCATATGCTTCTTGTTTCCCTCAGCAGACAGATTTGGTAAATAAACATATGTATATAATACTCATATACATATATGTATGCATGTATATCCACAAATATCTGTATTCATATGTACATACAGGTATCTCTATATATTAAAATCTGTCATTTCACACTGGTGCTTCCAATTTTGTCTTATACCATTTTCCACAGTATATTACATATTTTCTCAATTCTAGAATGTAGTTTTAGAAAATAGTTTCAGAATTACTAACCCATGCCTCTAAGGGGGGTGGGGTAGTCTGTGAGCTTTTTAATTAGGCAGTTTTAGCATTCTTTTTTGTCTTTAGCCTAAGGGCATATAGTACAACTTCTGTGTTCAATAGTCAATTGATTAGTTCTCCCTTCACCCCCACCCCACTTCAGTGTGGTTGTGTTACTCATGTGATATAGTTCAGCTCATTTTTCGGTTTGTATTTGGCTGTCATTGTGTGCCTTCAAGTCGATTCTGACTCATAGCAACCCAGAGTAAAACTGCCCCATAGGGTTTCCAAGGAGCTGCTGGTGGATTCGAACTGTCAGTCTTTGGTTAGCAGCCTGAGGTCTTAACCACTTAGCCACCAGGGCTCAAGTATTTAGCTAGGGCTGAATCAAACCATTTGAGGATTGGAGTTTTCTGTTTTTATATTTAAAATATGGTGCTAACAATCCCATTTCTGTAATAATAAGATTTTTCTAGCACCATTATATACCCAGTTAAGATAGACATCCATGTTTTCCTGTAGTAGATGGCTTTGACTTAAAAGTCGGAGTGTCTGCTGACCTTTGTCTTGGACTAATTTTCAGGATAATCTGGACACAACAAGGGACAAGTGTTGATGTATGAGTATTTTCAAAAGTGTTTCTGAATAAATTCCAAATACACATACGGTTTTCTGGTTTTTGGCGAGTGCCATTTGTACCTCATCTCACTTTCATTAGTGTCAAAAGTAGATTATAGTATAGCCGCATCTTATTGTTTATTTATGTATTGATTTTACAAACATTTATTTATGTATTTATATTTTATGCTTCTAGTTAAAAAAAGAATGTAAGGTGTACTAATTTTAAAAATGTATAAATGGACTGTGGAAAACTAAGTTGGAAATAAAACATAAAAGTATCTATTGTATTTGGAATTAAATTTAGATCTGAGCTTCCTCAAAGATACAGCAAGTAGGGAAACCTGGTAAATTATATTTGTATCTTCATGATATAAAACTTTCTGCTTGTAATGAATTCCAAGACTAGTCATTAGACTCTTGTCGTACAAAACAAAAGCAACAAAGTATTTAACAGTAATTTTACATGTTATATAAATGTACAATATGCATCATGGGTAAATGTAAGTATTCATATATTTTGTTGTTGCTTGGTGTCGGCGAGTTGATTTTTGACTCATAGCTACTCCAAGTGACAGAGTAAAACTGCCCCATAGGGTTTTCTAGGCTGTAATCTTTATGAGAAGAGATGGCCAGTTCTTTCTCCCCTGGAGGGTCGGGGTAGGTTAGGACCACCAACCTTTTGGTTAGCAGCTGATTGCTTAACCATCGCGCCACTGGGGCTCCTTGTTCTTTTATTTAGCCTGGATAAAAGTCTAACTATTAAACCATTTTTCCATGTAAGGATTTTTATGGGAATTTAAATCATTATCGGTCTGGTGATTTGATGTTGAGTAAGAGCCTAGAGAACCATAGTGAAATGCCTTTTCAGCATTGCCATTAGATTATCTTTCTCATATATCACTTGTCTCAACTTAACTTGGCAGGAGCTCAATGGCTGTCAATTCAAGATTTAGCTCTTTGTGTGGAGTCCAGTAATCTAGGATTTCTATTGGTGTAAAATTCAGAGGGTTTACATTACAAGGATATAGTTAGCAAAAGCACCAGGAAGTGTGTATGGAGGCAAGAAAACCACAGGTATATCTGATTACCTATTTGGAGCATTTGCACTGGAATTTTCTTGCTGTTTCTGCTGTGGTCAAAAAATAAACTGGAAAGTGTTTTATATATATTAAGAGAGAGAGAGAGTCCCTGGGTGGTGCAAATAGTTAAACTCTCAACTACGAACTGAAAGGTTGGTGGTTTGAACCCACCCAGAGGCATTCCTCAGAAGACAGACCTGACAGTCTGCTTCTGAAAGGTCAAAAAACCAAAATCGATTGCAACTGAGTTGATTCTGACTCATAGCGACCCTATAGGACAGGGTAGAACTGCCCCATAGGATTTCTAAAGCTGTAATCTTTATAGAGGCAGACTGCCATATCTTTCTCCCACAGAGTGGCTGGTGGGTTCTAACTACTGACCTTTCTGTTAGCAGCTGAGCACTTAATCACTGCACCACCAGGGCTCCTTTCTGAAAGGTCACGGCCTTGAAAATCCTATGGCGCAGTTCCACTCTTCACACATGGGGTCTCCACGAGTTGAAATCTACTCGATGGCAACTAACAACAACTATATATATGTATATGAAAAGTAATCTGTGTATCAAGGTAATTATATTTGAGTTGGTATGAAAAAAAATCCTTTAAGCCATTGTTTCTCTGACGCCTAGATACTATAGTCTTGAAAATGTTTCTAGGTTCAGCAACTTTGGAATTAAAATTTATTGCCTTTTCCCTACCATGTATCTCTACGTACAGGGATTGTGTCATTATAAAAAACCAAAACAAGGAACTCATGAGTGGATCCACCTAAACAATGTATAAAAGTGTGTGTAAGTGTATGTGTGTATGCAGATGACATCTTGTGAAGCTTATTAAGGTAGTTCTGCATAAAGTTGATTTTAATGTATCCTCAACCTAATAATTACACTGAATAGTAGGTGGGGCAACCTTAAAACATTAAAAAAAAATTTGAAGTTTAATTTTGTCACTGCTCTTTTCTCCTCTGACAATTATTGTAATTTTTAAGAACATACTGTTATAATTGATTTTTATTCAGACCAGTCATTAGACTATTTAGAACCATGCCATTGGAAAGATTCCAGCAGTGACTGTATGTGCAAAATTGTTCTTTTCCCAACAATGCTGGTCACTTTTAGTAATGTATTATTAATACGTAGTCAGATACATTTATTAGGATAGACTCTTTAAAGAAAGGCAGATTGTGTAACAAATATCACAGGTTCAAAATAAATGTTAAATTCTATTGTTTTTATCTTTTGCCAAATTAGGGGAAAAAAATGAAGGAACAATTGTCTCCAAGTGTTCTTTAAGGTTAATTTAAAAATTTATACTGAATATACCTCTTTAAAGATACTGTTGAATTGATGAATGACTGAACACATGGTTACAGATATAGAAAGACAAAATTACAGACACTTTTTTATATGTATAAAAATTTATGGTTCTAAATTATGTATTTTTCTCTCAATTTTATATCAACCTCTTAAAAGTTAATTTATTTCTTTGAAATGGTTGATTTCATATTAATACTTCTTTCCTAGAAGGTTGCTAGATTTGTGTGGCCAAGAAGACCACCCAGGTGCTTATGACTAATAAACGATGCTTATAAGTTTTGTAATTTTTTTGTCATTTGTCCAAAACAATTCCAAAAACAGAAAAAGACCACTTGGTTATTCTTCATTATTACTATAGAAAAAATAACCCTGAAATTGAGCGTGTGTGGAATTGATGGTCACATTCAAAATTGCCTTATAAAAATAAAATTCAAAAAACAATGAAATACAATCCATTTTTTATCCTCACCAGATTGGAAATATTAGAAAGATTGCTAATACCCAGTGTGAGAAAAAGATAAGGAAACTGGCATAGTATATTGTTTGAGGGACTATAATTGGTTAATTTTATACAATATTTGTCCTTCTGTGACTGACTAAATTCACTCAGCATAATGCCCTCCGGATTCCTCCATATTATGTTTCACGACTTCATCATTGCTCTTTATCGCTGCATAGTATTCCATTGTGGGGGTATACCATAATGTATCCATTCATCCATTGATGGGCACCTAGGTTGTTTCCATCTTTTTGCTATTGTGAACAGTGCTGCAATGAACATGGGTGTGCATACAGCTGTTCGTGTGACAGCTCTTACTTCTCTAGGATATATTCCAAGGAGCGGGATAGCTAGATTGTATGGTACTTCTATTTCTAGCTTTTTAAGGAGGTGCTAAATTGATTTCCAAAGTGGTTGTGCCATTTTACATTCCCACCAACAGTATATAAGTGTTCCAGTCTCTCCACAACCTCTCCAGCATTTATTATTTTGTGTGTTTTGGATTAATGCAAGCCTTGTTGGGGTGAGATGATATCTCATTGTAGTTTTGATCTACATTTCTCTAATGGCTAATGATCATGAGCATTTCTTCACATGTCTGTTAACTGCCTGAGTATCTTCTTTGGCGAAGTGCCTGTTCATATCCTTTGCCCATTTTTTAATTGGATTATTTGTCTTTTTGTTGTTGAGGTTTTGCAGTATCTCGTTGATAGAGATTAGATGCTGATAGGATCTGTCGTAGCCAAAATTTTTTTCCCAGTCTGTAGGTTGTCTTTTGACTCTTTTGGTGAAGTCTTTTGATGAGCATAAATGTTTGATTTTTAGGAGCTCCTAGTTATCTAGTCTCTCTTCTGGTGCTTGTACATTGTTACTTACGGTTTTTATTGTGTATGCCATGTACTAGGGCTCCTAGCATTGTTCCTATTTTTTCTTCCATGATCTTTATCATTTTCGATTTTATATTTAAGTCTTTGATCCATTTTGAGTTAGTTTTTATGCATGGTGAGAGGTATGGGTCTTGTTTCAGTTTTTTGCAGGTGGATATACAGTTGTGCCAGCACCATTTGTTAAAGAGACTGTCTTTTCCCGAGTTAACGGAGTTTGGGCCTTTATCAAATATCAGCTGCTCATAGGTGGATGAATTTATGTCTGGATTCTCAATTCTGTTCCTTTGGTCTATGTATCTGTTGTTGTACCAGTACCAGGCTGTTTTGACTACCATGGCGGTATAATACATTCTAAAATCAGGTAGTGTGAGGCCTCCCACTTTGTTCTTCTTCTTGAGTAATGCTTTACTTATCCGGGGCCTCTTCCCTTTCCATATGAAGTTGGTGATTTGTTTCTCCATCTCATTAAGAAAATGCCATTGGAATTTGGATTGGGATTGCATTGTATCTGTAGATCACTTTGGGTAGAATTGACATTTTCACAACGTTGAGTCTACCTATCCATGAGCAAGGTATGTTTTTCCACTTACGCAGGTCTCTTTTGGTTTCTTGCAGTAGTGTCTTGTAGTTTTCATTGTATAGATCTTTTATGACTCTGGTTAGATTTATTCCTAAGTATTTTATCTTCTTGGGGACTATTGTAAATGGTATTGATTTGGTGATTTCCTCTTTGAGGTTCTCTTTGTTGGTGTAAAGGAATCCAACTGATTTTTGTATGTTTATCTTGTATCCTGATACTTTGCTGAAATCTTCTATTAGTTCCAGTAGTTTGCTTGTGGATTCTTTGGGGTTTTCTGTGTATAAGATCATATCATTTGCAAATAGAGATACTTTGACTTCTTCACTACTAATTTGGATGCCCTTTATTTCCTTTTCTAGCCTAATTGCTCTGGCTAGGACCTCCAGCACAGTGTTGAATAAAAGTGGTGATAAAGGTCATCTTTGTCTGATTCTTGTTCTCAAGGGGAATGCTTTCAAAGTGTCTCCATTTAGAATGATGTTGGCTGTTGGCTTTGTATAAATGCCCTTAATTATATTGAAGAATTTTCCTTCTGTTTCTATTTTGTTGAGAGTTTTTGTTATGAATGGGCCTTGAACTTTGTCAAATGCCTTTTCTGCATCAATTGATAAGATCATGTGGTTCTTGTCTTTTGTTTTATGAATGTGATGGAATACATTGATTGTTTTTCTAATGTTGAACCATCCCTGCATACCTGGGATAAATCCCACTTGATCACGGTGAATTATTTTTTTGATATGTTGTTGAATTCTATTGGCTAGAATTTTGTTGAGGATTTTTGCGTCAATGTTCATGAAGGATATTGGTCTGTAATTTTCTTTTTATGTGGTATCTTTACCTGGTTTTGGTATCAGGGTTATGCTGGCTTCATAGAATGAGTATGGGAGTATTCCAACCTTTTCTATGCTCTGAAATACCTTTAGTAGTAGTGGTGTTAACTCTTCTCTGAAAGTTTGGTAGAATTCTCCAGTGAAGCCATCTGGGCCAGGGCTTTTTTGTAGGGAGTTTTTAAACTACCTTTTCAATCTCTTCTTTTGTTATGGGTTTATTTAGTTGTTCTACCTCTGCTTGTTTTAGTTCAGGTAGGTAGTGAGTTTCTAGAAATTTGTCCATTTCCTCTAGATTTTCAAATTTGTTAGAGTACAGTTTTTCGTAGTATTCTGTTATGATTCTTTTAATTTCAGTTGGGTCTGTTGTGATATCACCCATTTCATTTCTTATTCTAGTTATTTGCTTCCTCTCCTGTTTTTCTTTACAAAAGTAATTTTAATACTCCACATTAAATACCTTAACATTGTGCACTCTTTGTGTAGGATTCTTCTGGAAGTTTATCCTCACGTAGTAATTAGAGAAGTGGACAAAGATTATTGTGTAAAGATGATTGATGATTTGCTGTTAATAGTAAAAAATAGGGGAGATGGAGGTGATATATACATACATCAGTTGCAGACTGTTATTGCCATCAAGTCGATTCAATAGCAGACTACTTAAATAAAATTTTAGTGCTTCCCTATATTCATGCAAAATGATGATAGAGATATTGACATTAAAATTTGTCACAAAATTGTGTACTACTCTGCACATATGAGTCAGAATAGACTTAATGGTAATTGGTTTGGTTTAGTTTTTTTTTTTTTTTTTGAGACTAGCTACCACAGTACACAATTTTACAGATGAGGTAACTGACACATTAAGAAGCTAGATTATTTCTTCAGAATTATGCACTAAAGGATTTGAACTCAGACTCTGCACTCTTAATGACTACCCTGCAGTACCTGAGTGAACACTGGCAAGCAATTTTTTTCTCTCTAGGTCTTACTTTGTTGTTGTTAAGTGCTGTCATGTTGGTTCTGACTCATAGTGACCCTATGTACAACAGAATGAATTATTGCCCTCTCTTGCATCATCCTCACAATCGTTGCTGTATTTGAGCCCACTGTTGCTGCCATGATGTCAGCCCATCTCATTGAAGGTCTTCCTCTTTTTCGCTGACGCTGTACTTTACCAAGTATGATGTCCTTCTCCAGGAATTGTTCCCTTCTAATAACATGCCCAAAGTAAGTGAGATGAAGCCTCATTATCCTGGCTTCTAAAGAGCATTCTGGCTGAACTTCTTCCAAGACAGATTTGTTTGTTCTTCTGGCTCATTCACTGCTGTTGAGTCTATTCCAACTTATAGTGACCCCATAGGGTTTCCAAGGCTATAAATCTCTACCGAGGCAGACAGCCACATCTTTCTCCTGTGGAGCTGCTGGTGATTTTGAACCACTGACCTTTCAGTTAGCAGTCAAACACTTTAACCACGGAAGAGTTCTTCTGGCAGTCCTTGATACATTCAATACTACAAAGTATATTACAAAGAGGTAAGAGAGGACAAATGACTGGGCAGTGGGATTACTAGGATCTCAGGATTTCTTGGGTATCTTAGGGCTAATCCCAAAACTCTTTCTATTTCTAATTCTTCCATTAAACACTACTATAGTAATAACAGCATATATTCTACCCTTATTATTTTTTGATAAATAAGAGTCTTATAGTAATGTGGAATGGCCATTGTGGGTGCCAGCTCTATGTATACTAAACAACAAAGCATTTTGGCTGAACTTTATAGTCTACAATTCTGAGAAACCACCTTGTAAAAAGAACAATGGGAGCAAATGATTGTCAGTGCAACTTGACTTTCTGTGCCTCTCCGTTGCTCATCTGTCCCAGATGGTCCATGTCAGTTACTGTCTCTTCTCTCTTAGTATGATAAGAGTCAATAAGATGATTAATGCAAAAAAACTTAAGCTTGTACTTGGAAAAGGCTAGATAAACGCTAAGTAGTGTGTTATTTAGGTGGATCAAGAGAGGCTCGATTTCTGGAATACAGATGGCATATAAATTAAATCACTAGTGTAAGACTACTAAACAGTAGAGAAACATTTTAATGTGTTCCATTCAGCATCTGCCTTTCTGCATATACATAGGAGAATGGTAATGCCTATGTTTTAACTATGCCTTTCTGTGGGTATACATACAAAAGGATAGTTAACCGATTTAAAAAAAGTACTTGAAACAATTTTTCTTTCAGGTCACAAGATTAGAGTATTTGAAGATATAGCTTTTCTTTTCTTTTTTGTTTTTTCCTTTTAAAGCCGTCTACATTTTTCTTTCCTGCTACGTTCTCACTCAATAAAATACATACTTTGGTGTATATATTTTATATGTACTTTAACTGCCTAATTTCCTTATGAAACACTGTGTGGCTTGAGACTTAGAATAGATAAAATGATTCTTTGCACCCTGTGAAATTATAAAATTCATCAGCTTTTAGCGGGTTTCTGCTGGTTTATTAACATATCACAACTTTAACACTGCCTTAGTTTAATCCGTATCACAAAACACAGGTAGACTATTTCCAAACCTGTGCTTGGCACAAAGAAGGCCTTTCATAAATACTAGTTGGCTGAATAAAAGCATAAATGAATAAATGCCTTTAGACCTTTGAAATATTTGAAAAAAAAAATCTAAAAATATGTATTTCAGGTATCAAAGTCATTGCTAAATGTAGAATTTATTCCTAAGGAAACTCTTCCGGTAAACAACCATATGGATTGATTTATTAAAATTAGCAATTAAAAACCTCTTCTATTTGATTATTGTTTATCATTTGGAAAGATAAACACAGTTTGTGCTGTCATCGCTTAGAAATCATGTCTTCTGTTTCACAAAACAGAAGTGTGTGCTTGTGCTATTAAGTATGTATAGCTCGACCTCTAATCCCAAGTAGCTCCCAAACTCTGAATTTAGAAAACTTTATACATCACACTATGATCTCTTAAAATTATGTTTGTCACACGCGTGTTTCTTAACAGAAATTTCAAAATTCCTTTGACAACTGTTGCTCTCTTTAAAATTCAATGTGGTGTTATAGATTTAGAAACTTAGGTCAAGATGAACAGCGAGCATCTCCATATACTCATGAGGAAACTGAGGCATAGAGAGGTTTAATAACTTGCTTAGACATGTAAAGTGGATGATTCAGAATTTGAACCCAGTCAGGGGGCTCCCAAACCCTTCCATTTTCCTCTGCAATCACTGCTTGGTTTGTTTTGCCGAAAAATATCATGATGGTTTATACATCCATTGTCATTTCTTAACTTTATAACACCTGCGTGTTGAGAAGTAGTGATTGCTTTATAACTCTTGGGATCCAACCCACAGACACACTTAGTTTCCTTAGGAGCAAAACAGTTGGTGACTTTATGAGTGGGAGTTGTATGGTTGAGCTGTATGTACTGATGGGGGTGTTGGTTAAAACAAACAAACAAACAAACAAGAATTCTCTTCTACCCTGGGATAGTCTATACTTCAAGAAATAGTGTCATGAGAAGTTTACTGTAGATATGGAAGAATTACTGACTTGAATCACAATTCGATAATACTAGAGAAAAAAAGAAATCTTATTTTTGCATTTAATTCTACGGAGAAATTAAATATGTTGGAGATATTTATTTGGGAAATGGAAGATCTGAATATTCTCACCAAAATGCATTACACCTCATAGTGAAAACCTTGTTAGAGTTAATTGGAGGGCAGATATAGATATTATATAGTTGATGTGGACACATATATGCCGTGATTTACCTAGATGTCATTGGCTAGTAAAAGCATGATTAAAGAGATTTATGAATTTAATATTTGAAGGTAAAGCCAAGTCTTATGAGCTACACAGTTTATTCTATGCACTCTGACATAATTCTATTGAAAACACTTGTTAACAACATCCTGTGTGCTACAGGATTGAAATTTCCTTATTGTAGAGTATTAATATTCTATTAAAAATACTAAGTAAGAAGCAATAGTTCCCCATTCTCACTCTTGTGTATCAAATTTTTCAAATGGAGTTCCTGGGTAGTGCAAAACAGTTAAACGCTGGACTACTGACCAAGAGATTGGGGGTTCAAACTACCCAGAAGTACCTAAAAGTAAGTTCTGGTTATCTGCTTCTGAAAAGCCACAGTCCTGAAAATCTTATGGAGTGCAGTTCTACTTTGTACACATGCCGTCACCATGAGTTGGACGGCAACTATCAACCACAACCCTTACTGTAATGCCCTGCCTGTTAGAGAGATAACTCATAGGAAGGGGGAACATCTGGACATGGATACCTATGATTCCAAAGTGCTTAAGAGGCAGCAGGGCAGACATGTAACAAGTAGAAACAGCATCTCAGAAGAAGAGCAGAGAATCACAGAAAAGAGAAAGCATGTTTTTCGATCATTAATAAAATCTGAAAATCATGATTTTGGAAATGAATATGAGGAAATTGTTTATTAATCCATTAGCCATAAATACCCTGAATCCCTATCACATGTCCAGCACTGTGCCACAGGAGGTGGGTGAAGATGAAAAGATGAATCAGACATAGTACTTGTCTGTGTAGAACTGTCCAGAGGGAGAAAACTGAACAAAATGTGCTGAAACAGTGTAGCATCTAACTTGGCTCAGTGTAGCATCTAATTTATGCCGTTGTTGTTGTTAGTGGCCATCAAGTTGGCTCCAACTCATGGCAACCCCCATGTAAAACAGAACGAAATGTTACCTGGGTCTGTGCTGTCTTCACAATCATTGATACGCTGGAATCCGATGTAGCGGCCCTATGTATGTTGATTGTCTTCCAACCTAGGGAGCTCATCTTCCAGCACTAGATTGGACAATATTCTGTTGTGATCCATATTGTTTATATTGGCTAATATTCCGAAATAGATCACCAGGCCTTTTTCCCTAGTCTATCTTAGTCTGGAAGCTCCACTGAATCCTGTCCACCATAGGTGAC
Source organism: Trichechus manatus latirostris (assembly GCF_000243295.1). NCBI lineage: Eukaryota > Metazoa > Chordata > Mammalia > Sirenia > Trichechidae > Trichechus > Trichechus manatus. The sequence continues at coordinate 12,700,709 of NW_004444010.1, read as the reverse complement.
CCTGTTCGTATGTAAATACCAGTGGCGTAGCTTCCAGCATCATAGCAATAGGCAGGCTGCCACCGTATGACAAACTGACAGATGAGTGGTGGATCTTATGCTACTAATATTTGCATAGTTCTGTAATTAAACTAAAAAAACAATCAGGTACTTTTTCCAGACAATGAGGAATACTTTTGGTTCATATTGAGGAATGCTTTAATCTTTAATAGTATGCCATTTATTTCATGTAAATTATTCCTTTATGTTTTTAAATTATTCAACAATTTAGGCAATATCCTAGCAGGACAACAAAGAGAATCAATAAAATGAAACATTTTAAAGTAAATATACAGTACAGTGCAAGGTTTGGAATTACGTTTCAAAAACCACATTGACTTTTAATGAACCAAAGACATGGTTCATTTGATTGCAATTCTTCATGTAAATAAATTTATTTTGGAAGCTATATGAGTATAACAATGGTAGGTGGACGTTAACACGACCTCTGGAGAGTGAGAATGCCATATTATTATTGTTTTAACCTTTTTTTTTTATAATGACTATGCAGAATGGTGTAAATAGCAAATAACTAGGTAAATGTTCTGCCTAATGAATTCTATTATATTTATCTTTTTTTAATTCTAATGTGAGCTCCAATTTCTCATTGTAATCTGTAGACTAGGGGGAAAATGCAGAGGCCAGAAGGAAACCTGAGCAGATGTGATTTCCTATTTGATCACTAGATGGCAGCATGCCTCCCCAAAGATTGACTCCTCAGGAATTTCCAAGGGCAGTGCTGAATGATAATTCACAAAGAAGTCTGGAAGATTATGAGACAGTTTTACTTCCATATGATTTTGATTTATTGACGTCATCAAAGCAACAATTAACAAGTGTTACTTTGCATTCAAAAAGAGAGTAATAATAATTGGGTTTTTAAAGAGTATTGTCCAAATATTCATTATGTTAGAACAAACATGAAGTGTGCCTTCAGGAGATATTTCAGGCAGTCTGTTTAACTTTCCAAAAATTAATCAGAAACAAGGAAACATCTTGTACCAGTTTAGAAGCATTGGTGCTGGTGAGTAAGCCATGTCTTAAGAGAGTGGAAATACTGGCAAATGTTATAAAGTTTACACAGTTGTTTTCTGCAAGCCAAGTAGAAAAAAAATTGCATTCTGCCCAGTCATAGGCAAACTGTTGGGCCGTTTACTGTCCCACCCACAAAAGCATAGCATGACTGCTTAAAGCAAATGAGATGTATCTAGAGTACCCATTTAACTTTCCTGAGCAAAAATTTACACTTGTTAAGGGTGGAATACAAGACTTCTCTATAGAAAGTACTATTCATGTAACAGAATTGCTGACTCTTAGAAAGATTAGTTAAAAGGCATTTGGAGGATATCTTTTCAATACCCGTATTTTACAGATGTAAAAAATATAGCTGAAGCTATTTCATATTATTTAAGACGTTAGTAGGACCAAAACATGGTATATTTGAGGCGCAGTTGGGTGTTATGATTTCAAATTTATGGGTCAATAAATGTGTATGTTCAGTGGTTTCAGTCAGGTTAGTTAAGCTATTGATAGCTCAGAATATTACACATCCTTTTCTTTTTCTTCTGATATTTGAAAAAAAAATAACTATTTCATACAACTTTAGAGCTGGAAGGGATTTTAAACACCATATGTAAACTTTTCATTATATCAGTGAAGTGATTGCATCCTAGAAAGGTTAATTTGTGATTAATCCTGGACTTTTTGTACCCCATCATGTTGAAAAAATCCCTCTGTAGATTTAGAAGTAAAAAATCTGCAGTAACAAAAATTAAAATAGATTATGCAAAAAGAATTACTAATGACAGTGTTTCTCAGAGTGATGAATTGGGTACTGGGATTTTAAGAATATATGCATGGAACCAGTGGTTATAATGCAGCCAAATATTCAGAAATTTGAAGGGAGTGATACTGGTTTATTATCGTATTTTAGAACTGAGCTTTTCTTCTTTGGTTCATTGACTGCAATAAATCTTTGTGTTGGTGGTATAAGATTTTCCCTTTCATTCCTTCATCTAGAAGTGGCTCTGGGGAATCATTAGGTAAATGCTTGTCGGTTTTCCATAATAATTATCTCTGAGCCTTAATGGCTTCTGGTTTTGGCCCCTCTTCACCTTCTCCAACTTTCAGCTAGAGCTCAGAATGGCTTCCAGTTACAAAAAGAATTATAAATCCAACTTACCATCTAGTCGCTGTCTGTGTGGTCTTGGCAAACCTTTTAGGCCTGGCTAGGCATGCTTTTGCTGGCAGAATAAGGTTCTGCTTCAACTTGGGCTCTAGCTTTGCCTTTTGGCCTGAAGACTTTCCAATCTTTAGGGAGAGTCCGTGAATATGTGAAACATCTTATCTCCGAGATGGTGATATAGAGATATTGAAAAATTCAGACCTTATATAGATCCAGAGTTTAGAAATAATATAATTTAACACAAGTCCTCTTAGAATGATAGTTGTAATCCTTTAAAAAGAATCTGGAGTCACAGAATTCCAGTCTTTGTTCAATATTTTGTGGGTAGTAAAAGTATTTTATACAAAGATCCCTAGGTAGCATAAAGAGTTTGTGCTGGACTGCTAACCTAAAAAGGTGGGCAGTTGGAACCCACACAGCAGTACTGTAGAAGAAAAGGGTTGATGATCTGCCTCCATCAAGATTACAGCCAAGAAAACCCTATAGAGCAGTTCTACTCTGTAACACTTGGGATTACACAAGTTGAGTCAGAATCTACTCAACAGCAACTAGCAACAACAGTAACATAATGATAATGACAAAAAACCACAATAGTAATAGTTAACACTTATGGAGTATTTATGTGTCGGGCACTATGAGCATTTTACTTCTATGAATCCATTTAACCTTAACAACGCTATGAGTTAGATACAAGATTGTTGCTCCCAACGAGGGATAGGCAATCTAACCCATGCTTTTACCACAATGTTATGTTATTTTTTTATTGACTACTGACACTCTTTTTTTTTTTTTTTTTTTGGTGGTAGGAGGTGTCATAGTATAGAATTGACAAAAAAGAGCACTAATTAATTTTGCAAAAAAGGAAAGTCACACTTAAGAAAGTTTTAGAAAATGGACAATGTGCAGTGTGATGAATCCATACCTATAAAATTAAGGGTTTGAACTAGATGATTCTTCAAATTCTGTGTTTTAAGAGTTGGCACTTACTGAGAAAATGTAGACTTGAGTTTATTTAATGTTCTCACATTCTCGAATACAAAAGGAAGAAAATGGAAAGACAATTCTGAGACCATGGGACAGGTCTTTAGGCTTACAAAAAAAAAAAAAAGAGAGAGAGAGAGAAGAAAAAAATTTTTGTGGTCTGTATTGTAACACAAAAATATGGAATGAAAATATTCCTCATGAAATGTTTTAAGTGCTAAAAAAGGAATCTCCTAGACTAGGACTCTTAGTGTCACAGCATCATATGGTGCCCAGTGTGTCTTGGAAAAACTCCAGAATGTGGTGGAGTTAATCATTTCATGGACTACATTAGTGTAAAACCAACCTTTCACGGGATATGCTGGTGACTGAAGCATGAATCAAAGAGCAATTCGTTAATCAATGCATAAGTATTTACTTAACATTGTGCTTTTATATATTGTTGTTTTTGTTGTTAGGTGCTGTCAAGTCAGTTCCGAATCATAGCGACCCTATGTACAGCAGAACGAAACACTGCCCAGTCCTGTGCCATCCTCACAATCATTGTTATGCTTGAGCCTATTGTTGCAGCCACTGTGTCCATCCATCTCCTTGAAGGTCTTCCTCTTTTTTTGCTGACCCTCTACTTTACCAAGTATCTCGGTCATCTAGTGCTGCTATAACAGAAATACCACAAGTGGATGATTTTAACAAAGAGAAATTTATTCCCTCATGTCTAGGAAGCTGGAAGTCAGAATTCAGGGTGCCAGCTCCAGGAGAAGGCTTTCTTTCTCTATCGGCTCTGGGGAAAGGTGCTCCATCAATCTTCCCCAGTCAAGGTGCTTCTTAGCACAGGAACCCCAGATCCAAAGGATGCACTATTCTTCTGGCTCTTGTTTCTTGGTGGTATGAGATCCCCCTGTCTCTTTGCTTTTATATCTCAAAAGAGATTGACTTAAAACACAACCTAATCTTATAGGTTGAGTCCTGCCTCATTAACATAACTGCCTATAATCCTGCCTCATTAACATCATAGAGGTAAGATTTACAACACACAGGAAAATCACATCAGATGACAAAATGGTGGACAATCACACAATACTAGGAATCATGGCCTAGCTAAGTTTATACACATTTTTGAGGGACACAATTCAATCCATAACACCAAGCACAATGTCCTTCTCCAGGGAATGGTCCCTCCTGATAACATGTCCAAAGTCTATGAGATTAAGTCTCGCCATCCTTGCTTCTAAGGAGCATTCTTGCTGTACTTCTTTCAAGATGGATTGTTCATTCTTCTGGCAGTCCATAACATTCAGTATTCTTTGCCAACATTGTAATTCAAAGGTGTCAGTTCTTCTTTGGTCTTCCTTATTCATTGTCTTTAAAATGTTAAAAAAGGACTAAGGTGCACCTGACCCAAGCCATGGCATTTTCAGTTACCTTATATGCATTTGAAAGCTTTTGTATGTAGTATTTAAATAATTAAGGAGCCCTGGTGGTGCAGTAGTTAAACACTCAGATGCTGACTGAAAAGTCTGTGGTTTGAACCCACTAGCCACTCCATGGGAGAAAGATGTGGCATTTTGCTTCCATAAAGATTATAGCCTTGGATACCCTATGCGGCAGTTCTACTCTGTCCTGTATGGTTGCTATGAATCAGAATCAACTCAATGGCAATGGATATTTAAATAATTATTTTACCTTAGAATATAAGGAGGTACTCATATGATCATGATGTTGCAACTAATAATGTTTTTCATTCTTTTCATGCCTCTAGTTAAATAGATCAAGTACTTCCTGATGTATTGAATTCTATTTTGTCTTTCAGACATGCATTAAGTATCACAAAAGAGCCAATGACTCCTAATCAGGCTTGTTTTGAAATGGATAAACTAATTCTATGAGAAAAGTCAACAGTATTGGCCATAAAATTGATAAACATAGTAGAATCACAGGAGGAAGCCTCATAATATACAGCATTAGAGAATGATAATGCTTTCCATCGTACATAGCATGATAGTTTTTACGCTTGCTTTTACATATTCATCTCATTTGAAATGTTTGTTCATTTCAATTATCCTGTGACAGAGATAGGAGCCCTGGTAGCACAGGTTAAGAGCTCGGCTGCTAACCATAAGGTTGGCAGTTCGAATCCCCCAGCCGCTCCTTGGAAACCTTATGGAGCAGTTCTACTTTGTCCTATGGAGGGTCACTATGAGTCAGAATTGACTTGATGGCAACGAGTTTTTTTTTTTTTTTCTTTTATGACAGAGACAGGAAAAGTATTATCCACTCCCTAACCTCCCACTATTTACAGATGCATTCCTGAGTCTCATAGAACTGAATTTGCTCAATACTGACTTGCTATAGTCATCAGATCCAATCTTAATGAAACATTTATGCTCAATGCAATAAATTATAGCATTTGAAAATAATCTTTCCACATGCATTTAAGAAACATCTATGGAAAATCAATTGAGCACAGCAGCATAGTATATAGCACTGTGGTAGGCACTGCAGGGAAGATCAAGATGGAGAAGACATGACCTGTGCCATCAGTGAGTTACAGGCCAGCGGGAAAGACAAATACACAAATAATAAGGCAGATTATAATACAGACAAAGGTGAAGTACATGATGATTCAGGGCATCAGAGCATTCTCCTATGTGGAGAGATCTTTGCTGATGGAATAACTGACTCCTTCAAGCAGGTGACAGTTAATGCTGGACCTTTAAAGAAAGGTCAGACTTCAACAGAAGAAGTAAGAACAGCAAAATTCCAGACTAGAGAAAGTACGCTGGGCAAACGCACAGAAGCAGGAAATATACTGCATTTAGGGGAAGAGCCAATGGGACAGTCCAGCTCAAGTACAGGATGAAGACATTAGTGGGCAGATGTTTATGGAATCTGTAGGTAGAGCCATCTGGAATGGTTTCATGGGAGAATAGACTGGGTGTGTGGTCTAAGAAACACTAAGACTGGTGGATTAGACTGGGTAAGGGGTGATGTGGAGTTAAACCTAGATATAATGGAAATGGGAGGGCTCAACAGCAACTAACAATGTCACCACCATGTATTACCACGTTATATGAATTAATATGGTGGTTGAGAAAGAGTGAGACATTCAAGATGATTCTCAAATTCAGACCTGAATGGTTGAGAGAATAATGAGCCAGGAACAGAAATAGGGAAATCAGGAGAGGATACTCATTTTGGAGAAGATGCTGGGAGTGATTTGTGGCGTTTGAGTTGTAAACAGGACGTCCAAATGATTGATTATGTCTAACTTAGAAGACAGCTCAGGGTGGAGCTATGAATTAGTTAAACATCCATATAATTATACTATATGAAGCCACTGAAGTGGTTGAGAGAAATTCTAGAAAGAAAACAGTAGAGGGCTCATGGCTGACTCTTCAAAAAGACAATAGTTTAGAGGACAGGAAATAGTTGGAAAGCCAATGGAGAGAGACTGAGATGGAGTAGATAGAGCACTAGGAGGAGAACCAGAGTAATGCAATGCCCTGGAAACTTCTGGGAGAGTTTCATGAAAGAAGGAATAAGCAATAGCTATCTAATCTTTAAGTCAACCTGATCCATGAGTTGTGGCACAGTTGTAAATTCAGTGAAAGAAACGGGTGATTTTACTAACTCTGCCTTCTCCAATGCTTCTCTTTTATTAAACACTCATAGATGTGGATTTAATTTTAATAAATCAAAGTCAGTACTATATATAATCTGCAGTGTAGCAGATACTGATGGTTACCCTAACAAAATCTCTTCCCTTTCCTTCCTTGACAAAAATTCTTATTCTTTGTTCAGGTCTCACTTCCCTTAGGGAAGGTAATCTTATCCCCAGCTCAGGGGTAAAATCATGATAGCATAAGTCAGTCAGGATCCCTGGAGGCTTGGTGGTTAAGCGCTTGGCTGCTAAGCAGCAGTTCAAACCTACCAGCCGCTCTGTGGTAGAATGATATGACAGTCTGCTTCTGTAAAGATTTACAGCCTTGGAAACCCCATGGGGCCAGTAGTAGCCTGTCCTATAGGGTCGCTATGAGTCAAAATCGACTCAACGGCAATGGGTTTGGTTTTTGGTTTTTTGATAAGTCAGTCACGTTCATCTCTTGTTTAGTAATGATTGCCTTTGAAATGGGCAAGTAACACAATTCTGGAAAATGAAGTGTGTGGTAAGCTTGCTGGAGGGCTTCTTAAAAATAGATGCTCAGGAGGAACGTCTGTTCTGTGCTTTGCTGTGTCTGCGAGTGATTTCTAGTACCGGGGTAGCCATCTTGTGGCCGTGAGGGGAGCTAGCCTGAGGAACATTGTCACAGTAGGATGTGGAGCAGAAAGATGGAATGGTCCTGGTTCCTTGATGTCCTTATCATGCCATTGTCAAATCTGTATTCACCTGCCTCTGGACTTTTTGGTACCTGAGATTTTATATTTTTTGTATTTCCTCATTTTTTTTTAAGCCAGCAGAGTCATAGTTTTCTATTGTTTGAAGCTAGAATCATGCCAAGCGATCCAATAGTGGAAATTTTTCCCTTTGACTTTACTCTTGTCATTATGAAATTGATTAAGCCTCCAGGTGAAGAAGGCCCCAGAGGAGGGTTGGATCCAAGAAATATTGTCTTGTGAACAATAACAAAAATTTTTGGCAGGAAAACTGGGTAAGCTTGGTGAAAATTCTCAGGCAAACTCTGAGAGTGTGTGTGTTCTGAGAAACAGGCTTCAGTTGGCAAATTGAATGTTAGAATTGGACAGGAAGTCATATTGGAATTCATTATTCATCCACATTGTCCATTTCAAATAATTACTCTGTTTTTGTTGTTCAGTTCAGCGTTTCCTAGGCTGTAGCCTGACCCTGACAGACACATTACTCATCTGCACAGCACCTAGGCCCTGCCTTATGTATGCTTAAGAAATGCAATGAGACCAAGTGCCTGCAGTCTGAAAGAGAGAATTGCAGTTCACCATGAGGAAACAGGGCTTGAATATTAACAAGGCAGGCACAGATTTCACTCTGGCATCAGGCTGGCCAGCAGCATCTGTCATGCCCCTAGCCCATTCAGGCTAGTTATAAGCCATCACTTTCATTCTTCTTGTAATCCAAGAATCAGGAGGGCGGAGGGGGCAAATTCTTAAGGACTGTGAAATCTATCATTGCTAGAATCTTTTTACAATGTTGTTGCTTACTCTTTTAAAAATCTGCTATTCAGCAGTCTTTTTCAGTACCAGTCAGCCATGCTGTGCATTCCTATGAATAAAATGCACAGCGACTGCATCCAAATACAGTGATAGAACTGCTGGGCTCCTCCTTGGAATATTAAAAACAAACAAACAAAGCCTTGCTTAGGTAGAGACCTATTACTTACTACTTGATGAAAAATTCCAAAAGATTTGGGACTGTGTTTAATAAACTGAATGTATAATAGATTAATGAAAACATTCTGATTTTATCACAGTAAATATTCCAAATAGGACTTAAACTGCAAGTAACTATATAGGATTCCATAGACTTATTTTGGAGGGATGTTGTTGTTGTTCCTAATATTTTTAGGGAAAGGCCCAATAAATTGCCTTCAGGTCCCGGGGAATGATAGACGAATTAGTCTTTTTTGGCATTGATAGTAACTGAGGTCATTTCAGCTTCCTTGCATATTAAGTTTTGCAGTATTAATTGTGTGTTTCTGTACATAGGCAATATGCAACCTATCCAATCATATGATTTTGCTAGAGGGCTTGAGAAGGAATTCCCGCGAACGTGATATTTTTATAGTCTTTTTCCTCTGTTGTATTAGAATGCTTTTTGTCTAGAAACTTTATGTTTAGAAAAATAAGTTCAGAGACCTGAGGTAGAAAAAGTATATTCACAGAAAACTAAGCTAATTACTCCATCAACTTGGAGCTCTATTTGTAATGTCAGCATCAATAGCAGTGCTTGGAACATTGTAACATTACCGCAGCAACTATGATAACATATTGCAACGAAATATGCCCATTAATATTGGTGACAAGGTCATTGTTCCTTTTAAACTTGGCTTGCCAGAATTCCTGGAGGGAGCTCAAGGTACATACCCAAATTTAGAGCTTTACACAACTCCTGTTTCAGAGGTGCAGCCGTGGAACGACTATGTAATAAAGGGGCCCTTCTCAGCATCGGTGGACTCAAATCTGGAATCTATTGTGTGTCTCCATCTTTGGGTACGAGGTGTCCTATACAGCCCTCCTTAGTTTCATGGACTTGGGGAAAACAATTGTTAATTCCCAATGCCTTGGTGCAGTGTCATCAGCACTTACGATCTACCCAAGATCTTGGTAATAAAAGGACATCTGGAGTATTAAATTATGAAATCAATGCAGTGCATCATTGAGTGTTAAAAATAGAGCAACTCCAATGCCAGCAAAATCAAATCTTAACCCAATTAAATCAAACTTAGACTAACATAACAGGGAGAATTACAAGGCCATTTTGGACAATGATCCTCTAAGCCCTGATCATGTGAGAAGGTATGAGAGGGTGCTGCAACCCAAAGGCTTGATTTCTTTATCCTTGATCCTGTGTACATCCTCTCTCTTAATCACATGACATCAAAACTCAAACCATAGAACCAGCTCCTTATTTTGATTCTGTCCTCAACAATCATACTTATGATTAAAATTGGCTTTTTATGTGACAATCTTATAGGTAGCTTGTGCTGATTGAAAGATACAAATTCCTGGTATTTAACACTGTGAATTAAAAAAAAAATCTTGAATTTATAAATAAGTCTTCAGAGTCTGATTAATGTGAGTCTGCCCACTGCCCCCAAGACACTGAGACATTTTTGGTGTGCTTAAAATGCAATTTTAAGCCTGCAAAACCGAGTTAAATTTCTTCCATGGCAAATTTACTACTGCCACCCAAGAAAGACTCTAGGAAGACAATCAGTTGATACCCTTACGGTGACATTCCAACTTTGTTGCTTGTGTAAACCATTTTGGTCCAATTTGGGGGAAACATGTAGCTATATAGAGAGGCCAGAGGTCATGATAATGGGATGAATAGTTACCTTATATTGGTGGTTAGGCGTATGGCTCCCCAAAATGACACTTGTGTTTTTCTTTGGGCATTGCTAACATCTTTTTTGGAGATGGGATGACATTCCAAGATTCTATCCACAGGAAACTGGCAGTGTCTAAAGATAGTGTTAATGAGGGAATATGTTCCTCATCGACTGATGTACACTTTCGTTGCTATTCAAAAAAGTTTGGTTTTACTTAAGTATAAATAGGTTAGCTTTATCATCTTCATTTGAAGATATTATTTATCATGTGTATGTCTTCTCCCTGCTCTTAGCTATCGGTTTCTCAGAATTAGGTACTGAGGTATATATTAGTAATTTTCAAACTTTGTTCAAAAAATAATAAATATTCTTTTTGCAAGTAAAATCTTGTATAAAACTCCAATGCATAAAACTCAACTATTAAGGTTGAAGTGAGGGCAGAGATGAGTCTGGATATTTGCCCTTTCATTTGTCTCCTTCTATCTGTCCCCTTTCTGATATTGTTTCCCTCAAACTTTTTATCCAAAAAAAAAAAAATCTTTGCTTCTGCAGCTCAAGTATGGTACCCATTCGGATTGGTCTGTACTTGAGTTTGTGCTCCATCAAACAGTCTGACCTGTACCTCAGGCTCATTCTCCCTTTCCCTTTGCTTTCTTCACATATAGTCAACCATTATGGTCTGTATATTCAATCTCAGGAATACACATGTATCTCTCACCCCGTTTCTATTTCTATTGTCTTAATTCAGGCCCTCATCTTTTATTATCTGGACTATTTTCATAGGCCCCTCACTGATCTTTCTGTATATGACTTATTTGTTAATAGTTTCCATACTTTCTTATCTAACCTATCATCAGAAAAGGAAAAAAAAAAGATTGAGCATGAACTACCAATGTGTTTGTTTAGGTAGGTACGAATTGTATGAATTATATACATGTGTTAATATGTTACGCAAATTAAAAAAACATCAAAATTAAATAGAATATTAAATACATGTATGTATATATATGGAACCCTGGTGGTGCAGTGGTTAAGAGCTAGGCTGCTAACCAAAAGGCTGGCAGTTCGAATCCACCAGCAGCTCCTTAGAAACCCTATGGGGCAGTTCTACTCTGTCCCACAGAGTCACTATGAGGCAGAGTTGATTCCATGACAACAGGTTTGGTTTTATGGATGTGTGTGTGTGTGTGTGTGTGTGTGTGTGTGTGTGTGTATATATACACACACATACCTTTCCTGACTTTAAATCATGTTCTGTTTGAACGACTGCCTCTTGATCTACGTACAGTTTCCTCAAGAGCACAATTAAGTGTTCTGGAATTCCCATTCTTCACAATGTTATCCATAGTTTGTTATGATCCACACAGTCAGACGTCTTTGCATAGTCAATAAAACACAGATAAACACCTTTCTGGTATTCTCTGCTTTTCAGCCAGGATCCATCTGACGTTAGCAATGATATACCTCATTCCCTGTCCTTTTCTGAATTCTGTTTGAATTTTTGGCAGTTCCCTGTCGATGTACTGCTACACCTGCTTTTGAATGACCTTCAGAAAAATTTTACTCACATGTGATATTAATAATATTGTTCAATAATTTCTGCATTTGGTTGGCTCTCTTTTCTTTGAAATAGGCATAAATGTGGATTTTTTCCAGTCAGTTGGTCAGGTAGTTGTCTTCCAAATTTCTTGGCATAGATGAGTGAGCACTTCCAGCACTGCATCTGTTTGTTGAAACGTCTCGGTTGGTATTCCATTAATTCCTGAAGCCTTGTTTTTTGGCAATGCTTTCAGTGCTGATTGGACTTCTTCATTCAGTACCATTGGTTTTTGATCGTATTCTACCTTCTGAAATGATTGAATGTTGACCAGTTCTTTTTGGTACAGTAACTCTGCATTCCTTCTATCTTCTTTTGTTGTTTCCCGCGTCCTTCAGTATTTTGCCCATAGAGTCCTTTAATATTGTAACTGGAGGCTTGAATTTTTTCTTCAGTTCTTTTAGCTTGAGAAATGCTGAGTGTGTTCTTCGCTTTTGGTTTTCTAACTCCTGGTCTTTGTATACATGTCATTATATTACTTTACTTTGCCTCCTCGAGCCAGCCTTTGAAATCTTTTGTTCAGCTCTTTTACTTCTGTTTGCTTTAGCTACTCTACATTCAAAGGCAAGTTTCAGAGTCTCTTCTGACATCCATTTTGGTCTTTTCTTTCTTTCCTGTCTTTTTAATGACCTCTTGCTTTCTTCATGTATGATGTCTTTGATGTCATTCCTTGACTCGTCTGGTCTTTCAGCGTAAGTGATCAACATGTCAAATCTATTCTTGAGATAGTCTCTAAATTCAAGGTCGTACTGTGGCTTTCATAACTTGCTCTAATTTTCTTCAGCTTCAACTTGAACTTGCATATGAGCAATTGATGGTCTGTTCCACAGTCAGCCCCTGGCCTTGTTCTGACTGATGATATTGAGCTTTTCCATTGTCTGTTTCCACAGATGTAGTTAATTTGAATCCTGTGTGTTCCATTTGGCTAGGTCCACAAGTATAGTCACCATTTATGTTGTTGAGAAAAGGTATTTGCAATGAAGAAGTCATTGGCTTTGCAAAATTCTATCATGCCATCTTCAGCATTGTTTCTAATATCAAGGCTATGTTTTCCAACTACTGATCCTTCTTCTTTGTTTCCAACTTTTGCATTCCAATCACCAGCAACAGTCAGTGTATCCTGATTGCATGTCCAATCAATTTCAGACTGCAGAAGTTGGTAAAAATCTTCAATTTCTTCATCTTTGGCCTCAGCAGTTGGTTTGTAAATTTGAATAATAGCCATATTAACTGGTCTTCTTTGTAGGCTTATGGATATTATCCTATCACTGACAGCATTGTACTTCAGGATACATCTTGAAATATTCTTTTCAATGATGAATGCAATGCCATTCCACTTCAATTTATCATTCCTGGCATAGTAGACCATATGATTATCTGATTCAAAGTGGCCAACACCAGTCCATTTTAGCTCACTAAAGCCTAGGATATCGATGTGTATACATTTTGCTTCATTTTTGACAATTTCCAATTTTCCTAGATTCATACTTTATACATTCCACATTCTGGTTATTAATGGGTGTTTGCAACTGTTTCTTCTCATTTTGAGTTGTGCCACATCAGCAAATGAAGGTCTCGAAAGCTTCATTCACATCATTAAGGTTGACTTTGCTTTGGGAGACAACTCTTCCCCAATCATCTTTTGAGTGCTTTTCAACCTGAGGGACTCATCTTCCAGTACTATATTAGAGTATGTTCTGTTGCTATTCATAAGGTTTTCATTGGCTAATTTTTTTTCAGAAGTAGACCACCAGATCCTTCTTCCTAGTCTGTCTTAGTCTGGAAGCTCAGCTGAAACCTGTCCACCATGGGTGATCCTGCTGGTATGTGAATACTGGTGGCATAGCTTCCAGCATCACAGTGACACACAAGCTCCCACAGTACAACAAACTGACAGACATGTGGAGGTATACCCTTGTTCTGTTCAAATGACTTTTTTTATGCACATAGACATACACACACATACAAACACACACACACATACATTTTTATATTCTTTTCTCTTATCCAGTGGATAGCCTTGATCACCACCCTCCCAGGGTGTGCACATTCCACTTTATAGACTATTGCTCAATTCCCATCAGAAAAATCTTTCTAAAATGAAACTGCCTGCTTAAAGTCCTTCAACAGCTCTTAACAACTATTAGATACAATCTAAATTCTTAACACAGAAGACAAGGCTTTTCATGTATCAACCATTAACTACTTCTAAACCTTAAAATAAAATTATATTTATAAAAGCTCTTATTATATTATTTATACTTTTCAAAATATTAAATGATTTGTACTTGTCAAAATAAATTTATTAATATTGGACAATAGTCAGGCACAGATTTAGTTGTATTACAGGCTCAATGAGACTGATAGCTAGAATATATGGCTTGAGATAGCTACATCATTCTCCCTATAAAAAGTCAATAAACAGAGATTATTAGCTTTTTTAGGGGGGTGGGTAGGAGAATGAGAATGTATATGTAGGGTTCTATAGCATTTACATATATACTAGTCCTTGGAAACTTAGCAAAAATATAAAATGTTTGTATTAGCATTAAAACTTCCATTGACCATAAATTTCTTTAAAAAATTAATGCTATTCCTAAATTACATCAGAAAGGAAGGAAATGCTTTTAAAAATAGGTAAACATTGGTTACTTTGGCTTCGATTTTAAAATAAAGCTCTGCATTCTCTTTAGAATGTGAAGGAGAGGAGAGAAAGGATATATTTCCTGAATCTGTTCCTGAGATGAGGTGAGGGTAAGAGAAGAAGCAGAGCTGAATGTCATGTTATCCTGTTAACCTTTGTCAGTCCCTTCTGGCTTGATATGGTTCAAATTTCTGAGGTATATTTTGATACTGTTTCCATAGCAGTTGCTCAGCGATATGTTGCCAATAATGACACTGACACATAATTAATTTATAAATAGATTCTCCTGCTTCACAGATGCCATTATTTGGGAGATTACAAGGCTTTATGGTTGGTTGAACATACAGCCAAATAATTTATTTGCCCAGAAAAATACAGTTACAAATATCAAAATATTACCAAGCAAGTACCAGACAGATTAAATGAAATGATTCAATATTCCTTTCATATGGCAGGAAAAGATTTAATATTTTTTATCTGAAAAATATTAGTGGACATAAGCCAACTCGGATACCTTTTAAATCTTATTTGTTATAAAGTCATTAAAAAGTAAATATTTTTGTTCTAGAAGTTTAGGGAAACAATAAAACATGTTAGAAACCATTGGTTGATAATAAATATTTTCTTTTAACCTAGGGCATACTAAACTAGCGTTAATGTTTTCTAACTTTAAACTTAATCATTGATAAATAATCTTAATTGCTTATTTGTTTGTGCATACATTATCTTCTTCCAGAAAGGATTTGGGTGTAATTAGAAATATCTGATACTTAGAAAGTCTGTTTTGGAGGGAGGAAAAGTAATAATACATAGTAGAAGTAAACACTATCTTTCTGGAATCCAGGAATCTATCTCACCCTGTTTAGCCCTCTTCCTTATGTATTCCTTTGTTTGACATATGAAATACTTGGAAATTGAAGTAAAATTATTGCTTATCTAATTGACTAAGTTCTTTTCATTGAGGGTGATTTGCCCGGTGTCTTAGCAGGAATTCAAAACAGAGTAAAGGTGGTTCTCTTAAGAGAATGCTTCTCTTTCATATGAACTTATATATTTATTTTAGAAAATCCAACCTCAGTGCATGGGTGACATTTAATTCTCATGATGTTTTATTCTCATCTATTCTTTTAAGTAAACTTCATAAGTAAGGTTATTATTTGAGTGGGAAACAAACTAACAGCATTCAAAGTGTTTTGACAAACAACAGATATTCAGGGTCAGTGAAAATAAGGCTGAGGTAATAACTCTGCCTGCTCTATTTTTGGCTAAAATGAGGCCCAGATGGTGCAGTATACCTTGCTCTTTACCCTGTACCCTGGCCATCAGCAAATAAGGTTTTCAAAGAGATACCTGAATTGCTCAGGGTTTACCCTGAGATCATGTAAAAGAGTTCCTTACCATGCAGGGTATTTTCTTGTCACCCTGTCAATTCAACAGTTTGGACCATTAGACCTATTAGAAGAAAGTGGAGGGGAGGGCTTAATAAAACCTTCCACAGTATGCAGCTGGTTGTGGCTATGACCATTTTGCTGCTGCTGCTGCTGCTGTCACCAGCTGCCAAGCTAACCCTGAGGAACTCTCAACCTAATGCTCTGGGAAAGACAAATTTAAAACTGAGCTCAAGCTGGAGCTTTTTTCCCCCCATAGTTATATTTATGTAAATACCTATGTATCAGTCAACTTGGCTGCGTTAACAATCCCCATTCGCGGTGGTTTACAATTCCAAACTTGTATTTCTTGCTCATGTTACTTGTTGGCGGCTGATAGTGGGCGTCTCTGTTATATGTATCTTCCTGTTCTGTGATCCAAGTTGAAGGAAGGAACAACATTTATTTTTGACGCGCTGTTTCTGGCGGAGGGAAAGGAGCAAGAGGCTAGTGGAAGAATCATGCGATGCTTCTTAAAATATTTGCGCTGACCTGACGTACTCTCACTTCCGCTCATATTCTATTGACCCCAGCAAATACATGGCCAACCAGACAATAGGACAAATCAATATAAACCAGAAAGGTCCGACTTTCACATGGCAAATTCTCTTATAGGGAAAGGAACGAAGAATTGAGAACAATAAGCAATCTACCACAAAATAGAATGTTCATAAATATAGCAAGCTTAAGCAAGCATAAAAGACAAAATTCCCACTCCTCCACAGCTTTCTCCTCAGCTGTGATGTTTTGTATCTTCTTTCCCATCTAAAACAAACCACTCTCAGTTCATATTTTTTTAAACAAACCTATAAAAGCTTGATTTTTATAAAACTATAAAGAAGTCAAGAAAGATGCAGTGGGTCAGGAAGAGGTGAGACATTGTCAGACATTGGATTTATTCTAGATTCTGTCTAGGTTCTGCTTCATTACTGGATATCTTGATATGGGGAATTAATATGATTGCATGGTAAATTCCTTATGCACAAGTTAATTTATGTAAGTAATTGTACCTGAGAGAGTACAGGTCAATTACTGGCAAGTGAAAATGCAATAAAAAGTGGAATCTGCATGTTGTTGATGCAAAAGTCTAGAGTCATCTATCCACTTTGAAAGCAGATAAAATGTAGGGCATGTGGGCGGAATATGTCAACATACTGTTCATTTTACCTGCCACTGATTTTTGTCATAAATTAGCATGCTAAGGAGTATCCTTACTGTGTTCATTTTTTGCTGGCCCCTGAACTTGGAGCAGGCAATGGAGTTTTCATACATCATTTGATACTTTGCCCTCTTCAGAAAATAATACTAAAGAAAAGATATTTGATGTAGGCAAAATTCATTTTAGCTGCTGATTTTGCATTGCCATAAATTTAATTTTTTTCATATTTAAGTGCTAAAACGACTTTGTAAAAGTAAAGCTTGCTAACGTCTTCAGGAGGATCATTGCAGGAGCTTGATGACCATCATAATAATAATAACTATGTTAATAATATTACTGTTAAATTAATTGTTGGAAAACTCCTGTGATTACAACTGCCTCTGTGAAATCATCCTTTCTCCTGTGTCCTTTTAATGTTAGCCATAAAGTAGACTGACCAGTAGGGGTTACTCTCGGCATTGTGATCTCAGAGTGGTGGATTTCCATTTGGAAGTATAATAAACTGTATCTCTTAAAATAGCTATTCTCATTGTGAATTTAGGCACAATATACAGAAGTCAGGATTTGCGATAACTTGCTTTGAGTGTTGTTTCAGCAGCTTTCATCCCATTCATATGACTGGGAGGCATATTTCAATGGTTCATTTGCTCAGCCTTGCTGATTATCTAACCTTCATTAAATAAAATCCATGGTTCAAAATTGTAAAGTAGCCTTGTAGTGCAGTTTACCATAATGCTTTCTTGGTGGAAATCTCAATGTTTGAGGCTTGGATTCTAGGCATCTTTGAAAACAAAACCTTATCTGAATATAGACTAGAAAAAACCCATTGCTGTGAGTCAGTCCTGACTCATGGTGACCCTACAGGACAGAGTAGAACTGCCCTACTGGATTTCCAAGGCTGTAGTTTTTAGGAAAGCTGACTGTCACATCTTTCTCCTGCAGAGCAGCTGGTGGGTTCAAACCACAAACCTTTCGTTTAGCAGCCAAGCACTTAACCATTGTGCCACCAAACCTTCTTCTATATGAATGCAGTTAGTACTAATTCTTAAAAATGGGGGAAAAGAAAACTCACCTTCAGATTACCCTAAAATAGCACCTCTTCTCTAGTCAGGTAATTTTAGTCAATTTTTAAAAATAAATTGCTTTTTAAAAGAAGAAGTTAGAGGAGAAAGGGAGAAAAAAATAATTCTCAAGGTCATTCATCCTTGAGGCAGAGGAAATAAATAAAGTGCTTATAAATACAGCTTCCAAGTAAACAAAACAAAACTTAAAAACATAAACTTTTCATGTGAAGTCAAAATTGGCAAAAATGAGCTTGTTTACCAACCACTAGACAGAGTTCTTCATTAAAATAAAATATTCTCACCTCCAGAAAAATGATATATTACCAAAAGGTGACAATGCAAAAGTTATTAATTCAATTATTTCTTTAAAAAATATAGCCAGCTAGTCCATGAGAGACTGGTAAGAGAGGGCCCACAGTCCTCAGACTGTCGGTGTCTTGATGGATACTAGAGCCCAGGACACACATTGTGGGTCAGAGCATTTGACGTATGCTGTAGAGGAAAGCTGGCCCTTTAATGGGCGAGAAAAAAGGGGGTGTTTTAATCAATAACTTACTCAGATATAGTCAAAACCCTTTAGGAAGTTTGGTATAGGAATCAGCTAGTGGAGCTAAATGCTGTATCAGAGAAAGGACACAGATGGAATAAAGTATTAAGGAAAACCAGTATTTCTGAATAGACCTTACTTAAGACTCTTTACCTGTTAAGATTCTTAATCTCTTCTCTCATAGCATTATTACTAGAGAGGGCTGGAACCCAGACTTTGAAAAGAAAGGCACTTTTCAGTTGTGGTTTTGATTTTCGTCATAGTTTTCCTCACTCAACTTGTTTGTAGAAGAAACTGAAATGCAATTAGTCACTTCTCTTTACTAACACTCTGTAAGTACTTAGCTTGAGAAGTCTTTTCTGCTTCCTTGCTTCCACTTCTTGTGTGACTTAAGTTATTTTTTTTAGGGCTTTTGTTCCCTTCTGTTCCAAATTCTTCTCTTCTAGTGTTGGAAAGAAAATTAAGACACTATGTTTACCAATGAGGAACCAGTAAATTCGTTCAACCAGCTGAGTAATGGAGTAAGCAATATTTCCCTTTAGCCATTTGTTTGAAATCTGCACAAGTTGCTTTTATTTACTAGTCAAACACATCCCTCCCCAGCATAGAAGTCTCCCTAGCGTGTGAACATCCTTGTAGAGTAAGTAGCTTTTTACTGTACAGTGAGGACTTGGCCCTACAAAATTTAACTTGCATCAAAACTTTTCTTTAACTCAAGAAAAGATTTAAACATAGAAGAAAACATTCTTTGATGGTTCTGAGGATGGGGAGGGAGGGTGAGGGTTGTTTACTAACTAGATAGTAGGTAAGAGTTATCTTAGGTGAAGGGAAGGACAGCACACACTACAGGGGAAGTCAGCACAACTGGACTAAACCAAAGCTAAGAACTTTCCTGAATACAATCAAACACTTTGAGGGACAGAGTAGCAGGGATGGGGACCATGCTTTCAGGGGACATCTAGGTCAATTGGCATAACAAAGCTTATTAAGAAAATGTTCTGCATCCTACTTTGATGAGTGGTGACTGGGGTCTTAAAAGCTTACAAGCAGCCATCTAAGATGCATCAATTGGTCCCAACCCCCTGGAGTAAAGGAGAATGAAGAACATCAAAGACACAAGGAAAGTATTAGCCCAAGAGATGGAAATAGCCACATAAACTAGAGACTTCATCAGCCTGAGACCAGAAGAATTAGATGGTGCCCGACTACCACCAATGACCGCCCTGACAGGGAACACACAGAGAGTCCCTGATGGAGCAGGAGAAAGGTAGGGTACAGAACTCAAATTCTAGTAAGAAGACCAGACTTAATGGTCTGACTGAGACTGGAGGAACGCCAGAAAGCATGGCCCCTGGATTCTCTATCAGCCCAGAACTAAAACAATTTCCAAGGCCACCTTTTCAGACAGGGATTGGACTGGACTGTGGGACATAAAGTGATACTCGTGAGGAGTGTGCCTCTTAGCTCAAGTAGATACAAGAGACTAAAGGAGCAGCTTTTGTCTGGAGGTGAGATGGGAAAGCAGAGAGGGTTAGGAGCTGGTTGAATGGACATGGAGAATCAGGGGTTGAGAGGAGTATGCTGTCACAGAATGGGGAGAGCAATTAGAGTCACATAACAATGTATGTATACATTTTTGTATGGGAAAAAATAAAAAAAGTAAAAATAAAAAAACCTTTTCTTTAAATTTTAGCCAAATTTTTAAACCATGCAGTAAGGGAGTATCTTTGACCCTAGAGTTTGTAATTATCGACCACTGGAATCTTTCAGGCAATATCAAACACCAAGTTACTCATTTTAGAATGAAACTCTTCGTTTTGGTCTCTTAGGTAGGTAGTATAGAATTTCTGCTGGTTTTAATCCAGCAGACCTGAAGACCCCAGGATGAATATGTTCTAGGTGTAAGACTTTAAAAAATAATATACTCCATAAGCTTAAGGTCTTTTTTTTTTTTTAAGTTGAAGATAATATCTATCTCGTATGTTTTTTTAAGGATTACATAAGAGAATGTATTTAAGAATTAGTTATTACTATACCTACCATAGAGTTCTTCTCTGGTGGCATAATGTTAACTGCCCAGCTTCTAACTGAAAGGTCAACGTTCAAAGCTACCAACTGTTCTGCAGGAAAAAAGACATGACAATCTGCTCCTGTGAAGATTACAGTCTAGGAAACCATACAGGTCAGTTCTACTCTGTCATATAGGGTCACTATGAGTTGAAATTGACTTGACGGCACACAACTACAGTGTAGGGAAAGCTAACTGGGAGTGGTATTTGCAATTATTCTTTTCATATATTGAATCCAATTTGACAAAATTTATTTTTACCCTAAGGGTACTGTCTTAGGCTGGGTTCTCTAGAGAAGCAAAACCAGTGAAGTGTATAAATATATATATAGAGAGAGATTTATATCAAGGAAATGGCTTACGTGGTTGTAGAAGCTAGAATGTCCCAAGTCCGGATAAAAGCTTCTCCTGATTCAGGTAGCCCCAGGGGCTGGTGAACCCAAGGTCAGCAGGTCAGAGAGCAGGGCTCTTGCTCACAGGCTGCGAAGATCGGTGAATCCCAATCCCAAAATTGGCATGCAAGACTGCAGGTAAGCTGCTAGCTCAAGTCCCAAGAACTGGAGGTCAGACAAACAGGAGCCAGCTACAGGATTCTAGCATGAGCAAAAACCCACGAGCTTTGCCAGAATGTCCACTTATATTCGATGCAGGCCACACGCTCAAGGAAACTCCTTTTCCATTGACTGGCTGCTCACAGCAGATCCCATGGAGGTGGTGATCACATATCAGATCTCAACATGGATGTAATCACAACATTATATGACTGCCAAAACACTGATAATCATGGCCTAGTCAAGCTGACACACAATCTTAACAATCACAGTTACCTAGCAAAGAATAATGTCAATTTTCCCCTAAAACTTCTTATAAGGATACTTAGGATATTCAAAGTCAATATGGATTTAAGTAATTAATAAGTTCAAATATTCTCTGTATCTGTGATAATGGTTGTATTAATTTGCAAAGAAGAGTAACATAAAACATTGATTAAATTTAGATTGCTAAATGTTAAATGGTGATTATACAAGTGTGATTCATAAAATATCTTATTATAACATGCAAAATATATTAGCACACTTTGGCTGAAGATTTATGGTATCTTTGTATTTATTTTATATCTGCTATTATGGGCTAATAATATGGGTGCAAGTCATATTAAAAGCAAGGTACTTTTATTGAGTAATAGTCTACCTGTCTTTAAAGACCAATAGATGAGCAACACAAAATCTCAATCTTCCTATTAAGTTTAAATTACACAGATGGTACAATTACTATAAGCTTATAGGGAAAAAAAATACAGAGCTACAGTTATTTTTTTGAAAGGAAATGTTGACATTTTTCTTTCATTAGAAATTTAATCGAAAACTTTCACCTGCCCAGTGGTTGAGATTCATTTGAGTTTTAAGAATTTGAAGTGTAAGGTAACACATCCTAATTTTTTGGTGATGAAAAAGTCCAGTCATTGGCAAGACAGGAAAAAAAATCACATGTCTTGTATTGAATTGTTTGTTTTTCCAGAGTTTCAGTGGTGCTAGTGATTGTAAAAATAAATTACACTTTCTGAGGAACTCTTCAATTTTAGCAATTATATTAGAAAAAAAATATGATTATTCATAACTTAGCAAATAGTTATCATATTCCTTTTAGAGATATCATTTTCAGGTGGTTTGTTTTAATTTTTTTTTTTAATTTGTCCTTCAATCTTTCAGGACAACTTGAGTTAAAACTACTATTCTAAGTATATTGTTTTAGAGAGATAAAAATAATTGTAATAGTGGTCATAGCTACCATTTACCGTGGTATTGAATTCTTACCAAGTGTCCAGCGTTTTATGTGGAGACTATGCTCTTAGATTTTACAACAGCTGTAGGAGATAAGTTCTATTATTATCACAATAAAGACACTGAGGTTTATAAGTTTATGAAGTCTTTTTCAAGCCTAGTGATGATAAAATGGCTAGAGGCTCAAAAATGCCCAAATCCTCTCCTATTGTTTCCAATGTATGGTTTAGGTTTCAGGCAGAGATACCTAATTTCCCCATGGCCCAAATCCAAGTCTTTGGCTCTCACTGCCTTCTGGTCAACCATATGACCGTGGACTTTAGAGAAATTTTCTAGCAAGAGAGATGACACACTTCAGTCCAATTACCTAGTCAGCACTAGAGGAAGGAAGGTGAAGAGAGAGTGAGACAGGCCCCTTTATCACATTGTCTCCCATCCCTAGAGAACTCAGTCCCATGCCTTGTAATTGGATGCGTCAAATTAGCAACTTTTCCTCCTTCCTATATGTGTATGTGAGTTGTTTGCATGTGTATGTGTATGTGAAGCATATGTGTGGTATGTGTTCATGAGGTGTTTAAGTGTGTGAATTGTGTGTGAGATGCATATATATGTGTGTCCTGTGTGTTTGTGAGGTGAGTGTGTGTGTGAGGTGTGTATGTGTATGTGAGGTGTGCATGTGGTATGTGTATATATGAATGTGATGTGCATGAGGTGTTTATGTGTGAGGGGTATATATGTGAGTGTGTTTGTGTTTGTGAGGGGAGTGTGTGTGTGTACATATGTGTCAGTGGTGTGTGTGAATGTGCATGAGTGAATGAGTGGTGTGAGTATGATGTGTAGTGTGTGGAGTTTGGGAGGATAGAAAGGAAAGACAAAAGTAAAAATCAGGCAGATGGACATAGCCAGGAATTCTCCTTTTACTAGAATAGTTATAAATGGATGTACTCTAGGCTTGATTTTTGGAGTCTTAGGGTCAAGTCCCACCCAGCTCTCTAACTAGCTATGTAATACTTAAAAGCAACTTAGCCTCTTTGAGTCTTAGTTTTTAATCTCTGGAAAAGGAGGACTTTTAACTTAAATGCTATGATGATTAAATGAGTAACGTTGAGATTGGAGTTACTAATAAACCGTAAAATAATTCATAGATGTAAGATATTACAAATGTTAGTAGTGCATTATTTTACAACTTTTTT
>NW_004444010.1:12606211-12669292 GCF_000243295.1 Trichechus manatus latirostris | reverse complement strand
TGATTCTCTGTTTGGCTTAGTTTTTCGGATCTTTGTTGTGGAGGGACGGCGTGGTGCTTCTGCCTAGACCGCCATCTTGCCGGAGTCCTCCTACAACTTTTTTTTAGTGAAGCTTCAAAACAACAAAATAACTTGTGGAGTATTGTAATGAGAAACTTATTATTAAGCGCTTCTTTCTTTAAATAATTTTTAAAGTTAGTTATCACTGGTAATATATGGTAGGTTGAATCGAGAAGAAGAAAGGCTGTTATAATTCCTTTTCTAGAGAATGTCTTTGGCATATTAAGTACTTACAGTGTAAATTCATGGAAAGATCAATGGCATTTTCACTAGGAGCTTCTGGTCTAACATGTGGGCAGTAAACTGTACATATTAGAAATATATGACACTAAATTTTTTCAGATATTTACTTTTTAGACATATGAGAATCGATGAAAAAGACATAGAACATAACAGTTCCTCAAACTGTTAAACATGGGGTTTCCATATGATGGGACAATTCTACTCCTAGCTATATACCCAAGAGAAATGAAAACATACGTCCACACAAAAACTTTTACATGAGTAGTCATAAGAGCATTATTCATAATAGCCAAAAAGCAGAAATAACCCAAATGTCCATCAACTGATGAATGGATAAACGAATGTGGTATATCCATACAATGGAATATTATGAGGCAATAAAAGGAATGTAATACAGATACATTCCAGAACATGGATAAACTTTGAAAACATATTCTAATCATACTAAGTGAAAGAAATCAGTTATGAAGAGCCATATATTGTATGATTTCATTTGTATAAAATATCCACAATAATAGGCAAATCTGTAGATACAGAACTTAGATTGTGTTGTTGTTGAGTGCCATAGAGTCAATTCTGATTCATAGCTACACCATGTGACAAAGTAGAACTGCCCCATAGGGTTTTCTTGGCTGTAATCTTTTTTTTTTTTAAATGATCAAAATGTGAAACTTTATTTTGGTCCAACCTACAACTTGAAATTAACTAAATGATAAAAAAAAAAAGACCAAAAAATAAAAGAGATGCCCTCTCAGGTAAGGGGCAGGAAGGCTCTGGGCCTGAGCAAATATGGCTTTAGCTCTGGACATGATGCTGGAAGAGGTCCTGAGGTTGGCTCTGCCTGTAGAGTGGGTTCCAGAGGCAGTGCTCAAGGTGAATCTGGAGCAGATTCCAGAGGTGACTCTGGTTGTGGATCTTGAGTGGATCCTGGAGGAGACATTAGAGGTGGATCTAGAGTGAGTTTTGAGGTGACGCTGTATGTGGGCCTGGAGAGGCTTCTGGAGATGAGGCTGGATATGGATCTGGAGCCAGTTCCAGAGGTGAATCTCAATGTGGATATGGAGAGGGTTCTGGAGGTGAATCTCCATGAGGATCTGGAGCGTGTTCCAGAGGTGACACTGGACATGGAACTGGAGCAGATTCCAGGGACAATGCTAGATATGGATCTGGAGTGGAATCCTGAGGCAATGCTAGATGTGGATCGGGAGCAAGTTCTGGAGGTGACTTTCCATGTGCATCTGGGGTGGGTTCCAGACACCATGTTCGAGGTGAATTTGGAGCAGGTTCTGGAGGTGAATCTTCATGTGGATCTTGAGCATGTTCTAGAGGCAACACTCCACATGGATCTAGAGCAGGTTCTGAAGGGGATGCTCGAGGTTGATGTGCAGTGGGTTGTGGAGGCGATGCTTGATGTGGATCTGGAGCAGGTTCCAGAGGCATTGCTCCATGTGGATCTGGAGTATGTTCTGGATGTGAATCTTCATATGGCTATGGAGCATTTTCCAGAGGTGACGCTTGACATGGACTTGGGGCATTTTTCAGAGGTGACAATCGAACTGAATCTGGAGCAGGTTCCAGAGGGGACACTTGAGGTGGATCTGGAGTGGGTTCCGGAGATGATTCTTATGCCTCTGGCTCTGTCTCAGTGGGCTCTAGGTGCTCCAGCTGGGCAAGGAACAGGCAGGCATGGAACTCCAGATTCATACCTAGCATGTTCAGCTGAGCATAGGCTGTCAGTACCTTGAAGGGGAGGAAGTCTGGAGGCTGATCGAAATCCTCAGAGAACTCTTCCATCCAGGTGCCCAGGATGAAGGAAATGGCATCCTTCAGCTGGTCTTGGGGTCCGCTGTCCCTGTCAGAATAGGGAAGAATGCATCTGTACCTGAGGAAGAACAGATCCAGGACCTGCTGGGTGGTGGCTAATACTCTGTAGGTTCCCAGGAAGGTATGGATGTGGGGGAGAGGTCACCTCCCAGGAAGGCGGGGACCAGATGCTCCACCAGATTCTCCAGTGTGCCTGCCTGGACAGACCACACTGCGAAGGTCCCATTCAGGTCCAGAGCCAATTCATGCTCACACTGAAGGTGTCATGGTCCCAGATTCAGTCTCGGGTGAATGCTTGGAGACCCAGGGTGGGAGAAAGACTCCACAGGGTCAAGGATCTGACAGACGACTCGGCAAGAGCAAATCCAAATGGCCATAAATAACTGAAAGGGGGCTCAGCTTCTCACAGGACGATTGTAAATCAAAGTAACGCTTCGATTCCATTGTCTACCCTCAAACCCCACACCTTTGTTGTGGTGTCCTCAAGGCAGAGGAGCCAGACCCGCTGATTCATGGGCAGTTTGTGTGCCTCAGAAGCCTCCTTTGCCTCTTCTTTACCTCTACCGGCCCTGGGGTGTACAGCTTACTCTCAAGACATCCTACCCACATCAGGGCAAAGACTAGCCCTACTGCCACAGTAGGACCCAGAGGTTCCCACAGGGGCTGGTCCTAAGCCTGGACCTGGACTCGTGGTCCAGTGCTCTGCTCTGCTCTGCCCGACCCCAAGTCCCCAGACTTACACACCCCAATCCTTTTCCTAGGGGAATATTCTATTCCAGGGAGTAGGAAGTATTTATAAGGACCATGGAGCACAGGGGGTCCTTGACAGAGTATCTTGGTGGTAATCTTTATTTATAGAAGCAGATCACGAGGTCTTCCTCCTGCACAGCCGCTGAGTGTATTCAAACCCCTAACCTTTTGGCTAGCAGCCAGGTGCTTAACTGTTGCGCCACCAGGGCTCCTTGAAAGTTGGTTAGTGGTTGACTAAGGCTGGTGGTGAGGTGGAGGAAGGAGGACTGGGGTGTAGGCTAAACAGTGCAGGGTTTATTTTTAGGGTTATGAAAATGTTCTAAAATTGATTGTGGTGATGAAAGTACCACTCTGTAATTATACTAAAAGCCACTAAATCTTATACTTTAAAGGCGTGAATTGTATGGTATGTTAATTATACCTGAATAAATTGTTTAACAAAGATAAAGAATAATATTCCTAAGTGGTAAACTCTTCCCATTTATTGAACCAATAGTTTTAGGAGGAGCTAGCCATCACCATCATTGATAGAAAATCAACAAACACAGACAGGATGGGAGTCAATTACACTGACATAGCACCCCAAACTACAAAGTCAGTGATGTTCTAGTCAGACTCGTTATATTCTCTCCCTCTCTCAGAACTTCCCTCTTAACCGCCCTCTATTTTTTCCATAAATACCTATGATGATAAATTAATTTAGAATTTTAGTAAGTTAGTATATGAAATAACTATTTTCTTTGCTTCAGTGGTTTTGATTTTTTTTTTTTTTTTTTTTGAGACAAGATTGGGGAAAGTGCAGAGTTGAGGTGGGTCCTATGTGGCTAATTGCTAATGAGAAGAATGTTTATGGGTGAATTCCCTGATTATTTCCTGTTTCTGTGACTTGTAACTGCACCTCCCATTTTACAAAGTGGTGTACTGTGCTTATATTCTCACCATTTCCACCCTGCTCCACCTCCACACGCATATCAAATTCATTGTGGTTTCAGATGATATTTCCTTATTACTTCTACTCTAAGGAACCAAAAGTATACTCCTATTATATTCTCACATACAATCACTGTTTTTTCACAAACATTTTTTTGTTTGTTTAACATTTAATTGATGAATAGTCAGCTCAATATGCAGCCCTGTGAACCTAACCAATAGATGTATTTTAAAAACTTCAGCTTTGAAACGTTAGATAATACTTTTAGGTTTTAAAAATTGATATTTTTCAAAGTATCTCTCTCTATTTTTGTTGCGTTGAAATGTTCCTGCAATGTAACACTTCAGTTCTAATTACTATTATTAAATATCTATGAATTTGTTTTGAATAACCAAAGAGTCGGGTAAGTGGTGTTTATGTACTACGCAACAGTATCTAGGAGAGCGGACTTGGCACAGAGAAAAGCAGCGGCATACCAAATGAGAGCATTCAGCATCTCTTGCTTGTCAATCTTACATTTACTGCATTTATATTTCTGACAGTTTCCATGATGGAATTAAAAAAAAGAATGCAGATCTGACTTTCAGATCTGACAATCAGATCTGACTTTCTGTATTGAAATAAGTGTTTGCAGAACTCCAGTTAGTGGAAGTGTTGAGATTTGAGGGACTGGTAAGGAAGCAAGGTTTTATAATCGTCCTTCTGGGAAAAAAGAATTGGTTAACAATAGAATTTCTATATCTCAATGAACAAATAAGTATATAACCATAAAGAAATTTAAAAAAAAGCCATTTATGAACTGTCCCCTTATTAATTTTATTACACTGATAGCTATGATAAATAGATATCAGTATTAATTATGAGAGTGTTGTATGTTTTGCAGGGGGAGTTCTCTCAGTGTACTTTATGTGCTTACCATTACATATCCTGAACATACAACCCGAACACATTGTACAAACAAAGAATCAAGGATGGTATGTGTGAACGCTTATGTGTCATATCAACTGAGATGTCCATAAAGGAAAATATAGAGAATTGAAAAATGTTTCTAGAGGTTCATTTTTTCAGTGGCTTAATACGAATAGTAAACTCTTATAATGAATGAATGGCCAGGGGCAGGTACTAACCGTGTATTCTCAATTTTCTAGTGTAATTAAATTGGTTCTTTTTGGCGTAATGGAATGTTCTAAAATGATGGGTTTCCTGAGAAGCCGACTCTGAGACAGAGATTAGCTAGGAAGAGGTTTATTACGGACTGCTCGTGGGATCAGCACCTGTGGAAGAGGAGAGAAGAAAGCAGAATCTTGAGAAGTAAGTCTGCAATGCAGTCTCAGTGAAGGCCTTAGCATTCCCAACAGGAAATTGTGAAGCTGAGATTCCCCTTCAGAATTATC
Source organism: Trichechus manatus latirostris (assembly GCF_000243295.1). Lineage (NCBI taxonomy): Eukaryota > Metazoa > Chordata > Mammalia > Sirenia > Trichechidae > Trichechus > Trichechus manatus. The sequence goes on along the minus strand of NW_004444010.1, from coordinate 12,664,090 downwards.
CTAAATTAGGTGAGGGGGCTGTGCCCTTATAGCCCCTTGTTGACCAGATATTGGATGCTTGGGCAAGGTGGTTTTCTTTATTTAGCTGAGTCCATTTCCAAAGAGGGCTGACAGCTGAGAACGTTTCTCGAACCTGGAGAAATAAGTCCTTCATTCCCGAAGAGGGTCATCACAGCATCCACTATAAATGGTGAGATATTTTGAAACTAGCAGGGATTGATAAATGATGTGTGGATAGATTCCTTCCTTCTTTCCCTCTCACCCCCAACCCTTTTTCCAAAACTACTTCAAAAGACCAGAATGTTAGTTATCTTGAGGAAGGAAAAGAAATAATATGTTTCATAAAATCCAATTATTTTTGTAATGTCAAGACATGTATTAATTGTTATTATACTCAACAATCATAATTGTTTTCCATGGAACCATTACTTCTGTGTATCTGATGACACAATACTCCCTTTGACAGTCCCTATCTATGTGCCACTAGCTTCCTGACAGCCAGATGGAATGTCACAAGGAAGGTCCAGATAAGATGAGTTTTTCCTCTGTATCAAAGAAAAGTAAAAAAAGAACATTGAGCACCCAGTAAATATGACATCAAAGATCCCTCTTATCTGTACTGAAAGTTGATAACACATTACTTGAAATATTTTGCTCTCATTTAACTATTATTTTCATAAAATAAAAATGTACCAATGAAAATATAACAATAACACTGTATAAAAACAACAGCATATTCATTTGGGTTGAGTTGCTTTTAGGTTTGCTGTTGTTTGTTGCTGTTGTTAGGTGCCTTCGAGTTGGTTCCGACTCATGGCGACATTATGTACAACAGAAGGAAGCATTGCCCAATCCTGCACCATCCTCACAGTGGTTGTTATGCTTGAGCTCATTGTTGCAGCCACTGTGTCAGTCCATCTTATTGAGGATCTTCCTCTTTTTCATTGACCCTCTACTTTACCAAGCATTATGTCCTTCTCCAGAAATTGGTCCCTTCTGATAACATGTCCAAAGTATGTGAGACAAAGTCTTGCCATCCTCACTTCTAAACAGCATTCTGGCTGTACTTCTTCCAAGACAGATTTGTTCATTCTTTTGGCAGTCCCTGGTATATTCAATATTTTTCACCAACACCACAATTCAAAGGCGTCAGTTCTTCTTCGGTCTTCCTTATTCATTGACCAGCTTTCACATGCATATGAGGCGACTGAAAATATCATGGCTTGGGTCAGGCACACCTTAGTCCTTAAAGTACCATCGTTACTTTTTAACACCTTAAAGAGATCTTTTGCAGCAGATTAGCCCAATGCAATGCCTCGTTTGATTTTTTGACGGCTGCTTCCATGGGCGTTGATTGTTTAGTCACTTTTATTTTTTTCTTTATTTAGCTATTGCATGACTTTTGAAACATCCACAAAATGTCAAATGATGGAGAAGCTAGTGCATGGATATATGAATTTAATTTTTCAAATTGTCAACAGAATTACCTTTTTTATTAACTACTGATTTTTTAATCAAGGCATTGCAGTAAAATGAGCTCTACCATTAGACATAGTATGGAACTACTAAGCAGAAAACTTCTTAGGTGTTTAAAGTTGTGTTTGCTTATATTCATTTTATAAGACATTTAGATGTGTTACTTAAACGGCCCTTAAGGATGGAGATTGGTGAAAGGCTATCGAATCTTTTAGATTCCCATGGACATTTTAAGGTTGCTCCATAGTCAATTAGGATAGTTGTCATTGCCAGCTATTGAGTACGGCTCAGAGTCAGCCCTGAAAGATGCACAAAGATAACTTGAGGCACAGATTTCTGCATCTTTGGCAGCCTGCAAAAATTAATTACTGGAATTAGTTAACCACTGTGCCACCAGTGTGCCAAAGTGGCATTATAACCACACTAATAGTACATATTTTTGGAGGACATAATTCAATCCATAACAATGTACAAACTTTAGTTAAGATCTCGTTTTTGTTATTTACAAACTGCTTTCCTGAGTCCTCTTGAAGACATGATTCTTGTTTCTAGACTAGGTCTATCCATCCTTGTCTTTTGGTTTCTTATCTCAATTCTACAATCTCCTCTCTGGCCATTACCGTCTGTAATCACTTCAAAATCCTGCCTCCCAAGGTAAACCGTCTAGCTTTTCTAATCTTCTAGCTTTCCATTACTCATCATTTCAATTCCTCCTGCTGTCTCCTTATTGCTTTCCTGACCAATTTCAAATTATCTATCCTTATCTCAAAGGCCATTCACCACTCTTCCCCTGCTTATGTCCTTTTCTTTATCACCTCAGATTCCTCCCTTTCCTCACACTTCTACGTGCAAGCACATTTCCAAAGTATGAAAATGCTTTGGATTTATATAACACATTTGTCTTGAAGAATTTTAATCTCTTCCTCAAATCATCTCAGAATCTTTTTTTTGGGGGTTGGGGGCGGGGGTGGTGTAGATTCATTGGGTTTAGGAATTAAAAACACAGAGAAGAAAGTAATTGGGCTGCAGTTCAAATCTCAGTGACGCAAGTGGCAGTAAAATCCTGTGTTTTGTGCACAGTTTACTCCACACTGACCTCTTTGTTGCTTTGTCTCCCACTTAGCATTCACTTAGAGTGAATTCACCCAGCTAAAGGCATTTCTTAGGTAGCTCCCTGTTAGCAGATTGTGTCCTCTGTAGTAGCAAGTTATTATTCTTAACAAACGTTGTTAGATGCTGTTAAGTCGTCCCCAACTCATGGCAACACCATGCACAACAGAATGAAGCAATGAAGCACTGCCCAGTCCTGCACCATCCTTGTGACCTGTTGTGGATCAGACTATAGGGTTTTCATTGGCTGGTTTTTGGAAATAGATCACCAGGCCTTTCTTTGTAGTTTGTCTTAGTCTGGAAGCTCCTCTGAAACTTGTTCAGCATCCCAGTAACATGCAAGCCTCCACTGACAGGTCGTGACTGCACATGAGGTGCATTGGTCAGAAATTGAACTCAAGTCTCCCACATGGAAGGTGGAAGTTCTACAACCATAGAATCATAGAATTTAAGTACTGATAGGGATTTCTGACGTAGGAGAACCCAACCTCCCACTCAGCACAGAAATCCCTCTCAAAACATTCCTAATGCTTAAAAATCCCCTTTTCAGGAGAACCCATCCACTTACTTACAAGGCAGACTCTTCTTGTTGCAAAGGACTACATTTTAGAAAAGTATTCTTTGCACTGAAGTCTGTCTCCCCACCACTTACTCTTGTTGGTATAAGGCATGGCCTGGGAAAGATAAAATAATTTTAATAATGTCTCTTTGCCTTGATAATACAACTGAATACAGCCATGATTCTCCCCATTAAACTTTTTCCATTTACGTTTAGATACCCAAATTGCTTCTACAATTTCACATGTGGCAGTGTTTTGAGAATTTTCACACTCTTGCCTTCTGCTGCACCTCTGATGTGATAACTTGGTCAGCGAACTTCACAAGGAGGCTTGCTGCAGTGTTGGCCCAAATGTTGCTGTCACTTACAATGTTTAGTCATTAAAATTAAAGATAATTTTCATAACCTCAAAATAAATCAATAATTAATCATCCTTTTTATTCTTTAATGAATGTAAAAGCTCACCATCATAGCTTTTTGTTTATTAAAGTATCCATAGGCTCAAAGACTATTTTGAATTATTGTGTAATGCAATTTAAAATTATGGTGTATGTACAGTCATATTTGAGAGCCTGACTTGGAAAAAAGGCTTTGTTTTTTTCAGTCAGTCCTGTATTTTGAAGAACTGCAGAGATGTCACTGAACAATATTTTTAGAATTTTCACATTGCTCACACATGAGCACTTTGGGAATTGTTCAGTGAATATGTCTCCTGAGTACTTTGTTCCTTGAAATTATCAAATGTCTCTTGGATTTTTTTTTTTTTTTTTTCCCCTCTCCGTTGTATGATGTGTGAGTGAGATTGGGGCATCATCATCACAAATAGAACTTCGTTTCTTTTTCCTTCCCAATGAGAATGCTATATTACAATTGGGGGAAAAAATAGACGAGTTTTGTGGTACCTTTTGGAGGTGTTTTGGAATCCTCTGAGAATCTACCAAGGTCTAGAAACCCTCTCTTGGAAGCTATACATATACACGTTGTCACCCAGAGAATGTGCATTTCATTTTAGGGCTGCATGTGCCACTGGAATCACATCCTTGTTCCCCTTACATGGTACTCTATCAGGCTGAGAAGCACTGGTTTAGCTGTACCTTATTTTACATAGCTCTCTTCCTGCAAAAGCATAAAGAAATCACATCGTTTTACTATGTTATGTGTTTAGTAGTTCAATTCAGTGATCTTTTAATGAGAAATTATTTCATAAATTAATTTTAATTCAAATCTTTATAGAGTATTGGGTTTCTTAATGTGAACATGATGAAATAATCCATTATACAAGATTTTTCCTTTGAGTATTTTATTAAAATATTTTCAGAATTGAAAATATTAAATATTTTTTCTCTGTATGCTCTCAACCTCTGACTTTTTTTCATCTTATCTGAAATTATCTCCTTTAGTGCATGTAATTGATATACTAGGAGAAGAATCTTAAGACAAATTTTAATTCTTTTAAAGTGTGTTACATCCTGCACATTTTATAGAAAACGCCTGGGTATATTATGAAATCAATATTGTCCTCACTAAAAAAATTGGGAATTTCCAATTTTAAAAATAAATTTGAAAATATATATATACACACACACAAATAATGTACTAGGAAAGATAGGAAATAGTAGCACGAATCATACAGATATTCAGAATATCTAAGTTCACACTTTAAGAAATATCAGTTCTATCCTTATTGGAGCCCGGTGGCACAGTGTTTAAGACCTTGGCTGCTAACCAAAAGATCAGCAGTTCAAATCCACCAGCCGCTCCTTGTAAACCCTGTGGGGCAGCTCTGCTCTGTCCTGTAGGGTGTCTGTGAGTTGGAATCGACTCGACAGCAATGGATTTTAAGCGGGTATCATTGTTAGTTAAAGATAAAGGTTTGATTAGTGTTATATTTCCCTTTTATATTTGGCTTTTGTTTACCAATATTAACATATAAATTATTAAACAAAAAATTATCTGTAACAGCAACTCTCTGGTAACTATTTCTGTCATGTGTGATTTGTGTAATTTCCTGCACGTAATGAAAACTTTCATTTCAACTACAAGGCTGTGATGATGCCGGATTGTGTGCACTTGATAGGAAGAGTTGTGAAGCTGAACAAGTATCACAGACTTTTGAAATATACTGTTTACAAATTTTAATACTTTTGGTAAGAAATGTGGAAAACCTGTCTCTATGTCAATCTTAGGTTGTATGTATTTGTGAATATTTAGCCAAGCAAGTGTTCAAAATACATTGCCATTTATTGAGAACATAATCTGATTTTATATATAAAGATTTAAAAAAAAAATCTGGGGATATAGTCAACACTTACAAGACAAATTCAGTTCAGAAAGCACTGTAAGGAATTATTTCAGTGCTATCAAGGAAGGGGGCAATCTTTTAATTTTTGTTTACTTACATACTTTTCATTTTGCAGTAGTATTTGCCCTATCATATTCCTGAGTATTCACCAGAATCAGTTCCTTAAGATTGCTGGAATTCAGAATTTGGAGTTTAAGAAATGGAGGGATTTATATCCATTTTATTACTTAGGCATAATGTAAAGAAAGGGAGGAGGATTCAGTGAATATGGTGAATATGGTGGTTGAGAAGTGACAGGTGCAGATTTTAAATAATTAGGCTTAGAATAATTAGGGGAGCCCACTTTAAGAGTAATGAATACAAAATTAGGTAGCAATTGAGTATTTATTCAGAATGAGAAAAGAAACCACAACAAATTACAAATTCAGTAAAGCTGGCACATTCCACAAGGATCACAAAATCTATAAAATTAACTTATTTTATTTATAGACTGCTTTTACATATTTCTGGGGTTTTTTTTGGCTATATAGTTTTTGTCTGTACATTCTCTGATTGCTTCCTCATGTGATGAAGATTTTATAATTTTTCTACAGTGAGACTAAAAAGATAATGTAATATTTTCTCTAGTATGATTGATTGTAATCTAATGCTTTATTATTGATAGTTTAGAAAAGTTATGTTAAGTTTCTCAATTTGTTATTGGTGATTTCGTATACATTCTTAGGATTGTGGTCAAGCTTGGGAAAACCTCTATCAAATGTCTTTCATTTTTGACCTATAAGATTTGGAAGAATTTTCAAAGACCAGCTTTTGGCTTTATACGTTTTAAACCTTGTGTCCTCCACCCCACGCAGACTTGTGGTGCCAGGAGCTGTGGGGCACATTCCTATCACAGTGTGGTCTTGGGCTCTTCACCTTATGCCACAATGCTGTGTGAGCTGGCACAGTTGTTACAACGAGTGTTCCTGGAAGCTATTCCTATACCAGGACAGATAGCAATAACCTAACTATACATGGAAGGGAGCCCCTGGGTGGCACAAATGGTGAAGCACTCAACCACTAGCTGAAAGGTTGGTGGTTTGAACCCACTCAGAGGCACCTAAGAAATACTGACCTTGTGACTGCTTCCAAAAGGTCACAGTCTTGAAAACCCTATGGAGCAGTCCTACTCTGCACACATGGGGTTACCATGAGTCAGAATGGACTCAACAGCAACTAACAATAGGAACGAGAACAACAACTTACGTGGAAGAGAAGAGAACCAAATAAATATAATCCCACCAAATCAAAACTAAATGTATCCTCAATTCAGCTCCCAATTAGCCAGGTTCCAAAAAGGCCTACAGCCTCTCCAGTGCTACCCAATCCAAGAGGAAGTCTGATGGAGGCAAAAATCAATGTGCAGACATTGGTCTTAAACTCTTGCTGGTTGAAGTCCAGTTGGCTCTGACTCATGGTGACCCCATGTACAAGGAAACATTGCGCAGTCCTGTTCCATTTTCATGATCATTGGTATGCTTAATTACATTGTTGTGGACACTGTGTACTTTAAGTACCTTCCAACATGGGGATTTCATCTTCCAGCACTATGTTGGATAATATTCTGTTGTGATCCATAGGGTTTTTGTTGGCTAATTTTTAGAAGCAGATCACCAGGCCTTTCTTCCTAGTATGTCTTAGTCTGGAAGCTCTGCTGAAATCCATCCATCATGGATGACCCTGCTGGTATTTTGAAATACCAGTGGCATAGCTTCCAGCATCATAGCAACATGCATGCCACCACAATATGACAGAATGACAGGTGGGTGGTGATGGTCTTACACTGCTTGAGTTAAAATATCTCACTTTTTCAAAATTTCAAGAGCACTTAATTATGGAAACCCACCGTTATAGTCCTTTCCACTGCCTTAGAAACAGGTCTATGTAAGTAAGGAGCCCCGAAGCTTCATCCTTCATAACAGCATGATCAATCTACCTCTCTGATTGGCAGGAACATTTCTAGACCACAAGAAATCTGCCTGCCAAGGAGAAAAAGAAGCTGGTTTTACAGTTACATAAAAATAGTTCCATTTTTTTTTTAGAGTTCAGACACTGCTTCTGAGAGGGTGTTTCATAAAAGATTCTCATCAAAGTTCTTTTTGTTAGCCATTATTTCACAAATCATACTATTTCTTTAAGTCACCCCTTCCATTTAATAACATTATCCCTTGAGGAAGAAATAGCTGGGTTCTAGTAAGCTTTAATTGTCTGTTTGTTTTCTATTATTGTGACTTTCATAGGAGGAAGTAATCCTTTTCATATGAAATGTTTCCCTTAGTTTATTTTAAAGCATCAAGTGGTATTGTGGATAATGGGATGAAAACCTAATTCAGTGAGTAGAATATACTGTTTAGAATCTGGATTGTGCTTTAGATATTCAGGGTGATCCTTAAGAAGCTTAGAATCCACCATTTGTCTCATTGATTACAACACATGCTCATACACACACTCACAATCACATGTGTATAATTAAAAAAAAGTCTATAAGCTCACAGACAGAATAGTTCACCTGAAAAACCTGAAATAAATGGCAACAAGAACCTATGGACAAAGTTGCAATGTAAACACATGAGTTATTTAAATTCTTTCAATCAGCAACTTGGAGTGGGCAATGCAGCATGACTATGGGGCCATAATTCAGGAGCAATCTGCAAAGCAAAATACAGTGACACTGTGTTGTTACATTTGAGCCCATATGCTGCTGTGACACCAGGTTTGTTCCTGTTGCTACGGCTAAAATGAGTCACAAACCTCTAATATAACCATTCCTAAAAGACAACAATTAATTCAGAATATGAGACTGAGAGAAATCCTAGAAGTCTGACCTTCAGATCAGTTTAACTGTAGATCAATAATACATTACTTAGACCAGTGCAGTAACCAAAATCCCTGCAGTCAGCTGCCCAGATACTGTTGTTGTTGTTGTTACGTGCCGTCGAGTTGGTTCGACTCATAGTGACCCCATATACAACAGAATGAAACACTGCCCACAGTCTTTGCTGTGTTTGAGCTCATTGTTGCAGCCACTGTACTATTTTGCCTCAAATAAGCTGGTTGAGAGCACTCAATATAGATAAATTTGTCCCAGTGATATTGGTGATTCGGGGAACATGCAAGATCTACCCACAATGTAGATATAGCTCAGGACTGCCCTGGACAATATGGGCACTTGGCTTCCTGTTTTCCTTCTGTTGTCTTACTCAAAGAATAGCTCTTAATGTTCAGTTAAGCCAAGGCTTGTTATAAATTCAGTAGACTCTACCCCATGTATTATATCTGTCTTGGCATGAATTTCTTCCTTTTCTTGGAGCTAATACCATTGATATATTTTCTAAACATGCTATGTGAATCACACTATCAGTATTATGCTTAGGGGACCAAAACAAAACAAAATACCCTGGTCTACAGCCTTAAGTGTTATTAGTGAATTATCATTTCTTAGAGCAGTAAGTCATGACTAAGTCGTCACGTTAGGGAAACTTTGATCTAGTAGGTAAAACCATTAAGATTTTGAAAAGGAATTTGTCACACCTGGATACAAAGTATATAAGTGTTTTGGTAGTGTTCTCAGTTACTTAGTGTATGTCACTGGATAACCTGAAGACCTATAAATGTATACTGATACTAAGTTGTACATTAAAAGAAAAAAAAGGATTCATTTCAGCAATACCCTACTCCATAAGTCCATTTTTCACCATACATTTTTTTCTTTATGAAGTCTTTTAAAATTTTTATTGGAGAAAAAATATGGATGCACAATAAGCTGCACATATTTAAAGTGTACAATTTTAAAACTTTGTTATGTGGCTACGCATCTGTGAGAAAATAACTGCGATTTAGATAATGAACATGTCTATCCCCGTCCACCCTCACCCCTTCACCAGGCTGATCAATACTCAGCTGAAGGCTCAAGGGAGAGCTTGTCCAGATCTCCCTGGCTCCCTTTCTAGGCAACAATGTCGTCTGTCACTCCTCTCAGCAAACTTTAGCTGCCCTGACCTCCCCTGGTTCCCTGCTCCATCTCTCCAATTTAGAGACACTGTAAGGCTCTGGCTAAGTTCTTCCCCTTCTCCCTGCTGTGGCCTGAAAACTCTCTCCAAGCAGTAGGCTGGGGCAATCACAGGACACACCTCATACGTTTTCCTTTTCTCTGGCTCACTGTCCTGTGCCACCTGTTGTCCAGTGTCTGAAAACTGTTACTTCATACATTTTGTCCAGTTTTTCAGTAGTTTCAAGAAAGAGAATAAACCTGGTTCCTCTTAACTGCATCTTGGCGGGAAGCAGAAGTCTTTTCAGTGACCATCTACTTGATTATTAATTACAGCCACCATTTAAAAAAAAAGTAAGTTTTATACTGATTGTTTAAGTGATTTTTTTTATTACGTTGATTTCCCCTAAACAGAGACAATTTTTAAGAGTACTTTTCCACACCAGTTATACAAGATCATTGTAAAAAAAATACTAGAAAAATCAAGATTAGCTACAATTTTTTAAAAAATATTACTTGTAGTCATAGAATGGCTGTCAGCGTGTTAGAGTTTTTTTCTTGAAAAAAAATTTTTTTTTCTCAGTAGATGTTTTCAGAGAGATACGGACAACTATACAAATTTAGTAAGAGCATATTGTGCATACTTTTATTTAAATGAAAATATTTTAAATTATAAAAGTAGAAAAATATTTCTTAGTAAAATAATATATACAGCTATTAAGTGAAAGTTGCTTGTACTTTTACCCCCAACACTCCCAGAGAAAACTTCTGTTACATATCATATAGATCTTTCCAGACTCCTTTTGATGCATTCACAGACACATTAAACGTCTTTTTCCACACAAAAATAAAGAAATATTCTGTATGTATTTCCTTTACTCTTTCATCCTTTTTTTCCACTTTAATCCATACGGATAAACTTCACTATTTAAATGGTTTCCAGTGATTCCATCATAAGGATGAAGTAATTTGCTAATGACACGTTTATGTCGCTCCCAGCATGCAGACATTGCCCTCGTATTTGATTATCCCCATAAGTTTTTAGACATAGAACTGCTAGATCAAAAAATAGTGTAGATTTAATACTGTGATCCTTATAGCCAAAAGTCCCTCCAGAAATTTGTGCAGCTTCCTTCAGCAATATATTAGTGTCTCCTTTGAAAACTCCACTGTATCACTTGGCATTATTTTATCTTTTAATCTTTGCCAATAAGATAAATAAAACAAATATATCATTGTTATTTTAATTTTCCTTTATTTGATTATTAGTTAGATTTTAACATGTTTATTGGCTATTTTGGAGGGATAGGCATTGTCTGGCACCCTGGTGGTGCAGTGGTTAAGAACTTGGCTGCTAACCAAAAAGGTTGGCAGTTCAAATCCACCATTTGCTTTTTGGAAACCCTATGGGTCAGTTCTTCTCTGTCCTATAGGGTCACCTATGAGTTGGAATTGACTCGACGGTAACAGTTTTTGTTTTTTTTCAAGCAGGGCATTCTCTGTCTATGGACTTTGCCTAGTTTTATACTGTGTTGTTCATCTTTTACTTATTGACTTGTAATAGCTCTACTTAGAGTTGTTTCCCCCTCCACTGCCAGGTAATTTTGTCACATTTTAAAAAAAATCCTGTTGTGATTTTTATTAAAGTAACTTTAAATTTACGTAAAAATCTAAGGGGATTTGATGTCTTTACAATACTGAGTCTTCCTTTCAGGAGTATGCTGTGCCTCAGTGGTTGCCTGGAAAGAGATGATGGGGGGAGGGGAGAGGGAGAAATACAAAGGTTCACAGGGAATGTTTTGGGGTTGATGGATACATTCATTATCTTGCTTGTGGTGATGTTTTCATGGGTATATATATATCTGAACTTATCAAATAGTACACTTTAAATATGTGCAGTTTACTGTATGTCAATTATGACTCAATAAAACTGTTATTACTATTTTTAGAAAAGTGGCACCAAGCATGCAATAAACAGCTTTCAGCCAAAAATAAAAACTGACCTTGATCAGAATATTTTTCCTGAAATCTTAGCTAGATGTCTCCTGTTACAGTTATGATGGCTTTCTGAAATAAATTGGAAAGCCAAAGAAAGTCATTTTAACCTTCAAGATTAAGGAAATTAAACCATTAAAAGTCAGTGCTTCCAAATGAGACTCAGCCAGAAGGAAAAAAAAAAAAAAAACCTGAAAAACAAATATGACTACTGAGTAGCATTATCTGGGAATAAATAGTCTATAAACCTCTGGGAATTAAGGAGAGAGGAGAACAAGCCAGAGGGAAAGAGAGAAAAAGATTTAGGATGGCTTCATATCTGAGCCATCTAGTGAGAGAATAATGGCCTATGATAAATTTCTAAAGATATTTCAGTATTGAGAAAGAGCCATGCTCAAAAAATCTTTCCTTTTAGTATAAGAAGTGACAACTTAATGATCTCAAAAGGCAGTATGACTTGAGTAGCACACACAGTTATTAGGTAGGATTTATGGAGTAGAAGGTGACTGAAGAATGTACTAGAAGGACATGCCTCTGGGAAAAGATGACAAGTGATGTACATAGGGCTCTGAGTCAGCTGGCACTTACACACTGTCTGAAGGGGTCAGCAAGATGAATCTTCATATTGGGGACTGCCTAAAAGTATTATACTCAGGCTTAGCTATTGCAGCAAAAATATGCTTTTCTAAATTAGTGTTAAGTGACTCAAAAACTTCTTTGCCGTAAGAATGAGATAGACTTTAAATTAACAGTTCAAATCGAAGCATCTTGATTAGAAGAAAGAGGAGGAGGAAGAAGAGAGAGAAAAGGAGGAGGCAGTAAAGAGAGATTTTTTATTTTTGTAAGGCAAAGAGTTACGGGAAGAATTCTGGTCTTAGAGTCTGAAGGCCAGGGTTCAAGTCCCATCTTTGACACTTACTAGTTGTGGAATAACAAAAAAAATTGTTTGGCTTTTTCAAACCTCTTGTTCTTCAGTTATGTAAATTGGTAACAAAAATAATTTACATACCTTTCAGGGTTGTGGTAAAAATCAAATGTCTTAATGTATGTTTAAATCTTTTTCAAAGTACAGTAAAACCAAACCAAACTCATTGCCATCTATGTGATTTTGATTGGTAGAGATCCTATAGGACAGAGTAGAACTGTCCCATAGGGTTTCCAAGGAGTGGCCGGTGGATTCGAACAGCTGACCTTTTGGTTAGCAGCTGAGGTCTTAACCACTGTGCCACCAGGGCTCCAAACTACAATGGGCACTACAAACTTTGAGTATGTTTGTTATTGGTGCTCTGGTTTTAAATCTATATTTTTTCCCCTTCCTTAATCAGTATCCTAGTATCCTTTATAGTAACACTAAAGCTGTTTTTTTTTTTTTAAGATTGAAGTGCTAATGTTAGAAAAGAGCTGTTGTATCAAAGTCATTGACTTTAGACAATAACCAAACAGATGTTCCTGTGCAATCCCCATGCCACGACATACACACAAACACTGTATCTTTAAAAATTGGTGGAGGGTGAAAAGAAAAGTTAATTGGAGCAAGCAGATGGGGCATGTGATAGGCAAGCTAGCAGGGCTAGTGTTGTGAAATAAAACTAGATTTTATTGTGTTCCTCTTATCTGCATAGACTTGAATGGGTCTCAGTCCTGGGTTTCTATTATAGTTCTATCTGTGCCCTACCCATTGACTCTTTCTACAAGGATGCCTTGAAGGCACCTCAAGCTCAGCAAGTTCAATTTAGAACTCATTATCTACTCCCCAGTTGCTTTAGCTAGAAGCCTTCAGGTCACTCTTGTCTTCTCTCTCTCTCCTCAAATCTCTCCCTTGCCCCATATCAATCAGACTCCACATCCGGTTGATTCCACCCTCTAATTATCTTCTGAATCTGCTTTCCCTCATCTGCATTTCTATTGCCTTTGCCTGAGTTTAGGTTATGGGCTTCTCAATCTTCAGTCTTCTGTTTCCTTCCTCCAATCTATCCCTTAAATTGCTACCACCAAGAATTAGCATTCTATGATGCAAACCATCTCTCCAAAACACAAAATGTTCTCTCCCCTCTGGAAACTTAACTTAGCTAATTTATCTGATTACATTCTAAAGATATATGTTAAAAAGCTGTTCATCATAGTATTGTTTATAATGGGGGGGGGGAGGCAATAACTCTAAATGTCCCAAAAGAGGGGGTTAGTTATAACAATAGGCTGTAAAATTGTCATTAAAATGGTGTTATCAAATCTGTATTCAATAATTTGGAAAAAGCATTGATAATACTAAAGTTAACTATAAGAAGCAAACTACTAAATAATGTGCATAGAAAAAATCATGGAGACTTGACAACCCCATGTGTGTCAGAGTAGAACTATGCTCCATAGGGTTTTCAGTGGCTGATTTTTCAGAAGTAGACCACCAGGCCTTTCTTCTGAGGTACTTCCGGATACACTCAAACTACCAATCTTTCAGTTATCAGGAGTGCATGCCAACCATTTGCATCACCCAGGGATATACTTACTATATTGTAAAAAGAGAATTCTATATGGTGGAATTCAGCAGGAATTTTTCTAGTCCCACCTCCTAAAAAACAAAAGCAAAAAAAAAAAAAAAAAAAAAAAGGCAAGCTAAAACAGAACAAAAACTCTACTATGTAACTCTTCACAAAAGGTAACCAACCGCTTCTGGCAAGGATTTCAGTGACCAGCCAAGGTTATATAACTGAGCACTAGAGAAATGCTATTCAACAAATCCACCAATGCCATAAAACTTATGAAAACCTGGGGCTTTGGGAGATCCCATATCTGTCTCATTTCTTCAAGAAAATTTTTCGTAGGATCTCTGATATAAAATACCTCACATTGTCCTCAATCCGTTATGGTTTACTTCATCTATCCACAACTGTGCCTTCTCTTTATACTTTAAAAAAAAAAAAAACTGCTTATGCATATCTTGAAGGCCAATGAAAAGTGATGCTGTAAGTATAGGAGATGGGATGGGGGAAGTCCTGCTGCTCAGATGTTTAGTTCTCCATTAAGGCCCTCACTACCAAAAAACCAAACCCATTGCCATTGTCATGGATTGAATTGTGTCCCCCAAAAATATATGTCAACTTGGCTAAGCCATGATTCCCAGTATTATGTGATTGTCCACCATTTTGTCATCTGATGTGATTTTCCTGTATGTTGTGGAGCCTACCTCTATAATGTTAATGACACAGGATTAAAGGCAGTTATGTTAATGAGGCAAGACTCAATCTACAAGATTAGGTTGTATTTTAAGACAATCTCTTTTGAGATATAAAAGGCAGAAGCGAGCACAGAGATATGGGGACCTCATGCCACCAAGAAAGCAGCGCCAGGAGCAGAGCATGTCCTTTGGACCTGGGGTTCCTGCACGGAGAAACTCCTAGACCAGGAGAAGATTGATGACAGGAATCTTCCCCCAGAGCTATGGAGAGAGAGGGCCTTCCCCTGGAGCTCCGACTTCTAGCCTACTAGACTGTGAGAGAATAAACTTCTGTTTGTTGAAGCCATTCACTTGTGGTATTTCTGTTGTAGCAGCACTAGATAACTAAGACAGGCATCAAGTTAATTCTGACTTATAGTAATTCTGTAAGACAGAGTAGAACTTCCCCATAGGGTTTCCAAGGCTGTGATCTTTACGGAAGCAGACTGCCGTATCTTTCTCCCGCAGAGCAGCTGGAGGGTTTGAACCACCAACCTTTCTGTTAGCACCTGAGTGGTTAACCACTGCTAGGAGTTAGTTTATTTTTAAACACTTATGCTGGCTCATTCACTGTCTCTTAAATAGCGCTTATGATTATGATTATTGTTATTTTATCATAGGCTTTGCGCAGTCAGCAATAGCTTTTCTTTTCCTCATATTTCAGGAGACTTGAAGACACAAAACCTAATATTTGGGCACCACCCCCCAAAAGCATTGCAATCTGCATAGGTTATAATACTGGTTGGGCTAGTCATTATTTTTACAGAAATGCATTTATTAAATTCCATCTAGTGCAGTGTGTTAGGAATTTCTTTGTTTTTCATTTTTTGTGATAACAGATTGCCTTATAGCAAATATCTTTAACATTGTCAGAAAAAAAATAATTATACCTTAATCCCTTCTCAAATAATTTCACTTTTATTCTTGTTTCTCTTCCATCCTTCCCACACACCCTTATCTCTTTTATATTATGAAATATAATTGGCAGGAGTAAAAACATTGAGTCAAATAATTTGAACCATTTTATTGATGTAAATATCTACACACAGAGATTAGTGGAGAATTCTGAAAGAGATACGTAAGTAATAAGTACTGGTACTTTTGTGATTTCCATGACGTCTTGTCATATCTAAGACATAGTTCTTTCAACTGTATACCACAATAATATTTTAAAATGCTCCATGTTAAATAATATTAAAATTTTCAATATAAAGTATTGATTTTTCAGTTACAGATATATATCTATAACACAAACTTTGTTTTGCTTTAGAATTTTTAAAATTAACAGTGAATCTTAAAATTTTTGTCCTCATAAACAAAAGCAAAGTAATTATGTCAGTAATAAAGAAAAAAAAAAAGAGTGCCTTTTTTTGAGTGGAAGTGTTATTAAAAACACAGCTTTCTTGGTTGAGATCAGCCTGGGTTCAAATCCACTCTCTGGCATGTACCAGGTGGGTAACTTTAGGCAAGTCACCTAAACAGTTTTCTCCTCTGTAAAATGGTAATAGCAATAGTATATACTTAGTGTTACTGTGAGATAAGATAATGCATGCAAGTGACTGGCAATGTGCTCGTACAAAATAAGTACCCAAATGTATTTTGAAATCAATTTTTGTTATCCTAAGAGTCATCATTTACAGTTCGTACAAATTGTGCTGTTAGCTTACATTTCACTTTACAGCTCACAAACTGCCTTCATAGGCATGATCTCATTTTATGTTTGCCACATACATGAGACATAGAATTATTATCCCTATCTTGGGGGGAGGAAACTGAGGCTCAGGAAAGCTAAATGACTTAGCCAAGGGATCACAAGTGGTCAGTAGCAGAACCAGGACTAATCAACATACCTCTTATAAAGGTCACCCCAGAAGCTAACATATATGTCTGTGTCTCCTGGAACATAATTGGCCAGGTTTAGTGTAGGCAGCGGTTAGACTTCTGTATTTCATTTCTGGCATTTGATGCTGTTCCTATTATAGAAGTCATGACCTTGATACTCACCTAACAGATGGCATTGCGTTGCTGCCCAGTGAAGTGATTTCTTTTCGCAATTAAGCAAACAAAACCATGGTCTATCTTCTCATTAGGGCTTTCCACCCCTATGCTTAGGAGGACAGACGTTGAACTCATATTTTCAGAAGGGAAGGGTTACACTAAACTTTCCACAATCTCCAGAAAAGAGAATATTAGAGCTTCTTTGACAAAAGTGAAAGTCCGTGCACACTCATTTATTAATAAGGGAATTTTCCATCCTCATGGGAATATGAATTTAAACAATTAGATGTCTGCTGAAGCAAGATAATATAATGGTATCAACCTGTATGCATAAAAGACAAGGCAGTGGGAGGAAAAGGCAAGAAAAGAAGAGTATAGATTTCACCTAACCCTGTTTAAATTTATCTACATTGTCCTGGTGTCACAATAGTTAAGTACTAGCTGCTAACTGAAAGATCTTCGGTTCGACAAATGGCGTTTCCACGTGAGAGAAGACCTGGCGATCTGCTCCTGTAAAGATTACAGCCCAGGAAACACTATGGGGCAATTCTACTCGGTCCTACAGGGTTGCTATTAGTCAAAATCGACTCGACTTGAGGGCACACGACAACAGCCACATGTGAAACAGAATTTTTAATTTAATTTTATGTTAGTTAATTTAAATAGCCACGTGTGGCTAGTGGGTATTATATTGGAGAGTACAGATATAGACTATTTCTATTTTTGCAGAAAGTTCTGTTGAACAATGTTGGGCAGAGAGAGAGAACCACAGAAGCATAAACCAAACCAAACCAAACCCGTTGCTGCTGAGTCAATTCTGACTCCTAGCGACCTTATAGGACAGAGCAGAACTGCCCCATAGGGTTTCTAAGGAGCAGCCAGTGGATTTGAACTGATGACATTTTGGTTAGCAGCCGAGCTCTTAACCACTGCACCACAAGGGCTCCATAGAAGCATAGATGAGGAGATTAGAGATAATTGAGGACTGACCCAGCGATGCCTCACAGAATTCCACGACACTGCCTGTGGTGCTGCTCTCTCCTGCCACTCTGCAGGCTCCCCTTTATTTTTTCTTCCATATTGTACAGGTATATTGCAAAAATTATTTTCTTCAGTTATTACATTAAAAATATAACTTGAGGTTTTAAAAACCTGTGAAGCGTTGTCTTGATAATCTCATTAATATAACTGCTGTGGATTCTGCAGCAGCAATTTTTTATTTTAATTTTTCCTCTCCTTGCTACTCAGCTAAGTAAAAGATAGATGTAGATGAGTAATCTATGGACTCTGTTTTACAAAACTTATAAATGGTTCTTTGGTAAATACAATCTTTAAGAACAAAGTACTGAACTATTTTTTGCTTAAGGATAAAATGTGGATACGGGTACAGGTGAGGCTAGCAACGAGCGAGCTGTTGACTGTGTGTGGGCTTATTTTTTTCCTTCATCCCCAGGAAGTATGTAAATTTTCATCATCCATGTTCAGCTTCTGCCAGAGACACAAGCAGTGATGCGGTGATTTCATGCTCAGAAAGCAACCAAAAGGCTACTGGACGCCTCTCACGGTTGATGGTGAAAACCATTACTATGAGTAATGATCTATATTTTATGAAAACTCTTTTGACATCATAAAAAAATCTCTCTGATGCTTCAAGGAAATAGCATGCACTCAAATACAGTACTGAAAACAATCCAGAACCATACTTCTTATGATAGATTCAGTCATATTACCTGCTAAATAAAAGGATAGCCTGGGGGCAGGCAGAAGGACACTAATGCATAATGCAGCCAGAAAGGAAGAGAAAGCATATTGTTTACATAAAATTCATTGTTTAGATAAGAGTAAAATACTAGATATATGTGGCAATTAACTTAGACTGTGCTCCTGTTTTGAAAAAAAAAATCAAAGTCCTAGAATTAAATGCATTTTTAATAATTTCTATCACAGAGCCCTGGTGGCACAAAGGTTAAGCTCTCGGCTGTTAACTGAAAGATTGGCATTTCAAACTGACCTAGCAGCTCTGTAGAAGAAAGACCTGCCAGTCTGCTACTGTAAAGATTACAGCCAAGAAAACCCTATAAAGCGGTTCTACTCTTTCCCATAGGGTCACTATGAGTCAAAATCAACTTGACAGCACAACAACATTTCTGTCGTATATTAATCCTTGTTTGAACAGCAACAAAATATCCATGTCACTTGCTTAGTGATTTTTTTTTTTTAACAATATGTAGTCCCAGAGTATTCCCTATTGGAATGTAATTCACAGATTCAAATTCTTCACTATCTAACTTAATTAGAGAAACATAAATTGATTGCCTCAAATGAGCCAGGCACATTTACCCTGGTGGTGTTGTGTGCCATCAAGTTGATTCCGACTCATAAATATTACTGAAGGGGCTCTAAGTTGGTACATAACTGAGTTTTTACTACTAGAAAATGCCCATAAAGCAGACATTTCTTAGAAAGGAAGTGGGGAAGTATGGACAATTAAATGTGTGCAAAACACAGAGCCTCCTGATAGGCCTCCCTGGTGGTTTTTCAAAAGAAGCAAAATCTTTATCATTTGAGGGCTGTGGAATTAAAAATAAAATAAAAGCAAAGTAGGAAAATATTTATAAGGAATAATTCTTAAGATATAGACTAAAGATCTTATTTACATTTTAGTTACAGGAAGTAATAGACATGTATACATTCTCAGGGTCTCGGATACTTCCATTTGTTAATCCATTTTGGTATTTTAAATCACTGCTGATTAAGGTTGTTACCTTAATTTATTTAATCAAAATATTGACTCTATTTTCATGCTGCAAATAACTGGTGACATGATTTGTATCTTAATATGTCTTACCACTGAAAGCTAAACAAAATAATGTTTATCCTTTTGCGATTAAAATACTAATGTTTTCATAGTTTTAAAATTTTAACTTAGAAGTTTTTTATGAAAAAGACTTGTTCTCATTTTTCCAAATGCAAACTTACAGTTGGCTTAACCAAAATTTAAATAATAGAATCTCCAAATAAAGAAATTAAGTCATCCATTTGTTCTGTAAAAAATCGCCATTGAATAGAGAAACCCATGATTCCATACCGTTTTGTTTCAAACTCTCTCGTTGATGTTTGAGTGTTTAAGGTATAGGAGCTGCATCTCATTGAATATTTCAAAGGCCAACTGTGAATTTGTGGAACTTAAAAAATATTATTTTAGTACATGAACAGGCCCTATAAGGATACTAGCCATTAGTTAAATAAATTACCTTATTTTGGAATGCTATGAGGAATATATGAATAATATAATAATCTGATTATTGTAAGAGATGGCTGCCATGCAAACACACACACATGCACACACACACATATGTATATGTGTGTGTGTTTTCCAACCAACACTAGATTGAGACTTTATTTTAATGGAAAATTTGCAAATTTATCTTTCAGAGCAATAAGACACTCCCTCTTACTATCTAAGGATATGAAAATTGCAGCAATAAATTTTCTACTTGCTTTTGGCTATATTAGTTTTCTATTGTTGCATAAAAAATTACCACAAACTTAACAGCTTAAAACACCCATTTCTTATCTCACAGGTCTTTAGGTCAGAACTTCAGATGGCAGGACTGGATTATCTGCTCAGTGTTTTACAATGCTGAAATTAAGGTTTTGGCTGGCTGCCTTCTTATCTGGAGCTCAGGATCATCCTCCAGTCTTATTCCTATTATTGTAAGAATTTACTTCCTTACAGCTGTAGGACTGAAGCCCTCATTTCCTTGCTGGCTGTTGGTCAGGGACCTCTTTTACCTCCTAGGGGCCACTCTGAGGTCCTTGCCCCATAGTTTCTTCCATCTCAACAATGGAGAACCCCCTCACCTTGAATCTCACTCATTCTTCTAATCTCTTTGATGTCTCCTTCTGCTACCAGAAAGAAAGCACTCTCTGTTATTCAAGGGTTTGTGTGCTTAGGTAGGACTCATCGTGATAATCACCCAGCTAAAGATAAACTGGTTAGTAACCATAATTACCTCTACACAAATTCCTTTTTCCATGTAACTTAATATGATCATGGCATGAACCAGGCTGAAGGTGGTGGGACCATCTTAGAATTCCGCCTACCACATCAGCCAAGGTGTATAATTCCTGCCAAAGAATTTAAACAATGGAAAGAGTATAAAAATAGTATAGATGATTGAGATGACTAATCTCCATAGATTTAAATGCTAAAAGAAACAAACGATAATAACAGCCATAAAACTTCATCAAATGTTGACCTTTTAGGAATTGGAATAAAGATCAGAATTGACAGAGACAGAAATCAGACTTCAAGGGTTTAAAGAGATGCTGAGAGTTTTATCATTTGAGAAACAAAGAACTAGAAGGACCAGGTAATTGAAAAATTACAAGAAATAATTCTTAAGGATAAGTATAGACTAAACGTCTTGGTGGTTGCACCTGGGAGGCAGAGGTCATATAATACCTCTAAGCAGCAATTAGCTTGGATATTTTAATTGCTGCATATTAAAGCTGAGTGCTACTCCATTTGTGCCACAACAAATCCATGGTCTTCTACCTCACTGCTGCTGCCTGGCCATTATGTTTTGCACTGCACGACACCTCCCCTTCACTTCACTCTTCAGGAAGTTTAAAATGGAAGGAAAGGGAAGGGAAGGGACTGTAAAAAGACAAATTTGAGAAAGTGATTTTTTTTTTTTTTTTTAAATGAGAAATTGAAAGAGAGTCCAAAGAACCATGCAGGCAGGGTTGGGAATGTATGGAAGGAATAAACTGAAGATGCCGGAGAAAGAGAAAGATCCAAGGGATAAAATTGGTGCAGTGGTTAAGAGCCCGACTGCTAACCAAAAGGTCAGCAGTTTGAATCCACTAGGCGCTCCTTGGAAACCCTACGGGGTGGTTCTACTGTCTTATAGGGTTGCTATGAGTCGAAACCGACTCGAAGGCAACAGGTTCTTTTTTTTTTTTTTTTTAAATGTTGCTATGATGCTGGAAGCTATGCCATCAGTATTAGAAATACCAGCAGGGTCACCCCTGGTCAGTAGGTTTCAGCAGAGCTCCCAGACTAGGGCATAGTAGGAAGAAAGGCTTGGAGATATACTTCTGAAAATTAGCCAATGAAAACCCTATGGATCACGAGGGAATAGTGTCTGATATAGTGCTAGAGGATGAGCCTTCTAGGTTGGAAGGCACTCAAAATGTACAGTGACCTCAACAATGTACTTGAGCATACCGATAATCATGGAATGGCACAGCACCAGGCAACGTTTTGTTCTGTTTTACATGAGGTTGCCATGAGTCAGAGCTGACTGGACAGCAAGCAATTAACAACAACAACATGGATGAATTTACTTTAGAAAGGAAAAACCTTATTTCTCTGAAATACAGGAAAAGGAAAAAAAGATGAGTAGTAGTTTCAGATGGGAGCTGTGAGCCAGGTCATGCAAGCTTTAACCTCTCATTGTAATGGAACTATTTTACCTATATTTTCTCCCCTGTAAAGTGAAAGAAAATAGTATGGCCAGTAGAACACAGCCCAAATAACGTTTATGACTATTAAATGATATGAGTTATATGAAGTGCTTAGAATATTACATGTATACTTTAAATGCTCAGAAATATTAGCTAGTTTTAGTATTATTGTCATTATTATTTTCTATTGACAGTAAAAGAAGGTTGAGTAAGGGTATGAACTTAAAAATAACATGAAGATTTTTAATAACTTATTGAGTAGTAGTATTACTGAAAAACATTGAACCCCTGGTAAAAGTAAGTAACATTATTCACAGAACATCAAGTTAACATGGTTATTTATTTATTTTATTTTCTAACTTCTTAACATTCTGGAAGGAAGAGAGAAAGAAATGGATATTATAAAAGGTCAGAGATTGGAGCTCTGGTGATTTTGTTCTCATAATGGTGTGTACCAAGTTCAGGGTGAGATAGGAAGTTCACGTGGTAGGAACATTGCCGTCAGAGAGTGGAAATTTTGACAGTGTTATAAGTCTTGAAGGAGGAGGGAGGGCTACAGAGCTTAATGTGTTGGAGGGCAGAGTTCTAAGAGATGACCATCTCCATGGCTTTGCCTTTCCTAAGTGAAGTGGAGGTGAATATGAAGAAATTGTTATGGTGATCAAGGTTGTTATTGAGGATGACAGTACAAGCTGAGGCAGGAAAAATAATATGGCCCAGATGAAAGATTCTTTTTCAACTGAGAGGAGGAGTCCTGGATATCAGGAAATAGCAGATGGTGTAGATGACAAAAAAAGCAGTGTTACTTGAAAGAATTTGATGAAATGTATGATAGACTGGAAGGGCCGTGGAGAACCAGGTGACCACAGACCATTCCTCAAGGTTCAATAACATGAGAGAAGCAACAAACTGCATTTTAGCGCATTGTAGCATCCATTTAATGGAGCCTGGAGATACTAGATTAGAGATTCTACAACTGTGCTGACCGATACAGTAGCCACTTGCCACATGAGGCTATTTAAATTTTACTTTAAATTAGGTAAAAGAAAATAAATTCAGCTCCTCAGTCATACTAGTCACATTTCAGATATTTAGTAGCCAAATGCAGTTCTACAGTATTGGACAGCACAGATTGTAGAACATTTCCATCCTCTCAGAAAACTCTATCGGATGGTGCTGTGCTACAGGTACGTAGGAAATGAGAATATAGAGTCTTACGGGAAATATTGGAGCAGGAAAAAGCTATGCTGAATGACAATGTGAGCAAGGATATTCTGTATTTTGACAATTTTGAAATATTCTTTTATTATTTTAAGATTTCTGAAATTAGAATGAGTCATACAGTTAATGTCTCATTAAATAAGGTAGTGTTTCTTTTTTTCCCTTAAAAAAAACTGTTAACAAATTGATGATGCAGGAATCGGTGGATATATGATAAGAGCAAGGCCAAAGGGTTTTGTTTCTTGGGTAGTGATCACATACATAAAAAAAATCCAGAGTTTGGCAGGAAGACTAAAGAGATATGGTGATAATGGGAAATGAGCTAAATTTAGAAAGAAATAGTCCTGGGTCATGGTGCAAAGATTAACACTTTCAGCTGCTAACTGAAAGGTTGGTGGTTTGAGTCTGCTGGCAGAACCTAGGGAGAAAGACCTGGGTATCTACTTCCAAAAAACCAGCCATTGAAAATCCTGTGGAGCACAGTTCTACTCTGACACACATGGCGTCATCATAAGTCAGACTCGACTCAATGGCAACTGGTAAAGTCCCAAGTCAGAACACTGGAGCAATTATGTATTGCCAATGGTTTAAAGTGCTTTCTCAGGTTCATAGTACCTGACTCTGTATTCTCAGACCTTCTGTTAACTGAGGCATATTGGGTCAGTGGTATGTCTCTGGCTAATGACAGTCATTCTAAAGTATTCAGAAGATCTTGAGCCATTATCTGGCTTTGACAACTATAGCATGGCTTTTCTTAAGATTGAGCATGGGATAGGAAGGGTTGGTTGTATGGATACCCCTGTTCTTTTGGTGGAGAAGATCAGCAGAAGGGGAGAGAGATGGAGGTGTATCCCAAATAAAGAAAGAGCCATGGGGGATAAGAAATAACCATATATCAAGATAGATATCTTAGAATTGAGATCTGTACTTGGATGGAGATGAGCAACACAGTACCTACCACTCTCAACAGGGAGCGTGTGTGTCAGATTGGAGGCAGATCTATTTGTTTGCTTTGTTTTAGTGTTTGGTGCTGTAATAATTCTGGCATGACTTTCGATAGTAAATTACAATTAAGACCTTTTAAAGTTACTTCACATGATTATTGACATCTACCATAATAGATCTTTTTATTAAGATAATTCCCTGGAATTATGTTTGTTTTCACTTAAAACATGCATGTGTATGTGTGTGTGTGTCAGTGTAGTAAAAGAAACTGTAAAAATATCTGATTTTAAATTTAGAGTCTAGTGTGCCACATAATCTCAGGTTCAGCTTTAAGTGAATTTCATCTTTGAAGCCATAGATTACTTTCTTTTAAAAAGATGCAATACTAGTCCTAACTCCCATAGTAGTTGTGAAGGTCAGATAAAATAAACACTATGAAAATATAAACTGTAATATATGAATATTCTGAACTATGAAGTGGTACAAATTTAAGCCATCATTGCTGTTTATGGGAGTCCATTTCTCAAATTTTGCATACTTGTTGGGCTCAGATTTTGAAGGTTTGGCTTCTACTGTTACAGAGTCTAATTTAGCAACATTTATTTATTCTTTGCTGATTTATTCATCTAGGAAAAAAAAAATCAGGTAAAATGATTTGGACATCTGTGCGCCAGGGGACTCTTGATAAAGTAAAAGACAGGCTTGCTGCGAACAACATTATGGCTGCTTTTGTTTATAATCAAGACGTTTTCCACCCTAGACCTCTCAGAGGAAAGGCCTGAGGCTCTGTTGCTTCAGCGAGAACAGGTTGAAAAATGTCCCTTAGATTTAATCAGCAAGAAACTACTAGGAATTGGCCGCTGTGCCAACAAGTATCCAACCATTATTTGGTTGCTTTGATAAGCTTAAGCATCGTTTACGGAGCTAACAGTTTTGCTTCTTGACCATATTTAAAGCCTTGACCTGGTGAACTCCTATGAAAACCTATAATTCAGCAATGCTGAGATTGCCATGGTGACAAGAGGAACTGGGCTGCCTTCCTATTTATTGCATCCCAGATGAAGATGCTCTCTCCAGGAAACATTAAACGTATCTGCAAATTTTGAGTTTTAATCTATGAATAAAAGAGCAGTGTTAAACCCAACCTCTGAAAAGAATCTGATCAAGTTCCTAGTCCCTGGGATTGGTGGTAGTGGTGGTGGGTTGGTGGGGGGGGGGGTGATTGGAAAACTAGCACGATCTGGTTTAAGTCTAAGTAACTAAACTAAATCCAGTGTGAGAAACTAAATTCAAGACACCAATTTGAAATCCAGGGATGGAAGTTGCAGAGTTGAGTCTAGGAGTATTTTATACACCTATGGCTCTAAACTGAGAAGGAAAGTGGAGATGCGTTTGACTTCTTGCTCCCATGGGTGGGATGGGGAGCGGGGTGGTGGTGAGAATACAGTAGGTTTATATACGTTCTCATAAGAAAGGAGCCCGACAATACAATCCTAGTTCGATTTATATTTTAATATAAGCTGATAAATGACAAAATCTTAAGAACTTTTATAACTCTTTGTTACTTCCCCATGCTGTCTATATTGCCATTCCCTTTGTTTTTCTTAATATTTTCTTGAGTGAAAGTTTTAAAACCAAAACTATCAGTGTAATTCACCATGTTAGGTGACTCAGAATCCAGTTAAACAAAGCAGGCAACAACTGAGCACTATGGTTCTCAACATTCAAACCTTTAAAAAATATCAATGCCTTCATCCTATACATATAGTTTCTAATTTAACTGGGGTCTCTGTGTTGAGATATTTTACAGTGTCCCACGTGATTGTAATGTGCAGCCAAGGATGAGAACCATAGCCTTATTGTCTTAAGTCTCTGCCTTCCTCAAATCCACTTAACCTGACTTCAGTTATACTTTGGGGGCCCATCCCATGGCCATACACCAAACCTTGTCATCACCCAGAAATGCTCCAACCAACCTCAAAATCTTCAGCTCAAGTATCCCACACTCTCAACATAGCTACCTTTCCTTCCTGCTGCTCTCATTTCATTAATGACCCAGTAGTTTCATATTTCAACTGGTCTTTCCCTAAACCCTTCATTGTCATTCTGCTGTACCCAAATAGGAAAATTACAACCCAGAATTAATCCACCTGTGTGATCTCCCCATTGTTACATCTAGTATTACCAAAGGAAATCACAGCCACACACGCAGAGGTGCCACAGCAAGTCCTTAGTCTCTTTTCCAACTGGAGAGAGCCTTAATGCTACCAAAAACCCAGTTCTTTTCCTCTAGTTAGCCTTCTCTCCATTTCTCTCACATTAAAATCCCTTCCTTCTGTCACATGGAAGCTTCCATCCCTTCTCCTGTATGAGACAGAGCTCTACACCTGGGCCATGAATCCCACTGCCTTCTGCCCCCTCAGTGGACTTACTCCTTCACCTGTCACTTCTCTAATATCACCACCCTTCCCCATGTATCGGCACATTAACGTCAGCGTTATTAACATGCTCAACGCACACCTTTCAAAAAACAAAACAAAGCAGTAGGAAAAAATATATAATTTTATTGACTCTCCTTCCTCTGTTTAGGAGCCTTGGTGGCACAGTGGTTAAAGCTCTCGGCTGCTAACCAAAAGGTGAGCTATTCCAACCCACCATCCACTCAACAGGAGAAAGATGTGGCAGTCTGCTTCTGTAAAGAGTTACAGCCTTGGAAACCCTATGGGGCAGTTCTTCTCTGTCTTATAGGGTCACTATGGGTAGGAATCGACTTGATGGCAGTGGGTTTGGTTTTTAGTGGG
Source organism: Trichechus manatus latirostris (assembly GCF_000243295.1). Lineage (NCBI taxonomy): Eukaryota > Metazoa > Chordata > Mammalia > Sirenia > Trichechidae > Trichechus > Trichechus manatus. The sequence continues at coordinate 12,636,970 of NW_004444010.1, read as the reverse complement.
TTCCCCCCGCCACCCCACATCACCTACTGCCTTTCCATACTTCACTACCACTGTCTTTCATAGTCTTACTGCCAATTTTGCATTTTCCCTTTCCAAAGACACTGAAATGCTTGGTGCTAAATCCAGTGGATGCTTTTAGTCTTTATTTTACTTGGACTCTTTGCAGTATTTGAAGAGTGTTGATTACTCTCTATTCTTAAAACAGTCTCTTTTTCCATGTGTTCCTAGCTATCTGCCTGCAATTTTCCAGTCTTTCTTGAGGTTCCTTTTTTAATTGTGGCAAAAATATATATAACAAAACATTTTCCAATTTAACAATTTTTGTATGTATAATTCAGTGACGTTGATTGTCTATCATGTTGTGTGCAACCATTATCACTATACTTTTCCAAATTATTCCATCACCATTAACAGAAACTCCATGACCGCTAAGCAATGGCTCCCCATTTTCCCCTCCCTCCTACCCAGGTAACCACTAATAAGTTTTGGTCTCTATCCATTTGCCTATTTCATATAAGTGGAATCATATGATATTTGTCCTTTTGTGATTGAGACTTTTTTCACTCAGAGAAATATTTTCAAGCTTCATCCATGTTGTAGCATGTATCAGGATTTCATTTATCTTTATGATGGACTAAACTTCCATTGTATGGATGTACCACATTTGTTTATCCATTCATCCACTGATGAACGTTTAGATTGTTTCCACCTTTTGGCCATTGTAAATGATGCTGAAATTGGTGTACAGGTTTCTATTGGCATTCCTACTTTCAGTTCTTTTGGATGTATAGCTAGGATTGGAACTCCCGAGTCCTAGAGGTTTCTTGATCCTTTGCCCATCCCTGAAGTGCTAGCGTTCCCCTGGTTGATGTCTTCAGTCCTTTCTGTTTTCACTCAACATCCCAAGGGTATTCAACCATGGCCACTCTTTTATGTCTCAAAAGAGATTGACTCAAGATATAACCTAATCCTGTAGATTGAGTCCTGCCTCATTAACATAACTACCTCTAAACCTGCATCATTAACATCATAGAGGTTAGAATTTACAACACATAGGATAATCACATCATATCACAAAATGGTGGACAACCACACGATACTGGGAATTATGGCCTAGCCAAGTTGACACACATTTTTGGGGGACATAATACATTCCACAACAACATATTTCCTGATTTAGATTTTCGGTGGCTACCTTCTGCTTTCAGAATGAAGTCCAAATTTTGTAACGTGGCGTACATGACCCATCAGGATCTGACCCATACTTTTATTTCTTGCCACCACTCCCTTGCATTCTATGCTCCTGACCACAATTTTCAGTGTTCCCTCTTATCTATGAGACTTTGCTGCTACTTTTGCCTACAAAGCCCTCTTTTCCTTAGTGTTTTGGTTAATTTCCCATACTTTTCATCCAAGCCTAAGTAACCCCTTCTCATGTTTAAGCTCATATATCACCTCCTAAAAACTGAGCTTAGGAGAGTTTCCTATATGATCCTATAGCACGTACAAGACTGTACTACACTCATTGATTTACATATCTCTCTCACCTGTCTTTGTGTACCTTGAGACCAGAAACCCTTACTTACTGCAGAATATTTTTTTTTGCATGACATATAACAAGCATGCAATGCACGTTGAAGAAAAGAAATGAGAAGGCATATTCAAAACTGTTAGTAAAAAAAAAAAGTAATGGAGAGAGGATATCAATAGGTCTACAGAGAGCTCAAGTAGAATGAAGACTGGAAGAGGTCATTGCTTAGTGAAAAGCATTTCATTGGTGCAATAGGAATTGAAGTCAGAATGCAAGGAATTCAAGAATGAGTGGGAATTAATGAAGTATTATTAGATTCTTAGATTTATTTGTGGTACTATCACATGAGAGATTCATAGGGTAATATTTACTTTTAATCTTTTTTTTTTTTAATTGTGCTTTAGGTGAAAGTTTACAGAGAAAATAAGTTTCTCATTAAACAATTAATACACAAATTGTTTTGTGACACTGGTTGCCAACCCTGTGATGTGTCAACACGTTCTCCTTCTAGACCTCTGGTTCCCCATTTCCATTTGTCTGGTTTTCTTGTCCCTTCCTGCCTTCTCATCTTTGCTTTTGGGATGGTGTGCCCATTTAGTCCCGTGTACATGGTTATAACTACTGGTGTTATGTTTGTTTTATAAGCCCATCTAATCTTTGACTGAAGGGTAAACTTTAGGAGAGACTTCAGTATTGAGTTAAAGAAGTGTCTGGGTCCATATTCTTGGGGCTTCTCCAGTCTCTGTCAGACCATTAACTCTGGTCTTTTTTTGTGAGTTTGAATTTTGATCTACATTTTTCTCCAGCTCTGTCTCGGACCCTCTATTGTGATTCCCGTCAGAGCAGTAGGTAGTGGTAGCCGGGCACCATCTAGTTGTGCTGGACTCAGTCTGGTGGAGGCTATGGTAGTTGTGGTCCATTAGTCCTTTGGACCAATCTTTCCCTTGTGTCTTTGGTTTTCTTCATTCTCCCTTTTTCCAGACAGGGTAGGACTGGTAGAAGTATCTTAGATGGCCACTCACAAGCTTCTAAGACCCCAGAAACTACTCACCAAAGTAGAATGTAGAACATTTTCTTTATAAACTATGTAATGCCAGCTGAGCTAGATGTCTCCTGAAACCATGGTCCGAGCCCTCAGCCCAGTAACTCAGTCCCTGAGGAAGTTTGGATATGTCTGTGCAGCTTCTATGACTTTGTCTTGGTCAAGTTGTGCTGACTGGGGAAATCAGCGCAGTTTTTAATCTCATTTAAAAGTCCACATTATTACATAATGTTTCATTTTGGTATTCTTAGAAGAGAAATAATTAGATGACTTTCATTGTACAGTACCACTACAATGGTTTGCAAATTGTGCTCTCCAAGGTTGGAGCCAGGGGACAAATGGACCATCAGTCATAGCATCTCTCTCTTTACCTAACTTACCTGTTGTCAAAGCAACGTTTCAACTCTATGTATCTAAAATAAAATTTTTAGGCATGTTGGAGGATATACTTTTAGGCATTGTGTTGATAGCAAATCTACACCTTCAGCAGTTGGAGACAAGAAAAACTAATGGACATTTCAAGAAGAAATTGACAAAAAGAAAATACAAAATCTTAGGTAGACAAGTTATTTACTGCTTTAAAATTATAGATAGAAATATCATTTTTAGTTCTAAGTAATACATTGATAAGTTAAACTCTTGATTGTCTTAGTTGGATTATATATATAAAGGCTTCCCTAGACTTAATTTTAGCTCTCAAAATGCATAGAGTAGGAAAAAACCTGAAACTGAATCTCCACGGGGCCAACTTTATGCCAAAAAACACAGAAGCGATTCTGTTTGGAACCTGTCAGAATACTAAATTTCAGATTAACTTTAGCAGTTCACATGCATTTCACTGATAAGATTTGAAAAGACAAGTGCTGGTGACTCACTCCTCCACCCATTAGGGAGCATCACTGGGAAGCACCACACCATTGTAGCGACAGATATATGATGACTCGGAAAAGGTTTTTGGTAGGTAGCTCCTATTCTTAAATTCGATATGAGTTACCCACTTGGAAAATTGCTACCTTATGTTTATCATGCTATTACAAGTTTCTAATGGTTGGAAGAGTCATAGATCTGACCACATCAACACTTGGCTCATTTTCAAACTAGAAATAAAGTCCTGAAAAACCAGAACACTGGGCTGAATTCTTTAAACTACATTTATTTTGGTTTACATATAAAGTGAAATAAGATATAAATATAAAGTGAAATCAAATTGGTGTAAGTGGTTGCATTTTTTAAGTTCTCATGTAATTATCATCTAACGTGTTGTTTTTAAAAGTTAACATGTTTACAAACATGTTTGACTTGCATTGGAAGTTAGAAGACCTTATTGTTTGGTTTTATTCTTGAGTCAGGTTGTAGATGTTTACAGAAAATATATTTTCTTTTTCTAGACCTTTGGAAGGCCATTTTGAGGACTACTAGGATAACTTACTAGATATATTGGAAACTGCCTATACTTCGCTAAAGGTTGGGTTCCATTAGATTGGTGTAAACTAGGTTCTTTCTAAGATCTATTAAGTACCAGTTATCTCTCTTTAAAGATCATTATACCCATAAGATATTCCACAATATCTTGACTTAAGTGCTCAATTGATTCTCAAAGGATCAGACACAAATGATTGTTTCACTAAACATACATTTAAGGCATCTAGGAGGAAAAAAAAAAAAAAACTTCCTAAAATGTTGCAGATGCTTTGCAGTCTTGAAAATTTGAAGGGTAAAATCCAGTTTAATTCACAAAATAATCCCTTTTTTTGGTTTAAACTAGTTTCTAGCAAGCTAACTAGGTGTAAAGCAGGCAGTATAAACGTACTAGGGAAACATTCAAAATAAGCCTGTTACAAAATGAGGAGCTCAGATTTCCCCCAGCTCTGAAAGGCTGAAATGTGAACTAGAATACTGAAGTGCAGCTTTGTTCTGTAATTCAAGGAGACATGAAGACTGGTGATGTCTCAGCAAATGTGGACATGTTTGGTCAGTCTTACCTGGCGCTGAATTTGCTGGCTGAGCCTGTGTTGAAGGAGAATCCTGAAAATGTCGAGGGGTCAGCAAAGCATATTTGACCATTTGCCAAAACACTTTTCCTTTGAAGTCTCATAGCTATAACTATTCCATGGGGAATTTAATCCATGTGCGTACGATTCGTTTACACTAGACTCATCAAAATGTCTTTGGGACATATTCAATGTCCACGAAACTTTAAAGTTTATGAGTCCATTTAAAGCTTTTATCTTTGAACCAGAAAGTCGTATTTTACCAGGACTACTCAGAATTCAAACTTTTAAAATAAAAAAAAAAAAAGGTGCTATTGAGTCAATTCCGACTCATGGTGACTCTGTGTGTGTCAGAGTGGAACTGTGTTATCAATGGCTTATCCATGGCTGTGATTTTTTTTTTTTTAAGTATATTACAAAGCCTTTCTTTCGAGGCATCTCTGGGTGGATTTGAACCACCAACCTTTTGGTTAATAGCTGAGTGCTTAAACCATTTGTGCCACCCAGAGACTCTGAATTCAGACATACTGGGGTCAATTTCATTTTGTCCAATACATCCTAGGATATCTTGGGATTAATTCATAACCTCTAAACTCTGAATACTGGGCTCATATTTACACATATTAATAACATTCAGATAAAGAGTGCAGGGCTAGAATGAGAATGTTTAGTATTAAAAATATCCGAAAGCCACATTTTGAATAACTCAATTTGAATATGTGCATGGTGGCCTAAGGATATGTGGATTTAAAGGTAAGTCTCTTCCAAGAGACCGAAAAACAAATGGCATGATTTAAATTTTCACCCATTAAAAGGAAGTCATGCTAAATTAATTCTTTGGCACGGTGTGTGATATTTTGTAGTCTTTAAAATGTTCTCAAATACATAATCTTATTTGATCAGGTCAACTGGACTGGTATTGTTATCCCTATTTATCCCTATAACTTCCCCTATTATCCCTAAAAGGGGAAAATGGAATTTTGCAACTTTGAATATTGTTACTTTAGTTGTAGTAATACATATTGTGTTATAGCTTCTTCTGACCTGTGATTATATACAGTAATAATGGCTTTGCTGCATTTATCCCACCTAGTTCTATTTTATTTTTAAATTCTTCTTTTCTATACTTCTAAGAGATCTTTGACTTTGTTAGTAAAAAATAAAAACAAAAATCAATTCCTTTCATAACACAAAGCTTGACTATTGTAATTGGCATAAAGTCAGTTCTAGTCTTTCACCAAAAATAAGATGCTTACTCCAGCATAATTCTCTTCCTTCCTAATTCTACATATTTGCATTTTAAAATGTTCTAGTCCTATGGGGCTAATCTAAGTGCAGAGTGTTCTTTGAACTGAATGTGTGCACCATGGTCAGGTCAATTTCATCAAGGCAGAAATCAAGATGTGGGCCAGAACTTATTTAAATGATGTAGTTGCCTGGAAAGAAGCTTAACTTATACAAGCACGCTGTAAAATGTGGACTGGAGAATGTATGTTCCCTTTAATCAATTCTAACTCAGTTCATTTATTCTTAAGAAAAGCAAATATTAAGGTAATTTTCACTGTTTAACATTGCCAGCATAATCTGATAGCTGTCAACGTAATTCATTTTTTGGTTAACTGATAGGTAATGAACGAATCTTGCAGGTGTCATCATCTCTGGCATTTCTTCCTTCCATCACCTCTTTTGTTTCTTTCTCTTCAGTTGCTTGACTCTGCAAAATATGTAAAGTACGTTTAATGTTAATCTAGATGAACGCTTATTGGCATGAGATTCCTGTGACCAAAGAAAAGTTGCAAAGCAGGTGTCTCTATGCTGATGCTCAAGAACATTCAAAGAAGAAACTTTCTCTTCAGTGCTCTGGGGTTTCAGAGCATCTGATTGTCCTGATTTTCCTCCTTCTTCTCTGGTAATCTCCTTCTTTTTCCCACCAAACCAGCTCCTTGTATGGACTTCCCTTCTTGGGCCAGACTTTTCCTAGTATCCTCTGTTTCTCACACGCCACATCCAAATGAATCAGCAAATCCAGTGAGCTATATTTCAAAATGTAACCCAGAATCTGACAATTTCTCACCACCTCTTTACTTCCAGCTTGGTCCTGGCCGCCATCCTCTTTCACCTGGAGTTCAGCAACACCTCTTGATTGGTGTTCTTGCTTCTACATTTGTCCACTTCATTTCTATTCTCAACTCATCAGCAGAGTGGGACCGCTAAAACCTAGGTTGTGCCATGTCACTACTTTGTTCAGAATCCTCCAATGACCTCTCATCTTCATCAAAATTAAAATTAAAATTCTTATAATAGCCTACCAGCTGTGGGCTCCTCTTACCTCTCTGATTCAGCTCCTTCTACTTTTGCTCTGGTCTGGTCACACTGGCTTCCTCTCTGTTCCTCTCCAAGCACAGTGTTGCCTCAGAGACTTTAAACTTTCTGTTACTTCAAATTGGAGCACTCATTCCTCACATTCTCTGTTCTTTACTCAAATATCTTCTTCACGGCCCGTCTTTTTTTATATGTATAACCACACCACCCCTCTTTCTGGCATTTCCCATCCACTTTTTATTTTATTTTTCTCCCATGTATGTCTATAGATTTTACTTATGCATTTTGTTTATTCTCTATCTCTCCTACCCCAACTAGAATAAGGCTCCCAGTCTATTTCATAGTTCACTACTTCATCCTCAATCTCTGGCACATGAGGACACTCAATAAATATTTGTTGAATGAATGAATGAAGGATTACTGCCTATCTGCCTCTTCTTGGGTTATTTTGTGTGCTGTTGAGTCAATTCCAACTCATGGTGACCCTATAGGACAGAGTAGAACTGTCCCACAGGGTTTCCTAGGCTTTATGGAAGCAAATCACCAGGTCTTTTCTCCCGTAGAATGGCCAGTAGGGTTGAGCTGCTGACCTTTTAGGTATCAACTGAGAACTTAACCATTGTGCCACCAGGGCTCCTTCTTCTTGGGTAGAAGCAGGAAATATAAAATATGAACTATTGGATTATTATACTTGCCCATATTCATACATAAATATAATATTCCACATTGGTTGTTGGAGATAGGTAAAAAAAATACTTTGAGAACATGCATTTTTAAAAGATTGATTAAACACTCTTCTGCTCAAACAAAAAAAAAGCCTGTCAATAAAGGAATCAAAATATATATTGAGTTAATTGTTTCTAGGTCATTAATGAACTTGACCATGCCATTGCTCTCAAAGCACTATATATAGCTGATATTGAGCCAAAGGTCCTTCACAATCCTTGGAATTTCATTGAATTTCTGAAGAAATACCCAGGCTTATGGGAAGAACTTTAATGAGACATTGTGCTCTTCAGGAGAGAAGAAATCATAGTTTCTGACCTCAGGGGCATTGATGAAATAACAGAGCAAAAGCTCTAGGGAAATTAGTTTTTAGGAAGTGGAATCTGGTGGATCATTGCACATTCTAAATAGCATTGGAGTAAGAATGACAGTCTGGCTAATTGGGTTTAGTGATGTGGATAGATTTGGCTGCTAAGTCATTCAGATTGGATTGAAAACCCCTAAATATCAATGAGATCTTACAAAAGTATAAGAACTAAAAAACAAAAACAAAAAACCAAACTCTTTGCTGTTGACTCAATTCCAACTCATAGCAACCCTATAAGACATAGAGTACAACTGCCCCATAGGGTTTCCAAGGAGCAGCTGGTGGATTCAAACTGCGACCTTTTGGTTAGCAGATGAGCTCTTAACCACTATACCACTGGGCAACAATTTAATCTAGAACTTAATTTAAATGAGGATAGCAAGTAGGTTAAAGAGAGATCAGGACAGTTTTGGTGTTAGGATTTTAATCAATGAAGACAGATAAACTTGTTCTTGCACTTGCCCTGATTTATTAATTCACAAACGTTTATGGAATATCTACTGTGTACCAGGCGCTATGCTTGGGATGGTGTACCGTCCCATCACGTTGATGACCGTGATCCCTGCCCTCATGAAATTTTGTCCTAGTGGAGAAGATTGACAAGTAAGCAGACAAATGAGTGCTAGGAGGGAAAATAAAAGGTTGTTATTAGAGAGAATGTTTTGTTTGTTATCCATAAGGTTTTCAAATGGTACAGAATCAATGATGCATCCAAATGGCATATCCAAATGGCACAGGACTGCGCAATGTTTCGTTCTGTTCTATATAAGGTCGTCATGAGTCGGAGCTGAATTGATGGCAACTAACAACAACAACGGTGGAGAGAATAACAGAGGGCACAAATATTACGCTGGGTAGTCAGGAAAAGCTGGACTGAAGATTTGATACCAATTCATAAAGTATTTGAGTAAGCTATACTTGGGGGAAAAAAGTCCCTGAGTGATATAATGGTTAATGCACTCAGCTGCTAACTGAAAGGTTGGAGGTTTGAACCCATCCAAAGACACCTCAGAAGAAAGGCCTGTGACCTCCTTCCAAAAAATCAGCCACTGAAAACCCTATGGAACACAGTTCTACTTTGACACACGTGGGGTCGCCATGACTTGGAATCAACTCAATGACAACTGGTATACATGCAAATCCTCTGTAAGGACATCCATATTTGTGTTTTAGGTCCCACTTTTCCCGCTCTCTGGAAGATTTTATTCCTAATCCCCTGTTTTCTTCAGCAAATGCTTTCAGCTGTTATCTACTAGACTCCTTGCCCTCCCATTATAAAATCTCTCTTATTAGGGGGGAAAAAATCACATTTGAACTCTTCCCTCCAGCCTTACTGAACTTCATTTCCTCTCCACTCAAAACATCCCTTAGTGTGTTTAAATGTGTTTCTGAGGCATGAGTTCATCAAAAAGACTAATATTCATATACTCAAAACTTTTAATTCAGTTGAACTAATCCCATCTTTGCTTCAGGTACCCATGTCTTTTTGTACTAACTTACGACCCACTAAATTTTAAAACAATGAATATGTTGTATTGCTATTTATAACACATCAGATAGTAGATGGCAGTTGTGAATAGATTAAACTGTTCCAGGCTAAAACAAAGCTCTTGCTGAAAAGATTTTAAATACTTAAATTGAAACCTGAACAATGTGGAACCACATAATGCCACATGACTCAGTGCGGATGTGGAATAGATTATTGTAATAAATAAATAAATATTGATTAATTAAAGATTAAAAGTTAATAAATAAATAGGTTTTTTAAGGTGTTTAATCGCAAGACACTGGGCATGAATGAGATCACATTGAAATGAATTCTCCAATCTCAACATCTCTAGGCCATCTGCTCAAGCCTAAGTCCCAGTGACTTGCGCAATCTCTCTTGCTCAAGCATCTCTGAGACTCTTAGGGCCACCTTGCAATTGCCCCTGTATGGATCTTTCTAGGATACCACTTTGTGCTTGCCTCTACTTGACCAGTGGCCTGTACCCATGCTCATTTGTCCCTAGACTGCCCGGCAGCAGACACCCCCAAGTTTGTTCTAGTTATTGATGCTCTCCATTCCATCCGTGGCAGTGCCAACATGTTAATCATTTGCAAAGTAGAAAGGGGAATATGTTATCCCTTCTTATTCTGTCAGAGGAACCCAACAACTGGGCTTTTTCTTGAGCGCTCAAGTTTTAGGAATCTACTGAAAAAGTTCTTCCAGTTCTCACATTCAACCATTTGTATTTTCAGGATAGGATTGGGAAGATTCATGCATTAATCACTACAATCTACTCAGGTTCTACAACTTTCAGAACTTCAGGCTTTGTAGTTGAGCCTGTTTATTCTTACTAGACTTCTTTCTTTAGAGTGAATTTGTACCCAAAGACCTACTTTATGTTATTGAGGATGGGCTAGATCATTCTACAATAATAAACAACTCCAAAATCTCAGTTGCTTAAAACAACAAAGGTTTATTTTTCACGCATGCTCTGTGTCCACCCTAGGTTGAATGTGGAAAGAGAAGGGTTCTGTTTCTAACTCAGGGTTACAGCTATGGAGAGGCTACACCATCTGGAAAGTTCCCAGTCACTATGGCAGAGGAGCTGGAATATCATAAGCCTATTTCTAATGGTTTTCCTCTGGAAGTGACGTGTGTCACTATGAAGTGACTTACTTCATTAGCCAAAGTAAGTCAGGTGGCCATGCCTAACTTCCAGGGGGCAAGGACATGCGATCCTGCCACGTGCCTAGAAGGAAGAGCTGACGGTGTTGACGAACAGCACTAGTGATCGTATTCTCTTTATAAAAACTTTTCTCTATAAACTTTTCCTCTCTCCCCAGCTATTTCTGCCCCTTATGACATATCTCTATATGTATGACCTTCAATCACATACAATGCTCAAGGTTCCTCTGCATTAGTTATCTATTACTAAATTAAAAAAAAAAAAAAAAGTTCCAAATTTAGCAATTTAAAACAACAAACGTCTATTATCTCACATGGTTTCTCAGTATCAGGAATCCAGAATGAATTAGCTACATGATTCTGCCTAAGGGTCTCTTGGAAATTGTTGGCTGAGGATACAGTTATCTAAAGGCTCACCCACTTCCATGTTCTCTTCTATAGTACTGGCAGGCTTCAGTTCTTTGCTATATGAGCCTTTCCTCTCACGACAGCTTGGAGACATGACAGCTTGTGTCCCCTGGAGTGAAAGATGAGAGAGAAAGAGATAACAAGACAGACGCTGCAGTCTTTTCTAATCTAATCCTTAAAGTGACCTGCTGTCACTTATGCAGAATGTTATTGGTCACACAGACCAACCCTGGTACCGTGTGGGAGGGGACTACACAAATATGTGAATACCAGGAAGTGGGGTAATTAGGGCTCTGGTGGCACAGTGGTTAAGCATTTGGCTGATAACCAAAAAGTGAGCAGTTTGAATCTACCAGCTGCTCCTTGGAAATCCTATGGGGCAGTTCTACTCACTCCTGTAGGGTCGCTATGAGTCAGAATTGACTTGAGGGCAACTGGTTTGTTTTTTTTTCTTTTTTTGGAAGTTGGCTACCACTCCACCTCAATAAGGCCACTCTCCCGTGTAAACCTTTGACTGCAAATAAATGCTGTCTGAGTTGCAGCTTCTGCCAAGCAGAATACTCAACTAGGAGTAAATGCAATTTAAAACGTCCCTCCAAGGGGTCACTTCACTTGAGCTAACATCTGTCTTCTCCTGTGTAGTTAAATGGTTCTTGCATCTTAACTTTTTCTGTGTCTTATATCCAAGGAGGCACATTCACTCTTCCACTGAGCATTTTCTTTATTAATAATTTATTAAATGGTATTTTTAAGTCATTTGTGTTTAGGTGGTTGTTATACTTTAAATGTTAGCAGACATATACAGCAAATAAGAGCAAATAAATACTTGATCATTTTCCCTGTCCCTTTCTATAGAGCCATGAGCTATGTGAGCTCAGTGTGACTTTAAATAGAATGCTGGGAGGAATTAGAAATAGTGACATAGTGGCAGAAACCCCACATTAAAATCCAGCCTTGTCAGCGCTCTGTGATTCTACATACCAGGGTTCTTTTTGGGTTAATCAAGAAATCTTTGAGAGATATTAGGGGAAAAGTACCATTTTCTAAGCAGAAGGCAGTTCCCATTTGAAGGGAGGAAAAAATTTATAGCTGTTGTAATAATAAATAAGGCCACACATATGTGAATTTTTACACACTCATGGTTTTATTGAGCAAAAAAAGAGATTTATTTTTCTTTCTTTGTTAATTGTTCTTATAGCTGGAGGAAATATGAACCCCACTGTGCAGGCAACTGGGTACTCCTTCCTACCTTCTCATTTATATCAAGTTTTATTTACAGAAATCCTCAAATCAACCTTTTATGACTGTACCGGTGTTGTGTCTCGGGTTAATTCAGCCAAACTGTGCAGTGTGACTGATGCAGGCAGTTTGTTAGAAGCCCCTGGATAGCTTCCCTCTTCTTCACCCCTCCTTCCTCTATTGTTTTTGCATTTTGGTTGATTTTTCCTGCCATTTGAATCTCTTATGCTCCCAAATTACATATGCTCATTATATGCACAGTTTCCCCTCCTACCGGCCCCCTTTTCTCTCCCCCAGTGACATCTCACTTTATTCCCAAGAAAAACAACGCCCTCCCATCTGAGCTTGCTGTGTTTACATTTCTCTGCTCTTTTCCTCTCTCCTCCTGGCATGCTGTTTTAATTAATTTTACCAAATGACTTTCCTGGCAGCTGTAAAAAGAAAACGCAGAGCAAGTTAATAGCAATCTAATACTGTATTTTTTGTCATTTCCCTAAAATGTACAGAACTGTTTGGTCATTGGATTGATTTTTAATGATCTAAATGATCAGATGCCTCAACACTGCACTGCAGCAGCCTGATAATAAATAGGAAAGGGGAGGGGCTTGGGTACTGGGCACTTACTCCAAGCTAGACGAATAATCCCCCAAACACCAGCCAAGGAGACCATATAAAAGAGCAGCCTTTGCCAAATCATGTATCAGCTTTTTAAACAAAAGCACCCAGCTATTTTAATTTTGCATATGGAAGAACTAAAACAAGATGTTTTTGACAAGGGTTTAGAAAGTCATTAATAGGGTTAGGAATCAAGCTACAGCTAATTCTATATGTATCTCTTGGCATAAGCACAGCGTCAGTAAGGTGCCTCCCAACATCCCTAAATAACATATTGGACATCCCAACGGCGGAGGAAACAATTGGTACTGTTATTATTCAAAAGGCAATAGAACTCCTCCCTCGGAAAAAGAAAAAAAAAAAAAACCTGAACCAACCCCATCATTGTCGAGTCAATTCCAACTCATAGCAACCCTATAGGGCAGAGTAGAACTGCTCCATAGAGTTTCCAAGGAGCGCCTGGGGGATTCGAACCGCCAGCCTTTTGCTTAACAGCGATAGCACTTAACCACTACTCCACCAGGGTTTTTGGTACATGAATTCAGTAAATTGTAAAATAAGTCACTTGTTTTTTCCTCTTTAACAAACAAATAAAAGAAAAAGATAAATATGAGGAGAAGAAACAATGAAAAAGTATAAATGTTAGCTCACTGTAAGATTTATTAACTAGCTAGGAAACTTTGGGTGACTTGCTTAATTATTCTATGCCTTGATTTCCTCACTGTAAAATGGACAGAATAGTAGCCCTTCTCTTGCAGAGTAAATGGGGAGATACAAGTCAAGTGTTTAGGACAGTTTCTGCACTTAGTAGTTACCCAGCATATGATCACTGTTACCATACCTATGGGATCTACGAATGGAGCCCTCACCCCAGCAGTCCTATCTGGCCATGTCTAAATCCACAGGACAATGTTGGTCTCACAGTGCAGGGGGCAAGGGTGGGTTTTGGAGTCGAGTCGTAGCTCTGCCACTTATCTGGGTCCATGGGCAAGTAATTTAACCTCTCTAGTTTCTTCAGCTTCCTCATCTTTAAAATGTTGTTCAGTGCCATCTGGTTTGTTCCTGAGTCCACAATGGGGTGGGACTATTGGGCTCCATAGGGTTTTTATTGGCTGATTCTTGGAAGTAGATTACCACATCTTTCTTTCTAGTCTGTGATATTCTGGAAGCTCCACTGAAACCTGTTCAGCATCATAGCAACACGCAAGCCTCCACTGACAGACGGGAGGTGACTGCACTTGAGGTGCATTGGCTGGTACCTGAACCCCGGTCTCCCAAATAGAAGAAAAGAATACTACCACTAAACCATCCTTGCCCTCACTCATCAATATAATAAAACCCAAACCAAACCTGTTGCTGTCAAATTGATTCCAACTCATAGTGACCCTATAGGACAGAGTAGAACTGCCCCATAGGGTTTCCAAGGCTGGAATCCTTACAGAAGCAGACTGCCACATCTTTCTCCGGCAGAGAGGCTGGTGGGTTCAAACCACAGACGTTTGGGTTAGCAGCCAAGCGCTTAACCACTGTGTCGCCAGGGCTCCTATCATCTGTAAAATAGGGGATGTTAATGCCGTCTTTGTAGGTTATTGTGAGGATTAAAAGAAGTAACTTGTGTAAAACTCAGTACATAAGGCGTTCCTCAGAAGAAGGATTCAAAAAAGGCAGCTATATTTCACTTTTCTCCCCTCATTTCCAATGTGCTATTGCATGTTTCTAAATGGTGTGTGGAAGACAGCTAATTCATTTCTTATGCTAATACCTTCAATGAATACAATGCGTGCTTTTGAGTCTCTCAAGTCAATGTTCATAGCTAGAGATATACAGATACATGGTTTACACTAGGGTAATCTGGGGCTCAGGGTAATGAAAGGAGTTTCTTGGAGCATGTTGTTCTGAGAAGACAGCAACCCTATTACTTCCTATATATTTCCTGTTGTATATGGTCTAGTCCTCTTTGAAAAAAGAAGATGCAAGTTCATTATTAGATGGTGGATCTTAGTTGTGTACAATAAAGAGGCCAAGTTAGGCCCACCACCAGTCTGAGTTTCAGTTGTAGATAGATTGGTTCCTTTACTCTGTTTCATGGCCCAACTCTCTTTCTCACATAGGCTAGTCAGCACACTAAGGATACACTTAACCAAGCCACTTTGGTCCCAGGTGATGTGACAGAAGAGGTTCAATCCCACTGCTGGAAAAAGCGTGCCAGAAGCCTGCTATTAGCATGCCTGTCTCTTGTGCCCTTTGCCCCCACCCCATATTCCAGGAAAAGTAGATTCTGATTGAAAGAACAGGGCCCAGGAGTTTGTAGTATAGGAGTTGGAATCCTTCTTTGAGAAATTTTGTGCTTCTGGGGTAATTGACATCAATTATGCCTCTATTGATAGTGCTTCCTGCGTTTTTCAGGTATTGGAGAAAGTCTGGCAGTGGAGTAAAGTTTTGTATGTACCTTGTAGGAGTGGGGGAGGGCATAATATCAGAGAGAGACTTCAAAATTGATTAAGTGTGATGGGGCGATTTAATATCCTTTAATTATGTTAAAATTTTATAAATAAAGTTACGATTAGAAATATAAATAAGATACATATAGGATTAGAAAGCTGAGTAAATATCAATTATTTTATAAGATGTCACAAAAGTTACAAACAGATATTAAAGACAGAGTAAACATTTGGATTGCCAATTGTTAAATACTTCCTATTTTTACTCCTGAAAACAGCAAAATCACTACAAATTTGATAAATTTGTGTCATTGTCTTTATATATGATAACAAATATTTTGATCATTTGTCAGCAAATTTGCATTTTTAAGCACCTTCTGCCTGAAGGTTCCTGGGCGGCACAAACAGTTTTCACTCGACTGCTAACCTAAAAGTTAGCAGATTGAACACACCCAGGAAGAAAGACCTGATGATCTGCTTCCATAAAGATTACAGCCAAGAAAACCCAGTGGAGCAGTTCTACTCTGTTACATGAGATTGCCATGAGTCAGAATTGGCTCCAAGGCAGTGGGTTTGCTTTTACCCTATTATACGTTGGGTAACTTGGAAGTTACCCGGAAGGAAAGAGAGAAGGTATCATCCTTCTCTCCAGGAAATTAGCATCTGGTTAGAGAGATAGAAACATGATGTTTTATTATTATAAACAATGCTAAAATGAATATCCTTGTGTAGACATATACATTTTGCCCTGGAGCAATTATTTTTCTAGGATAGACTCCTACAAATGGAATTGTTTATCAAAGGGTATGTGTGCTTACATTTTTAAAATGTCTGCTAAATTGTACTCTGAAAGTCTTTCCCAATCCATGTTTTCATCAACTGTGTATGAGTGTACCTATTTCCCTCACCATCATTGGATATTTTGTCTTTAATTTTTACTAATGTGATAGGCAAAATATTGTAGTTTTCATTTATTTCCTTGATTACTAGTGAGATTGATCATCTTTTCAAATGGTTACTGGCTATTTGTAGTTCTCCTTCTGTGAGGCTTATTTGCATCCATTTCCCATTTTTCTTTTGGGTTGTTGTAATTAACATGTAGATTCTAATTAATGTGTAGGTTCTCCTTAAAGCAAACGATACCAAAGCCATGCCATGGCTGTGTTTACAGAAGACCCTGCCAACTCGCTCTGTATTCGTAATTGCATGAGAAGCTTATATTATCTTCTCTTTTAACACTGCTGTTTTATTAATTTGTTGAAGATATAAGAAACATCATACTTTTTCAGGTTTGTTATATATATATTTTTTAATAATATTTTATTGTATTTTTGGTGAAAGCAAGTTAGGTTCCTGTTTGACAATTTCCACACAAATTGTTCAGCGACATTAGTTACACTTTTCACAATATGCCAACATTCTCTTTAACTGTGTTCTAGTTGTTCTACTTCCAGTGCTCTAGTTTCCCTGTTGCCTTACCTTCTCATCTTTGCTTGAGAGTGAATTTTGACCTTTGGGTCTCACACACATGGTTTTTTACTAGAGCACTGCTCTTACGGGTAACATCGTTTATTTTGTGTGCCACTCCGCTATTTTGCTAAAAGATGATCTCAGGGTATACTTTTGTTTCAAGGTTTAAAGAGTATATCAGGATGATAGTCTCAGGAAGTCTTCTGGTCTCAACTGGTCCAGTTAAGTTAGTCTGATCTTTTTTTAAGAATTTGAGTTTTGTTCGACATTTGAGATTGTATTATTCAACTTCTACATATTTCTACAATGTTATTTCCCTTCTTACCTAATTTAACACTCTTACTGTTTGTGGTGGTGCAATGGTTAAGTGCTCAGCTGTTAACCGGAGGGTTAGTGGTTTGAACTCACCAGCTGCTCCTCAGGAAAAAGATGTGGCAGTCTGCTTCTGTAAAGATTTTGTTAGTTGTTAGGTGCTATCTAATCACTTCTGACTCATAGCAACCCTATGTTCAACAGAACAAAACACTGCCTGGTCCTGCACCATCCTCACGATCATTGCTATGTTTGAGCCCATTGTTGCAGCCAATATGTCAATCCATCTCGTTGAGGGTCTACCTCTTTTTCGCTTACCTTCTACTTTGCCAATATGTCTTTCTCTAGGGATTGGCCCCTGTTGATAATGTGTCCTAAGTACATGAGAGGAAGTCTCACCATCCTATCTCCTAAGAAACATTCTGGCTACACTTCTTCCAAGACAAATTTGTTTATTCTTTTGGCAGTACATGGTACATTCAATATTTTTCACCAATACCATAATTCAAAGATATCACTACTTCTTCTGTTTTCCTTATTCATTGTCCTGCTTTCGTGTGCATATGAAGTGATTGAAAATACCATTTCTTGGATCAGGCACACTTTAGTCCTCAAAGTGACATCTTTGCTTTTTAACACTTTAAAATAGATCTTCTACAGCACATTTGCCCGAGGCAATACGTCATATGATTTCTTGACTCTCCTTCCATGATGTTGATTGTGGATCCAAGTAAAATGAAATCCTTGACAACTTCAATCTTTTCTCCATTTATCATGATGTTGCTTATTGGTCCAATTGTGAGGATTTTGGTTTTCTTTATGATGAAGTATAATCCATACTGAAGGCTGTAGTCTTTGATTTTCATCAGTAACTGCTTCAAGTCCTCTTCACTTTCAGCAAGCTAGGTTGTGTCATCTGCATATCACAGGTTATTAATGAGTCTTCCTCCAATCCTGATGCCATGTTCTTCTTCATATAGTCCAGCTTCTTGAATTATTTGCTCAGCATACAGATTGAATAAGTATGGTGAAATGTGTAAAGATTTACTGCTTTGGAAACACTATGGGGCAGTTCTACTCTGTCTTATAGTGTTGCTGTGAGTCGGAATTGACTTAATGGCAATGGGTTTGTTTTTTTTTTTGGACCATTGGAACCAGCAGGTTAGATGGAAAACACTTGAGGAGATCAAAGGAAACAAATATTTATTGAGTTCTTCCATGTGCTATGTGTTTATCCTATACCTTCTAATCTAAACCCAAACAAGTCTAAGAGATATATACCATTGTCAGTGAAAGTTGGGTAACAAACCCAAGGTAGATGAAGTGGTAAGAGATTGCAGGTCTATCTGATGATATCAAAATCCTGTGCTTCTTCTACCAAACCATGCTTTATTCAGAAAAAAAAACTTTCAGTCCTCTGCCATTAACCTAATGGGACAGTTTAGCTAGTTTACACTTGACACTCTGAGGAAATGTGATGCAAAAAGCACCAGAAATGGGGTTTAGGTTTATCAACCTCAAGCTTTAGTTGGAAATTTGTTGTTGTTGTTGTTAGCTGATGTCAAGTCAATTCTGACCCATGGCGACGCCATGTGTACAGAGTAGAACTGCTCCATAGGGTTTCAAAGCTGTGACCTTTCAGAAGCAGGCAGCCTGGCCTGTCTTCCAAAGAGCCTCTGAGTGGGTTTGAACTGCCAGTCTTTTGGCTAGTAGTCAAGAGCTTAACCCTTTTCACCATCCAGGGATTCCTAGTTGGAGAGTAAAGTAGGCCAAAGTTATCCTTGGATGACTTGTGAATAGGAAGAAAAATTGGAAGGGGCGATATCAAGAAGTACTTAGGATATGGTGCCTACTTCAGTAAGCTGGAACATGCAAACATAAAGGGGGAAAAAAATCCAAGTATAAATGTAATTATACCTCATTTTTTCTTGGAACTATTGAAGAAACAACATTAAAAACAAAAAAATACAACATTATAAACTGGAGAACAGTTAAGGTTAATGGTCCCTCATTATAGGATGCCATTCAGACCGTGGAGTCAAAAAAGTAGAACTGTCGGAATCGACTCGACGGCGGTGGGTTTGGTTTGGTTTTGCACACTGCGGGAGTTTCTCTCAGTAACAAGCATATTAAAAACAACAACAACAAACAGAGACGTGCCTTCACTGGGGAGAGGATTAGTTATATCTTGGCCCATTTATCCAAAGTCAAAGACATAGCAAGATTACTAGAAGTGTCTTCTTGGAGTATAAAGGACAATTATGATAGCTTAGGCCACTGGCTTTCAGTAAATTCCATCTGGTACTTTACAAATTAGCTCATTATTCTGCTGTTCCTATGAAGGTGTTAGTCTGCAAACATATGGTTGTCACAAATTAGTCACCTAGTATTTCTCTGAAAGTGATTTACTATAAGCACACCCACAGTCATAGTATGGAATAGTAAAATAGGTTCTTGCTTGATCCTCTAAATGGAATTTAGTATGAAGTGTGATTTGATTTCCAAGGGGTTTTTGGTGTACACACTATCCTCTGATTTTCCAAGATTGGAAAGTGATTATTGTTCTGGATATTGACAATATCATGTAATATTAGGAACCCCTCCGTCTCCCCTTGAACTCCATGAACTATCCAAGCCTGCTGATAAATGATGAGTTTGCAAACTAAGCATAGCTTTTGTTTGTTTTTATTTACATTTGTTATCTCAGGTGTCACCACAACTGTTGTTTCAATTCAATAATAGCAATTGAAATTTTGAAAAATTAACTTAAACATCTGATTTTTTAGAAGTGCTTTTTGTGGCAGATGAGCCCGCCTACCAGAAAGAAAAAAAAAATAATGAGAAAACATAAGCTTTCCTCTGTTGTTTAACTTCATTACCTATTGAGAAGAGTCCTTGCTGGGATTATAACAGACAATTCATGGTGAAAGGTACTCTTTAAGATGTTTTTGGCTAACAAGTTTCGAGTCCCCAACCAAATGGCTTAACAACAACAACAAAAAAGGAAAATGTATTCTCTTATAAAGTCTCAAGATGGACGGTTCCCGGGCTGATTATGAAGAGGCTTAAAGACCCACTCAGATACTGCTCACCATTCTGCTTTGCCATCTAAACACGTGGTCTTTTTTTTTCAGATTGTCTTCATTATCACAGAATGGCTGGCTATAGCCAGGCACAAGGCCCAAAGGCAGAAAATGCATCCTTTCTTCCTTGTACTTTTCTTTTTGTGAAGTGCTTCGCGCATAAGTTATCTCAGCAGACTTCTCTTTATACCTCACTGGCCAGATTTGGTCTCATGACATGAACAAATCACTGGCCAGCAAATGGGATTAGATTTATGAGGATTTACCCCTGAGTAGGAGATGGACTCACCTTCTATGAGTACTTAGTTTCTTCAAATAGAATGGAAAAAATAATCGGATTTCTACCAGTAAGGAAGAAGGACGGGTGGATATTGAGCAGATAACCAACAATGGTAAAGGAACCATGCTGTTAATCACATGGTGACGTTGTTAAAATGGAAATTTCAACAGTGGCAATGAGATACAATAGACACTGCATCCCAAAGTGAAGTCCAGGTCCCAAATGCCAATTTTCCAAATAGGGTCTAGGAATGAGTTTCATAGCACAGGAGCTCTTGACTCAGACTGAAACTTTAAAAGAGTTTGGAGAGTAAACAGGAAGTGTATATCTTTATGCAAATAACGTGAAAGTCTATGTTTTTTTGCCAACTGTGCCCTCTCCCTGTGAGGTATTTTTGTAAACTCTCTATATTCTGTTGGCAAAAAACGTGGAATGCGCATTATTTGCATAAAGTACGGTAATTTGTGAAACTATGGTTTTAAGAGAGCTGAGTAATGATATGAGTCCTTCCCTCCGCCCCACAACCCCCTAAAGGGAGCTGCAGTTACCCTGTTCACATCAAGCCCAGAGAAAGTTTCCCATGGACCAGATGTGCACTATACAAGAGAGAGCTGGCCTTGAGCCAGAGAGGACCATCTGGGAAAAGCACTTGGACTCCAACAGTAAGAGTTTGTGGAGATTGGACCACTATAAAATGCAAGTCTTGGTGGGGGGCTGGTTAATGAGCAGCCCTTCAGGTTCAGGGCTCTGCCTGTGTCACAGGAGTTGCAGCCAGAGGGATCTACCAGGGTTGCCTCTGGTGAGCCCCCCAAAGTGCTTGTCAGGCCCGCAGTATGAGATGCTATCTTAGGACAATGCCAATTCCAGAAAGAAACCCCTCTCCTTCTTTCATAGCTTCTTTCCATGCTCTCCAACTCCACAGTAATCAGCCCCAGCAGCTGGCAAGTCAGGATGGCAAAGGAAGGGAGAAACTAAACTCTACCTCCTACCGCATTCACTTCTCAGCTGCAAGCAGCCAGTCCACAGTGGGCCCAGCAGGGCTGAGGAAGAAGATGTAAGTTAAATCAAGTTTGGAGTTTTGGATGATAGTTGGGGATGGACATTTTGATATCTGAATAGAATATGAGTTGATTTAAAATGAATGTAAAGCTTTCTATTACCTTAGAGTGGCCAGAAAAGTACCAAGATTTGTCCATAAATACATTTTAACAGGGCAGTGGAAAATTGTTTTAACACAAATTGTGTTTTTAACACTATATTGCATTTGTATCTCTCCTTGCATATTTTTCTATTTTCCTCTCATATATGACAGGAAAATCAAGGAAAGATATTTACACCCTCCAGCAAGTTTTCTTCTGATCTTTTGAACACCTGTACCCCAGCAGAAGGAGCCCAAAACAGACTGTGGATTAAAGTTGTAGAAAGCAGTCAGTCATTGAGTAGAATGGGGAATTTAATATTGACAGTAGTCTCCTCTGTCCCACTCCACTGTCTCTCACATTACTTTGTCTTTCCTCACCTCTTTTGCCTTCTGACTCTTTTGGACTGGGGAATTTAGGACTGCCTCTTGCTCACTATAGCCACAGCCTATGAGGAGACTTAATAGGGATTCAGTGCTGAAAAACTGCGTGACCTTCTCCATTCAGAGCAAAAATATTCAACCCCCAACACACAGTTGCAGCCTCATCTCAAATGCCCGGTGCCTCTAATCAGTGAGTAGTTACTGGTGAGAGGAAGGAAGACATGGGAAGCTTATATATTTATTAACTTTGTTCCTGATTTCTGTATAAATTGTCTGTATAACTCCCATTCTTTTAAAAATGAGATGAAGATTTCAAAAATTAAGGAAGCTTGCTGAGGGTCCTGATAACAAAGAACCTGATGCTCACCTGCCCACTTCCTGCGTTTTATCTTTGCTTCTTCTGTCTAATCACTAATTTAAAGGGAAAGGATCAGTGAGAAAAGAGGAGAAAGCCTAAAAGGCAATTTACTATTTGATCAGCTTTGTCATTTGAAATTATTATGTGGAAAAATTTAAAGCTCTTCTGTGTCTTCATCCATATTCACAAATCTTGGAACTAAGAGCAATAGCTCAAATCATGTTACATTCCACATTGAATTCTTTCCCACTCATAATGTGCTTCCCACAGAGAAAAGTATAAGATACGTAGCTAGGCAATTAGAATTCCTATCAGTGTTTTTTCTATCTCATCAGTTTTGGACATGTATTGTTTATATTTTGCCATTTTGTACCTATTAATTGACCTGTAGAGTCTATAGTGATGATTGTAGGGGTAGAATTGCCAATTAATTGATAGTTTCAAGTGATCGGCATGATGGAATCACTCTCAAGTCAGAACATTACTAATACCGGGGCAGAGAGTATAAAATTCCGGGTGAAGGAGATAGTATTTGTTTATCATGGGCAACTAGGATTTAATAACTAGCCTAAAAGATATTTTTGCACACAAATACAAAGAATGTTTTACTTAATTATATCATAATGACTTTGAAACCATTAATTATTCTAAAATATTAGGCTCTGGTTTTAATGCAGTTTAATATTTTTTTGAAATTTTAAATAATTATTTTAAAATTATAAAATGAATGTCCTTTATTTCCCTAGAAAGAAATTCTACCTTTTGAATAATATATTCTCCTACTCCATAATGCAAATAAAAAGTACAGTATTTCTCTTCTTTCTTAATTTCTCTGTTTCTCTTTCTCTCTGTCTCTCTCTCTAGTCTCCTTATATAAAGCGAATTGATATTCTGTGAAGGAAATGACGAAAGGGGTTTGAGAAAAATAAGAAGCTGGTGTTTTGACAGGAAGTGTAATAGATGTCAGTAATAATAAAAGGATACTCTCTCCAGAACATCTGGATGTGGATGTAGATTCATCAGTTAACTGCTGTGTGTGTTAATTTAAGCCCCTTGATCAACTAACCATCAATTCAATGTCAAGTTAATTCACTGTGGCCATCCAATATTACAGTATAGCATTGACTTAATTTGCTTTGTTTTTAGAGGGAAGGGAAGAATTTATGAACAGCAAAATAAATTTTCTTATGTGGTGACTCTTCTAGTCAAGATAAAAAGAAACAGACTCAAACTATCTCCTGTAAAAAAGGAGGGAATACAGTTATATAGTTATTGTAAAGATTCAGAAATTCACAGAAACACGTATAACTGGGCATTGTTGGATCTGGAAAACTCAGGACAAACAAAAAACCTGCCCCTATGAAATGTACATTCTAGTGGTAATCTGTAAGTAACTTTAAAAAAAGGGGGTGTTAGTAATGTATCCACAGGATAAATACAAGATGTCAAATAGCAGTAAGTGTTTGTGTGTATACACGTGTATGTATCTTTGTAACTATTATAGTTATACTAGCTTTTACTTAATTCTGTTGACTGTCAATGGTGTGTTCATGTGTACTTTGAAAGTGGTGATGGGTCCTTTGGATTTTAAATGTCATCTGACTTGCAGCTTTTAATGCAGCCTGTAATGTAACCTCTTCCAATTTCCTATTAAAATGGCTGTACAAAACAGCCCCAAAATTCACAACTGAAAACACACACACACTAAGACCCAGGACTGATAATGATTTTATGTCCAGAATAACAAAGAACCAGTAGATTTGATTGAAAATATAGATAGACAATTCCATCCTATTACATTCTAAAAGTAAATAAAAAGAATTTCTTATATTTACCTGGACCCAGAAAATGTATTTACTATATACTGCTACTATAGTAGATATACAAACTATCTTATTTTTTCAAAAAAGAAATGTATTAGCAAGCTCAGAGATGGATCAAAATCAAGACGTTAAAAACAAAAAAGTCTGAAGGATTATCCTCTTGAGATTATCCACCAGTAAATATGCATCACAAGGGCTTTAAGGACAACAATAAGCTCTATAAACCAGATCTGATTGAACTGCTCACCCTAATAATGAGAATGGGAAGATCTGATTTCTTTACCCTCTGCCATGTCGCAAATAAGAAAGCTCTTTCTCAAGCAGTGCTTTTTACCAAATTTAGAGTCCAGTTAAATAGTCTTAAAATCATAAAAAGTAAGTGGTAAGCCACTATTCCTAGGAGGGAAAAAAAAGGACTGGAAGGAATATACTGACATGTTTTTTATGACTGAGATTATGGTTGGTCTGTTTTTTCTTTGTTTTTTTGTATATTTTTCAGGATGTGGCTTTCTAAATGAAATATTAAGCTTCATTTTTAAAAAAGAATCTTTAAATGTTGCATCCAGCAAAGAAGCCGTGTGATAAAGTTCAGATTTTATAAATAGATCACAAAACATATCAGCATAAACATTCTTGAAAAAATTATGGGTCTACTTTTGCTTCAAGCAATCATAAACCAAAGAGAATGGAATCTATTGACATTACTATGATATAAATTTTGATATACACAATCTTAAAATTATGTAAACATTGGACATGTTCCAGAGAGAAAAGATTAATAATTATGTTACTTTTTAGCTGGAAGACTGAGTGACAGAAGAAGTGTCATTAAGTGTATTAAATTATCATTGAGGGAAAAGCTATTTTGGATGCATCTAATCAGTTAAAGTTGATGTCAGGAAGGACAACTATGCCTTCCTACAACATCTCTCTTGTTGCTACTTAAAACAGCATCACTCTTGGCCTGAGCCATTCTGGGTATAGTTGTGTAAAGACTGTGTATGCCCAGCGTCTTCTGTCTGGATTGAAGGAGGGGGAATGTCAGGATAAAATCTAGGTGTTTTCAGGTAGTCACATATTTGACCAGAAGCAGAAAACACATAATATTACCAGAATGTTTGGTCAGATTTTTCAAGTAGATATTACTGTAATATGGGTAGTTCTAACTCTGAATGAATATTGCTTCTGCCC
Organism: Trichechus manatus latirostris; assembly: GCF_000243295.1. NCBI lineage: Eukaryota > Metazoa > Chordata > Mammalia > Sirenia > Trichechidae > Trichechus > Trichechus manatus. The sequence continues at coordinate 12,611,575 of NW_004444010.1, read as the reverse complement.
CAGCTACTGTGTTCATGTGGACAAGAAAAAAGAATAAATCAGTATTCATTTCTGTTTTTAAGACTTGTCATTGATTTAGTGAATAATATCAGTGGAATGCTGGAAGCTTAAATATATATATATATATATATATATATATAAAATTTGGATTTGACTGTTCAGCTTTGAGGTTTGAAGTTAGATTTTTCAAGTCTATCAGAGATTCTATCTGACTGATATTGAAAAACTTGGGTTTGGTATTATAATATGTTAACTACCAATGACTGTTCTTTAGTAAAGGCTAAGTTTATTTTTCTTTTTATTGCTGTTTTAATATATATATTTAATATATATTATATTTAATATATATAAATATATATTTAATATACACAAATATATTCTCGTTTAAAAGATTCACTGATTCAAAAATATGTAAAGTAAAATGTGAAAATTCCTTTTTAATGGTTCCAACTTCTGCTTCCTTATTTCACAGGTAATTACTATTAATTTCTCTTGTTGTTAGTCATCATTGTGTCATTTCTGACTCCTGGAGACCCCATGTGTTACAGAGCAGAACTGCTCCACAGGGAGCAGTTCTTGGTTGTAGTCTTAATGGAAGCAGATCGCCAGTCCTTTTCTTCTATGGTACTGCTGGGTAGGTTTGAACCGCCAACCTTTAGATTAGCAGTCGACTAGGCTGGTATCTATCCTTTTTATTCTTTACCTCTGCATTGTCATAAATGTATACTCACACACACATATTTACATTGATGAATTAATGCTCAAGTTATTGCTCTGTATGCCTGAATATTTTTTTTTCACTTATCATTATTTAGATATTTTTCCAAGTCTGTTTTTTAACCATTCTTAGGAATTCCATATTTTCCTCAGAAATGGGTATATTTTTAAGCTGGGCCTTATCCTAGTGGGCGAGAATTTTTTTACTCCTATGAATTTCTGAAACCAATATGATAGAAAAAACCAAACCCGTTGCCGTCAAGTCAATTCTGACTCATAGCAACCCTATAGGACAGAGTAGCACTGCTCCATAGAGTTTCCAAGGAGCACCTGGTGGATTTGAACTGCCAACCTTTTGGTTAGCAGCCAAACTCTTAACTACTACGCCACCAGGGTTTCCATATGATACAAAACCTGTAGAAAAAGTTAAGGTAAAAATAAAATATAATTCCATTTGAAGGACTTACAATGTTACTTCATTTGTTTTGCCTTTTTTTCCAATTTTGTTTCAAGTAAATTGCAAACCAGATGAAGAATATGTATTAAATTTTTTTAAAGAAAAAAATTACACTGTGAACAACATTTAAAGAAGTCTCTTGACATTACAAAGTATTTTTCTGTAATTTATCTCAGTAAGTTAGAAATTATAACAACCTGTGAATTTTCTAGTATCTCTATGTTTACAGATAAAGAAATTGAGTTTCAAAGAGGTTTAGTGATTTGGTCAAAATTACATCAAAATTAAAAGGAAGGACCTGGAATTAAGGGCCCAAGTTTTGAGACTCCAAGACAGAATGTAAATTTGACTTTTTCCTTGTCAAACTTGATGTGGATTTTTCCACATCTGATTTTTAAATAATAAATATTAAGTGCTTTCTTTGTATTCTATCATTAGGTATTTTAATACTTCTACCTTGAAAAATATTAAAAATGGAATTAAACAGGTATTCTAAGTATTTCAATTATGAAATGTATTGTTTTAATGATATGAAAAATGTTTTCTATAAATGTATTTGTAATTTAAGATTAGAAGAGTTAATCTTAGGCTATATGATCCAAAATTATTTGTTATGTTAACTTAAATTGTGAAAATTTCCAACGAATTATCTGTTGGTTTTAGGGGATCTTTTTAACTTTCCAGTTGGTTGTTGTGTCCTTGGCTATATGAGTATACAAGCAACTTGCCAAAACATGACACAATTCCCTGACTTTCAGCAATTGAAACCATGGCTTCATGAAGGGCACCTCTTATTTCAGTTATAAATATGCTAAACAGAGCATGCTTTCAGACTTTGCTAGAACTTGCCAGAAGTGAGAAGTCATCACTATCAACATGGTTATTGGTTAACATTTACTGAGTGCCAGTAATGTTTTCAGTGTTATAAATACACAGAGGAAGACACAGTTCCTTCTAGGAGGGCTTGGTTTTCTGTAAGCATGGGAGAGAGGTTTTGGTGTTGAATGTTCTTTTCTCTGGGGTGGGATGGGGGGGAGTGAAGAGATGAGGGAGGGGACTGGTACAGTTATCTTGGGTCTCATTCTAAATATGGGAATGCCACTCTTACCCATTTATTAATTGATGATCTAAACCATAAAAAGAACTAAAGTATGGAAATGAATATATATACGTATACACACATGCCTATACCTATGCATACACATATGTTTACAAAGAGTATATCTGAATTCCATTCTTTAATTTTATATATATATCCAAGTGACTATAGTTTCCATTAGGAAACTCTGGAGTCTAGTGGTTAAGTGCTATGGCTGCTAACCAAAAGGTTGGACAGGCGCTCCTTGGAAACCCTATGGGGCAGTTCTACTCTGTCCTATAGGGTCGCTATGAATCAGAATCAACTCGACAGCATTGGGTTTGGTTTTTGGTTTTATAGCTTCCATTATTTATGCTACTAATATATATAATGTGTTTAAAAAATTATATAGAAGCATTTGTATGTATAAATGTATTTAAACAAACCCAATTTATAGACTGAAAGGAACAAGTGTTTTTATTTGACAACTAAAAGAAAGAAGTCAGCCAGACTCTTGAAAGAATAGGCCACTTTCCAAAAATATCTGAACTGGTGATTAGTATTCATATAAGAGTAACAAAAGATCATATTTTAGGTCCTTGTCTTTTCATGTCTAAATCTAGAGAAGTTTTAATAAGAGCTAAATATATTTTTGGAGCCCTGGTGGCACAGTGGTTAAGAGCTCGGCTGCTAACCAAAAGGTAGGTAGTTTGAATCCACCAGCTGCTCCTTGGAAACCCTGTGGGGCAGTTCTATTCTGTCCTATGGGGTCACTATGTATTGTAATCAACTTGATGGCAATGTTTTTTTAAATAAATTTTTAAGAGAGAATCATTAATATTACCTATTGATTATAGTAGAATGTGGTAGTGACAGAAAGATAATTTAACACTTGAAATTAAAGTTATATTCTGAAAGTGAAAACTCAGGGGAAAAAAATCAATAAGATAAATCATCCTACCCACCATAAGTGATAAGTGATAATTGATTAAAGAGTTTTGGAAACATCCCGATTCAGAAACTAGGATGTGGCTTTATTAGGTTATGATTATATTACCATAAAGGCATAATTGAATCATTTGTATTACACTCATTGTGAAGAAAGCATATTAATTGAAAGGGATTGAAGAGCATGAAGTTGTGAAACTGATAATACAAGGAGTAAGAATTTGCCTAGAATGCATTAATTCTGTACTCCTAGTGTTACCTTTTTATAAACTTTTTTTTATGAACCAGACTCCCTTTTTCAAATCAAACCTTGAGATAAAACAGCTTAAAGCGGACAGGCTGTGGTTGAAACAGCGCGGTGTAGCTGGCCTTCCCTTTGTCTAGTACTGAGGAATCTTTGTAAAATCACAGGGTTCCCAGGAACTTAGTTTGGAAACCCTCACCCTTGTGAACATAACCTCTAGCCATGGTGAAAAAGGACTTCAGTTATTAGAGCTTCAAGACCCAAGGACACTGGCCAGCTAATAAACTTCTTTCTCTGATTCTGAGCGCACCAAACCATCTTTTGATGAAACTGTGGAGTAGAGGACTTTAGTTTGCTCCAAGGTTGTATTTCTCTCTTTATCAACAAGTTGACACCCTCTTGTTTTTTACATCAGTCTCATATGAGAGTGGTTAATATGACTGCATTCCTGAAAAACTAATGACTCTTGTACTTGCTGTGGGATTAAAAAACAACAACAGAAAGTATTTGTGCTGGTAGAGCTGAGGCCACCTCCTGGCTGTAGGGAACTCAGTGAGGCTGTGCCAGCCTAGGTGCCCTGCTTATAATTATCACCTCTTTATTGACTGAAAGGATGGAACACTCTAGCCCTTTTATGGTTACGCCTGGGATTTCTCTGTAGTTTCATGAACAACTGATTACCTTTTAGTAAAATAAAAAAATACATCTTTGAGAACTTGTTTTGAAATTGTAAACCTATTCCACTGCCGTTGAGTTGATTCTGATACAAATTGGCCCTATAGGACAGAGTAGAACTGCCCCATAGGGTTTCCTAGGCTGTAAATCTTTACTGAAGCAGACTGCCACATCTTTCTCCTGAGGAGTGGCTTGTGGGTTCAAATAGCCAACCTTCTGGTTGGCAACTGAGCACTTTAACCACTGTGCCACCAGTTCTGCCTAAATGTTATTTCATGAAGGCCACACATTTGTGAACTATTAAGTTCTTAGTTTGTAACATAATGTTCATAGCTATTAAGACCCTGTTTCTCATAGACATGAAAAAAGTTCTGAAAATAAACTATTTGTATTCTCTAAGCATGCCAATTCTTTTATGTATTTGACTTGAGTCGTTAGAAATACTCAATTTAGGATTGTTTATTAAGTGTATTCTTGGTCTCCTGAACCGTGAAATAAATTACGTTTTTTTGTTATCCTTCAAGCAGAAATTTGGATTTTCTTCTATTTATCATAGCTTCTCAGTTGTGTTTCCTTTTATCCTAATTAGTTATACTTTATTCTAGATAGCTGCATGTATAAAAATAAAAATGTAAAGCAAAGAAATGTTCACTTTAAAAATATTCAGCTGAAATCTCTTCTTAGCGTGAATATATGTTAATTTTAAATCTGCTTTAGTTATCTGAGGAGACACAGGTGATGCAATAGTTAAGAGCTACAGCTGTTAACCAAACGGCTGGCAGTTTGAATCCACCAGGAGCTCCCTGGAAACTCTATGGGGCAGTTCTACTCTGTCCTACAGGGTCGCTACAAGTCCGAATGGACTCCACAGCAATGGGTTTGGGTTTTTTTGGTTTTGCTTATATCATTGCCCTCAAATGGAAGCACAGCCAACAAATACGGAGTGTTAAGCTCTGTGATATTTTGAAAAATTCAAAAATATTTTGCTATCACCCACCAGCAATACTTTGGTATATGTTGTTGGTGTTCTTAGGTAACGTCCAGTTGGTTCTGACTCATAGAGACCCTATGTACAGCAGAACAAAGCACTCCTGGATCCTGTGCCATCCTCACAATCATTGTTGTGCTTAAACCCACTGTTGCAGCCACTGTGTGCCATCCATCTTGTTGAGGGTCTTCCTCTTTTTCGCTGACCCTCTACTTTACCAAGCATGATGTCCTTCTCCAGGGACTGATCCCTCCTAA
>NW_004444010.1:12598686-12606111 GCF_000243295.1 Trichechus manatus latirostris | reverse complement strand
ATCCATCTTGTTGAGGGTCTTCCTCTTTTTCGCTGACCCTCTACTTTACCAAGCATGATGTCCTTCTCCAGGGACTGATCCCTCCTAATAACATGTCCAAAGTATATGAGACGAAGTCTTAACCATCTTTGCTTCCAAGGAGCATTCTGGATGTACTTCTTCCAAGATAGATTTGTTCATTCTTCTGGCAGTCCATGGTATATTTAATACTCTTCACCAACATAATTCAAAGACATCAATACTTCTTCAGTCTTCCTTATTCACTGTCCATCTTTTACATGCGTATGAGGCGATTGAAAATATCATGGCTTGGGTCAGATGCATCTTAGTCCTCGAAGTGGCATCTTTGCTTTTCAACACTATAAAGAGGACTTTCAAAGCAGATTTGCCCAATGCTATCCGTTATTTGATTTCTTGACTGCTGCTTCTATGGGTGTTGACTATAGATCCAAGTAAAATGGAATCTTTGACCACTTCAGTATTTTCTCCGTATATCATAATGTTCCTTATTGGTCCTCTTGTGAGGATTTTTGCTTTCTCTTTGGTATATGAACAGACTGGAATAGAATGGATCAAAAAAATAAAGAAATTTCAAATAAATGACATTTATTTAAAGGGAAAATACAGTTACTACATCGTTTTCTTTCTATTTACTACTTTCGATGGTGACCTACTCACTTTTATAGTTTAGGGACTAAATGTTGGTTTTGAAATAGATTAGTGTTCATCATCATTATCATCATCATAGAATATTTAGACAGATTCAAAGTATCTGAATTCTCTTCCTGGGCTACTGCTAACATGATGTATGACAAGGAACAATTACTATCTTTTTGGAGATTAATCTCCAAAATTGGCATAATAACTTACATTCCTCAGCATGATTTTTTGATGCTAATATAATACATTGTAAAATTATTTTTTTAGGAAGCATAATATAAATTCAAGATGGTATTATTATTATAGAGGCATGAGACTGTAATAATTATGCATGCATGCTTTGTAGCCAGACTTCCTTGGTTCAAATCCTGATTCTCACTAGATGTTTGACCTCAGGCAAGTTACTTAGTATCTCAGTGCCTCAATTTCCTCATCTGTAGAATGGAGATAATAGTCCTTACCTAATAATGTAAGTGGAAACCCTGGTGACATTGTGGTTAAGAGCTATGGCTGCTAACCAAAAGGTCAGCTGTTGGAACCCACCAGGTGCTCCTTGGAGACTGTATGGGGCAGTTCTACTCTGTCCTATAGGGTCACTATGAGTTGGAATCGACTCAACGGCAACAGTTTTTTTTTTAATAATGCGAGTATTAAAAGAGGTAATAAAGTAAAGCCCCTAGAAGAAAGCCTAGGTCTTTGTAAGTGTTCTTAGCTATTATTCTTTTCATTTAAATATCTGATTTGAATTACACATGGTCTTTGATGCAAAGCATTCAAAGCTAGTTAAAAAAAAAAAAAAATTCAGATTGAAGTTTTCTGGGTCAGATCACAAATGACCTTATGGGAGAGATTTATTCCGTTTAGAAAAAAAGAGGTCAGGAGAACACTGCAGGAAACCCCAACGAGTATACTCTTTTTATGCTGCAGTACCATTTTTCTGAACCTACAAGTTCAAACTTTTTAAAGGAATCACCCAGTTCTTCCCCCTCCCAGGAATACTTCCATTAGGATCATCCTTGGATTAAAATGAAAACTCCTCAAATCATGGCAGTTTTCAAAAATAAATAATTTTTTTTATACCTGGTTTTGAATTTGTGGGAAACGCCCCCTCCCCCAAAAAAAAAAAAAAAATTGGATAATTTTTTCTGCTATGACAGGGCCTCACTGGGGAAATCCTAACTGAAGATAATAGCGTGATATTAAATGTTGCCAATATTCCATTTACTATTCAGCAATTTGTACAAGAGCCTTTTTAAATACCTAAGTTATAAGTGACACGTTAATATTGAGTACACTGCTACTGTAAAGTCCATTCTCCTACTGAATTCAAATAAACACCATTTAAGTGCCAACCTACTATTAGAAGAGTTTACTATTTTATTCTTGCTCCAAAATGGCATCAACAGTGATGGGGCACTTTCAGGGGATTATGGAACAGAATTTTGACAACAAAGGGGTAGACTTGAGGAAATGCAAAATATCAGCTGTATGCATTGCAATGTTTTATCTCATCACTCCACAAATCTACACACCCCCTAATCAAACAAGGAGCTTTATGGTATGCGCAACTGCAATTAAAGTGCAACTGAGTTCCCGCAGAACTTGCTCCCCAGAATTTCCTGTCCAAATACCACCTTTTGGTCATCTGTAGTTAAATGGTCACAAATCATGAAGTAAGCAAGTCCTCCTTACCCTAATGTTTTTGTCTTTGTCTTTAAGAAGTCAAATTAACTAAACCCTGACCTTTGTAAATTTTCTCTGGACTTCTTTTATTCCCTTTCTTTTCTTTGGGCAAGAAGGAGGAAAAAAAAAAAAACCTCCCTCTATAATAATATCTATTTGTTCAAGGTGTCCTTTCTCCTGTGAGGTTATTTACAGGTTTCTTACTGTTTAGCTTTTCTTATCTGGTAATTACTTACCAGCAAAGAAATCTGCTCGGTCAAAGGCTAGCTTTTCCTTTAACCCCTTTTGCTTGTCCTGTCTTGGAGGCTAGCAAGGAGTGCGCTGGCTCTGCAGTGTCTGGGAACCCACCTAGAGGGCCCCCTTGACGCCAGCACATCTCCTGTCAGGCAGCAGTCTCTGCAGCCGCGCCACCGGGCTGCTGCAGAGTTAATGTAATAGTACCAGGGAGGCTGCAAGTGTCCTGAGCTGCTCAGAGCTGGGGAGGCACGGCCCAGGGCAGACAAGGCTGCTGCGAAGATTCCAAAGGTTCTGCTGGAAATTCGGCGCTGGGGGATTCCAGCAGGAGCCTGTTGCCATTGTGTTTTAAAAGCATGCAAGGTCTGTATAGCTTGGGCATGAGAATCTTTCAGAAGATGTCAGAGCATCAGAGTAAATGACACCTACTAGGGAATTGAATTGGGGGTAAAAAAAGAAAAGAGGAAAGAAAGACAGCAGGGAAGAAATTCTTAGACAACGTCTGACTTGCCGCTCTGAAATTAATTTTCTCTCCAAGGCAAAATATGAAAAGCTCTCACATGGTTTTGATAACAAATTAAAGGAGATTCTGCAGTGAAAGGATCAATAGCTTAGTCATTTTACTTAAAGAGAGCAGACAGCCTTATCATGGGGTTAGGCAGCAGAAATAAATTTCATCGTGCCAGCACCTTCTGAAGTCGTGATGGTAGCGAATGGTAATCCTGTCCTGCAAAGCAGAAATTGCTCGTTGCCTTCCTACTTTTGCAGTTGAAAACCAGCAATTCTGAGATTCGGCAAAGAAGTTGGCTTTGGTAATACATGGTTTCTAGCCCCTCTGCCCAGGTCTTTGTCCGACACGTCTCAGAAGGCAGCACTGCATTAAAGTGACCACACAGGAATATGTGCCTAAGAAAGAAGAAAAAGCAACATTCATTTCTAAAGGACAGCATGGCAAAGCAACCTGAAGTTTTCCGTTTCCCTTCTAACACTTCTTTAACAAGGATAACAAGAAACTGTCTTTTGACTCCTCTTTTCCCACATTCCAGAGTCCTTCCTGGGAGGATGCATTAATTTATACTCAAGTCTATTGGATTTTACCAGGACAATATTTGCCACCATTTAGGCTTAGCAGTTGAACTGGTTATATTAGTGAGTTGACTTACTAGTGGAACCTAAATGGATGGACCCTTACCTGCAGTGTTCTGTGATGTTTATTTATTCAAACCCTGGAAGGGCTTTTGCTGTTGCTGTTTGTTTTTTGGGGGGGCTTTTTTGGAAATTCAATACTTGTTGCAATAATTGCCCATGGTAGCTGCTCAAACAGTAGAGTTGGAATTCATCTATGAAAATCACTACATGTAACCTCTGAGACAAGGAAGATATTAATGACAGAAAATCTGTGAACATGATGCACGTGAATAACTTCCCCTTTAGGAGACATTCCTGGATATGGTGAGTAATCGATATCCCCTTCAGTTTGTAAAACTCAGAATTATAAAATTCCATGACAGTTACCAGATATGGATTTGTCTGGAATAAGAATATTGGTATCAAGTGAGAATGAGAAGTAAAACGTGTGTAAAGCCCAATGTTGTCTGAGAAAGTAATGATTATGCAGTAACAAATTACTTGTTAATACAAAGCATCCCAAAGCAAGAAGTCAAGTAGGGGGACATTTACAACTGCTAACATTTCATGAAAAAAGAAAAAAACCAACAACTTTGAGAAAGGTAAATATTTAACCAATAAACCAGAGAGAGAGAGACATTTGGGATTTGTTTTTGCTGTTTTGTTTTCTTTTGTTTGAAGATTCCCTGGAGAAGGATACACATGTATTTTTGACATCTAATACCAATTTGCCTGGTATTAGGTCTTTTTGAATTTCCAGACAAAGTATAGAGAAAACTCAGAATGTTGCCTCTATTAAAAAAACAAAAACAAAAACAAAAAAACTAAGATGTGTTGGTACCTCACAGTTCAGGGATATTTTAACTATTCAAGGAATATTTCAACCAGAAATAGGATTCTAACACATGAATCATGAAGTGCTCAGACTCTGCTAGAACTTGCTTAGTGATTTGATATTTGGTCTGGTATTAAGGTTCTATGCAATATATCAAGGTCCCTAGGCATGTGACATCATATACCATTTCTTGTTGGAGTTTATGACTCAAAGTGCATAAGTATTGATTACTGAGTGTATTATAAAGGCAAATTCAGTATTTCAAAATTGCTTGTTTTTACCACACCTTTAAGGTTGACTAGATTCATCTCTCTGAGTAGAAACTTTGTGAATGCATGATAAGGGTACATTTTAAGGCTCTGTGCCTACTAACATTGTTTGTTTGGATAGTGTAATACGTCTGATTTTAAAAATGCATTTCCCAGGTAAATTCTTTGGCTGGGCTAAGGATAAGTAATAGGTATCAAAATACGGGTTTCTGACAATGTCTCAAATGAAAGCTACCTGATGCCTTAAGGCACCACCCAGTCACCTGCTGGTGTATTACAGAGGTTTCTGCTTTTTAGCTGACAACCAGTTGCAGAGAAGGGTGGGCAGCATCCTCTGTCACTCTGGGCAGGTACTCATTTCCTATCAATACCAGATACCTCCCAGAATTGAAGCTGTGGAATATTTTCCTTCTCTGCTATCCAGAGCCACTGTCCCCAGCCTCTACTGTGCAACAGAGGGAGTCTGGGTGACATACCTGCAAACCCTCAGTGGCCCACTTCCAAGTGCATCACCAGAGTTCACCACTCACTCAGTGGGAGCTTTGATGCCACCACTTTGCTAGTCCTGATGGTGGGAGTCAGGTATCACCAATAAGGTGCTTGTCATCTGGTGATTCTCAGAATCTGACAGAAGGTTTTCCCAGATGAATTCGTGCAAATAGGCTTTAACCTTAAGATTAGAAGGCCTTGGAAACAGTCTATGGCACATAGTAGGCATTTGTCAACTATTTCTTCTTTTCTTTTATTCTTGGTTCCTTTCTTCAAGATTAATTTTATACCTCTTAAGATTTGTTTAGGGGAAAAAATTACCATTGTTATTTTTAAAAGCACGCATTGCTATAAAGCAACAGTTTTTGTTCTACTTAAATCCTGAGGTGTGAGTCCATTTGTTTATATTGCAATAGGTAGAATGCATATACTTTTTGAATGCTCAGCATTATAACCACCTTTTTTTTTGTTGTTGCGTTAACCTCACTTCACCTTTTGACTAGAAAGAAATGAGCCATTCAACTTCACAGTTTTTGAAAGAATGCAAATTTGCTTATTCATGCTCCTTTAAACCTGTAATATCTATGTTTGAAAGCTGTATAGAAAGGTTGAGATTCCTGGTGGTTTTCTTTTGAACGTGAGCAGACGTAACCCTTCATACATTTCACTGCATGATATGCCAATTTTGTTGTTGTTGTTGCTAACCTGAGCCAATGTGATGCGTGAGTGCTCTATATATTTATTCTTACCTGGGCACCTGAGAAGGATTCATTAATAAGATGTTGAACTCAGAGGAACAAGGTGGTGGTTTTTTTCCAGGTGACCCAATTAGTGTTGTGCTTGGTTATCAACTTCCCTAACTGTTGTTATTTTTCTCTTATGTATAACTCACCTTTCAGTACTGCAGCAAGAGACTCAAGGTGTTTGTTGACAGAAAACCTTCCTTCCCTTTGTCCTACTGTAAGAGTTCCTACTGGATCAGATTCCATGTTTGTAAAATACTGTGCTAAGAAGGAAGGGTTTGCTAAGTTGTTCTCCTTTTCGTCTCCAAAGGCTCCCCCTTTCCTCATTCTCACATGCAGATCTTTTTCTTCATAAAGGGACAGAGCAAGAGTTGGCAACAGACAGATGCCAGGGAATAATAAACATTTCAAAGGTGATGTGTGCTTTGGTTTCATGAGCCGTAGCTCATCTCTGATTTAGACCCTTTGAAGGCAAGGTCATAGAGGTACATGCTCTGACCCTGGTTATCTTCTGCTTTTGGAGGAGCAAGAAGGAAAGAAAATTGAGACCCAAGAAGTCTTAAAGTAGTCCTCAAAAGTTTATCAGGGATAATGATTCAAATCAAAGCCTTGACGCAGAGTTCCAACCTGGACTCTCATCCTCCTGCCCCGGGCTTGGTGTGCTCATATTTGAGCAACAGTATTACAAACCCATTGTTTATTGGTTACAAGTTAAAGTTAATAAATGTTCTTATTACGTGTCTTAATAGAACACTACCTCTTGAATGCTGAAAGAGTGCTATGAAGAATGTGCCTTTCTTATTTAAAACTACATTAGAAATATTTGCTGTAGGGTTTTATTGCAAAACCTTCTTTCCATTATACTTGTCAGCGTTTTTAGTGCCAAGCCAAACAAAGATAAGGGTTTACCTCACCAGGTAAATAAGTACTATATAGCTCTTCTTCTTTCTTTCTTTTTTTCTGGCTAGTTGTGAGAACATAGTGGTAGCCTGGGAATTCCGGAACAGGTCTTCTTGCATCGTTGGAAAGAAGGGAAATGCAAGGCAGCTTTCTAGGAATTTAAATTCTACCTAACTGCAATTAAGAGGACTTTTTAAGATTAGTCCAAAGGACTAATGGACCACAGCTACCATGGCCTCCACCAGACTGAGTCCGGTATAGCTAGATGGTGCCCAGCTACCACCACTGACTGCTCTGACCAGGATCACAATAGTGGGTCCAGGACAGAGCTGGAAAAGGATGTAGAACAAAATCCTAACTCACAAACAACAAGACCAGATTTACTGGCCTGATGGACTGGAGAAAACCCAGAGAGTATGGCCCCCGGATACCCTTTTAGCTCAGTGGTGAAGTCACTCCCGAAGTTCACCATTCAGCCAGGGAT
>NW_004444010.1:12569707-12597002 GCF_000243295.1 Trichechus manatus latirostris | reverse complement strand
GCGGTCATTGGTGGTAGCCAGGCACCATCTAATTCTTCTGGCCTCAGGCTGATGAAGTCTCTGGCTTATGTGGCCCTCTGTCTTTTGGGCTAATACTTTCCTTGTGTCTTTGATGTTCTTCATTCTCCTTTACTCCAGGTTGGGACCAACTGATGCACCTTAGGTGGCCGCTTACAAGTTTTAAGACCCCAGACGCCACTCACCAAAGTAGGATGCACAACATTTTCTTAATAAGCTTTGTTATGCCAATTGACCTAGACGTCCCCTGAAAGCATGGTCCCCAGACCCTCACCCCTGCTACTCTGTCCCTCAAAGTGTTCGATTGTATTCAGGAAAGTTCTTAGCTTTGGTTTAGTCCAGTTGTGCTGACTTCCCCTGTAGTGTGTGCTGTCCTTCCCTTCACCTAAGATAATTCTTGTCTACTCTCTAGTTAGTGAATAACTCTCACTCTCCCTCCCCACCCTCTTAATAGCAGCCGAGTTCTTAACCACTGCACCACCAGGGATCACTTGGTGCTTAGGATTTAATATTTTCAAGCCTCTAAATGATTTTATCAAACTATGTTTGTGAAACTGAGAGGTACCTCCAATCAAGAAGCAAAATTGGGTGAGTATGGTGCCTTGACTCAACACTGAGACTTCATTTTCCTTCTTCTGGGCTCGCACATTCTTTTGTTAGACTTTCCTTTCCTAGGTGTCAGTTCCTGAGAAGGTTTAATCTAGCAACTCATGGTACAGTTATTTCTCTACAGACCAAAGTTTCAACTCATATAATAACTTATTTTGTTGTGTGTTGTTTGATCATATTTTGTTTGGTTTGATATAAATCCTTTATGGAATGAACTAATATATAGATGTCGTTATTAGGTGCTGTTAAGTCAGTTCCAATACATAGTGACCCCAAGTACAACAGAACGAAACATTGCCTCGTCCTGCGCCATCCTCACAATGGTTGCTATGTTTGAGCCCGTTGCAGCCACTTTGTCAATCCATCTCTTGAGAGTCTTCCTTTTTTTAACTGACCCTCTACTTTACCAAGCCTAATGTCCTTCTCCAGGGACTAGTCCCTCCTGATAACGTGTCTAAGGTACATGAGATGAAGTCTCACCATCCTACCTTCTAAGGAACTTTCTGGCTGTACTTCTTCCAAGATAAATTTGTTCCTTCTTCTGGAAGTCCATAGTATATTCAATATTCTTTGCCAATACTATAATTCAAAGGTGTCAATTCTTGTTTTGACTTCCTTTTTCACTGTCCGGCTTTTGCATACATACGAGGTGATTGAAAATACCATGGCTTATGTCAGGTGCACTTTAGTCCTCAAAGTGACATCTTTGCTTTTCAACACTTTAAAGAGGTCTTTTGCAGCAGGTTTGCCCAACGTCATGCGTCTTTTGATTTCTTGACTGCTGCTTCCATGGGCATTGATTGTGGCTCCAAGTAAAATGAAATCCTTGACAATGTGATTATTTTCTCCATTTATCATGATGTGGTTTATGGGTCCAGTTGTGAAGATTTTTGTTGTGTTTGTGTTGAGGTGTAATCCATACTGAAGGCTGTAGTCTTTGATCTTCATCAGTGAGTGCTTCCAGTCCTCTTCACTTTCAGCAAGCAAGGTTGTGTCATCTGCATATCACAGGTTGTTAATGAGTCTTCCTCCATGTGGATACCACATTCTTCTTCATATAGTCCAGCTTCTCAGATTATTTGCTCAGTATGCAGATTGAATAAGTATGGTGAAAGGCTACAATCCTGATGCACACCTTTCCTGATTTTTAAAAAGGAAATATCCTCTTGTTTTGTTCAAATGTCTGCCTCTTGGTCTATATACAGTCTCTGTATGAGCACATTTAAGTGTTCTGGAACTCCCGTTCTTCACAAATGTTATCCATAATTTGTTATAATCCACACAGTTGAATGCCTTTGAATATTAAATAAAACATCTTTCTGGTATTCTCTGCGTTCAGCCAAGATCCAACTGATGTCAACAATGATATCCCTTATTCCACATCGTCTTCTGAATCCAGCTTGTGTTTCTGGAAGTTACCTGGGGATGTACTGCTGCAACCGTTTTTGAATGATCTTCAGCAAAATTTTACTTGCGTGTTATATTATTGATATCGTTTGATAATTTCCGCATTCTTTTGGATCACCTTTCTTTGGAATGGGTACAAATATGGATCTCTTCCAGTCAGTTGGCCAGACAGCTGTCTCTCAAATTTTTTGGCATAAATGAGTGAGCGCTTCCAGCATTGCATGTGTTTTTGAAACATCTCAATTTGTGTTTTGTCAGTTCCTGGAGACTTGTTTTTCACCAATGCCTTCAGTACAGCTTGGATTTCTTCCTTTAGTACCGTCGGTTCTTGATCATATGCTACTTCCTGAAATGATAGTACATTGACCAATTTTTTTTGGTGTAGTGACTGTGTATTCCTTCCGTCTTCTTTGATGCTACCTGCATGGTTCAATATTTTGCTCATAGAACCTTCAATATTGCAATTCGAGGCTTGATTTTTTTCTTCGGTCTTTCAGTTTGAGAAATGCTGAGCGTATTTTATTTATAAATAAACATATCAAAAATATCATGTTTGTGTGTGTGTTGTTCATTAACAAAATTAAAGAAGAAATAAATGCAAGATGGCCTACTTATTGAAAGGACAGTCCCCTTTTTATCTAGTCTGTTAAAGTCTCATGTTTTAAGTTGTTCTTCTCTTCATAAATTGATACTACAGAAACTCAACTCAGAATAGCATTTTCCATAGTTTATGTTTTGTCCAATATAATAATCTCACTTACCCTATTAGAATTTTAGTGTGGTAGTAGTAGGGGGAAATGTTAAGTTTGATGACTGTGTATGCATTGAAGAACAGAATGGATTAAGTTTTGTGCAAGATAATGGAGCTCCTCTCATTTTAGCCAACTCTAAGTTGTTCAGTGTCTGCTTGTGTTTTGATGAGATTTCAAGTCATTGCTTACCTTGATTCAGCTTCATCTATTCCTCTGGGTGACAGAACTATCCAGAAATTCTAAAATACAAATATCTAACTCCCTGCTTATTCTGAATTCCTGTTAGGGCTAAATACAATTTATTTGTAAACACACATATGGCCAATAAAGTTTAGATAGAGCGGATGATTATAGAAACTCATCTTGTTCAGAAATCCCTGGGGCTCAAGAGTAATGTCAGCCATTGTTTAAGTCAGAAGTTCGGGTTTAGCTATAATACAGCAAAGATTTTTCTTTATATGAAATATCGATCCTATTAAATATATAATTTTCCCCTTGACTTTCTATTTTATAGCTCCTAGTTGTCTTTTAGGAACCCTGGTGGTGCAGTGGTTAAAGCACTCTTCTGCTAACCGAAAGGTCAGTGGTTTGAACCCACCAGCTGCTCCACGGGAGAAAGATGGGACAGTCAGCTGCTATAAAGATTACAACCTTGGGAACACTATGAGGCAGTTCTACTCTGTCTTATAGGGTTGTTATGAGTCGGAGTCAACTGACAGCAATGAGTTAGTTGCCTTTTATAGCCTCTAGCTGTATTTTCCTCAATTTTTGTCAGTAATACTTTACAATTTAAAAATGAAAATAAAAGTTAATATTTTAGGTTTTTATTTTTAAAATTTGATTAAACATAGCATGGTGGAGAAAGAAAGTTGCTATCAGTAATATAAGTGTGCCTATAACTTATGCAAATGAAATATAATTTTTACTCCCAGTAGTCTTTCTGCTGGAATAAAATAGTTTGAATACTTTAAGCTGCTGACAGCTTACATCGTCAAGGGACTAAGTGGGTGGCCCAAGCCAGGGAGGTCTTAAAAAAAAAAAAGCCCATTGCCATAGAGTCGATTCCGATTCATAGAGACCCTACAGGACAGAGTAGAACTGCCCCATAGAGTTTTCCAAGGAGCGCCTGGTGGATTTGAACTGCCAACCTTTATGGTTAGTAGCCGTGGCACTTAACCACTATGCCACTAGGGTTTCCTGGGAGGTCTCAGACAATCCCTAAAAAAGGAAGAAAATGTTCTTTATCATATGAAAATGATTAGCTAAATATTTGAGAATTTCTTGCCTCTATTAAACTCTTCACCTTCTACCTTCTCCTCCCTGCACTCCTTTTAGCTATTACTGAGTTAGTTCCACTAATGGTGAGGTATTTGGTTTCAGAGAAAAACAGGCAAGTAAGGGGGGAAAAAAGGAAAATAGTTCAGAAATTTTAATTGGAAGAAGAACCCAAGGGAACTTAACAACCAGTTCCCCCTTACCACAGGATAGAAGTTCCTTTAAAACAAACAAAAAAACTATAAGTACAACTTGCTTCTTTCTCTCTTCCTTCAATTATACCCCTAAACACTCATGTTCCTTAATACTCTGACTAGGTATGGCATCAGCCACACCTGTTTTTACAGTAGTTCAAAAACATCACTGCTTTTTACTTGATGGACTATTGGACAATGTCTCCAGTAGTGAGAGAAATGCCAGACTGATATGATGCCTTATAGACAGCAACAAACAAAAGCAAACAAAGATTACTCCACCAGTAAGATATTTCAGCTAGAGATTATGTTGTATGAAATTTTGTGATATATGTTTGGTTTCAGGAATGAGTTATCAGGATTCTATGTAGTCAGATTACTGGATGGAAAAGAAAAAAACAAAACAAACAACAAACATCCTTCACGTTTCTAATTCTGCTGTTAATGCTTTGTGTGACTATCAGAAAACACTTTGAGCACTTCGTTACCTGTTGAAAATGGTTATCTCCACGGTAAAGAGTAAACTATTACAAGAAAATTTCATGGCACCTTGGTAATAATAATAATAATTGATTAGAATGTTAACAATAACATGCTAAAACCTCTTGAGTGAAATTTCTTAAAATATTTGTAGCAAATATTACTGTTACATACTTCGTGGAGAGATTGACACTAATTCAACCCCTGCCCATGTCATGTGCTTTCACATAAATTAGGTCACTTAATTGTAATATTACCTTTCTGAGGTGGGTCTTATTTGAGTCCCTGTTTGCAAATGAATAAAGTGATTCTCATGGAGATTTAGTAACTTACTCAAGGTCACACATCTATTAAGTGGAGAAGCTGACCCACTCAAAACCAGATCTCACCTGACTTCAGAGCCCTGTGTCTTTTTAATCCACCATATTGTTCTTGTGGCCAATGCCTTAGCATTCTGACCATGGACTTTCTGTAAAATAAATTAGCAATGAGACCAGAGACAATAAGCCAACTCACTTGTGTTATTTACCAGGTTGCGTAAGGGCAGAGGATGTCTAGGGCAGGTGAATGCAGCAGGAATGAGCTGGAGGCAAATGCCTTTCCCTAAGAAACTTTCCTGTTAATGAGAGAACTGTGGCCTACACTTTGACCACATCAACAGCTCTTGTTGTGTTTTCTCGAAAGGAGACAATTTACTGACAATCTGAGATGAACTGTGCTCCCAGGGCCACCCTGGCCTAGACGTCCTTTCTGTGATTTGTGTTTCTCTGGGCAGACATTTTAGGAAAAGGTGCAGCACTTAGGGCAGATGAATCAGAAATACAGATTGCAGTGCTTGGTGAGTGGACAGGACTTTTTTTTGCAAAGAAGGCATCCCTTCCTTTGGTACTTGAGCGTAGGTGGGATTCTGAACCACTCACCATCTTCTCGGGGCACTGTTGGGCCATGTCCAGACCACACCGTCAAATGCAGCATCCCTAGCTTTTTCAATTTTTAAATTAAAATTTTAAATTATTTACACAAAACATGTGAGGAAAGGCAGCAGATATGTGACAGCAACATTATTGTCACTGGGGTTCTCAGGTCTCCCTGGTCACGACTACGGAGACAAGAAATGGGTGACAGCGAAAGAAGAAAAGAAAGAAGAAGCTTTATTTGGTGGCTGAGCAAAGGAGCACACCAGGACTTATGTAGCCAAGATGGCTCCCCGAACAATAGCTGAAACAGCTTTTATTAGGGGCAAAAACCAAGGAAGGGTCGTGGCTGGAAGGATCAAGGTTGTTGATTGGTCTGGCCCAAAAATATTTTCCCTGGGTGGTTCTGTCATCTGTACTTGCTCAGTCCATAAGGCGGCATCTCTCAAACTGGATCTTAGGCTCAGACCCTTTGCTTCTGAAAATCTTCCCCCGATCTTGGGCTGCTAATGTTTGGTTCCATCCAGTGAGAGAAAAGTTCCTGGACCACCCAGAGGACAGGGTTGATGGTTCTGCGCATATCAGGTGAGCCAGATCTGGTCTTAACTGGTTCTGTGGTCTGTGACCCCAGCCTCTTGTTATTCTTACCTTGGGTAGGAAGTCAGCTGACTGCCTAAAAAACATCTGGAGAAACCAGTTAGAAGAGGAGGTGGCTCATGCTCCTCTACTTACAAGGAAGCTGGGGGTTGGTAATGGTGCCCGGCGGCTGTTGGCCTCGTTACAATACTTCATTGTCAAATTAAGGACTGTATTGCCATTAAAGGTTCTCATATCGATTATGTTTTGGGGGGCTTCCAAAGAATGCAGAGTTGTTTTTGTTATGGTTGTTGTTTTCTGCTTGCTAGTGGTTGAAACTGTTTGTGAACATATTAATTAGATTGCAGTTCCAGTTTCATGACCTGATTTTGGAAATGTGAGATTTCCTAAGCTGCCTGGAAATAACCTTTGGGTGACAAATAGATGGTCTGAGATGTTTGCTTTGATTTTTATCTTCAGATGAATCAAAATCACAGTGGGAAGAGAAAGCAATATGATTCAGCTTTGCTCACTTTCTAATAGGAACCGTTCTGTGTTTGAATGTCACAAATCCATATATATGTAACCTGCCTTTACAAAGATGTCTTTAAAACCCTTCTGAAGTTTACTTGAAAGTGTCACCAGTCTCTGGGAAACTTACTGAAAATGATAAAATGAAATAGGACTTTAAGCATAACTAGTATAAGCTAGTTTAAATTTTATAAATTTATTTTTTATGTTTCTCAGGGGAAAATGACAAATATAAAATGTAAATTAAGGGATATTATTAAATAGTCTTATAATTGTATAGGCCATAATAATAAACCCAATAATGTACCATGAGTTTAATAGAAATTATGAATTCCTTTCATCCTCTCTAATCATTGGTGCTTTCAGAAGTTAGCACAGCATCCTCTATAATATTCTTGGTTTTCAGTGCTCACCATTACTTTGTACATTCCTCTCTTTGTGGGATTTTTGCTACAGCTCTAAAACTCTAAATAAGTTACTAGACAGTCCTAGTCACTTATAAGTTTACTTCATTCTTTCCTGCCTTGGAGATATTCATAGACTAATGGGGAAAATAGCCACAGAAACAATTATAATATAGTGAGAGGCCCTGAGTGTGCAAATGGTTAATGTGTTTGGCTGCTAACCATAAGGTTGAAGGTTTGAGACCACCTGAAGGTGCCTTGGTAGAAAAGCCTGGTAGTCTACTTCTGAAAAATTGTCATTGAGAACCCTGTGCAACACTTCTACTCTGAGACACATGGAGTTGTCATGAGTTGGAATTGATTCAATGACTACTGGTAGGGAGAATGTTAATACAGATGTTATGGAAGTCCAAAGGACAAAGCAACTTAGCTGGCTGGGTCCAAACACCTTAAAGAAGTCTAGAAATGAAGGACTGAAAATGTACTCAATGAATTTGAGAATTGGAAACTCAACTCCTTTGAGTCCCCCCCCCCCCCGCTTCAAATCTGAATATGAGCAGGCTGGACTACATGATTGCTATAGTGCTGTAAGATGTATGATTCTCTATCAACGTGCTCATTTCTGTCTTATTTAATATACATTGGGGAAACAATATATTGATGAACAAGGTTGTCCAGGACTGAACCCTGATGCTTTTCAGATATATTTGTCCCCTCCTGTAGAAAGCCCTTAGCCTCTTATCTCAGCCTTAGGTATTTTGCTTAATCAATTTATTTTCTCCAAATCCTAGCTTTTAAATATCAGCCTTTTTCATGGGTAAGAGAACACTGTGCCATTTAATGCTGATATCCACAGGAGCTGAGAAAACATATCCCACATACCATTTATGTCTCTCAGGTCTATGCAACTCTTTTTTATTAAAGATTTACAAGTCAGGCCCTTTTTTCTTCATCTAACCTCCATCTAAGCCAAATAAATTATATGATGTGGAGTTCTCGATATCAGGAACTTTGTTGTTGGGATGCTTTGTGTTTGCTCAACAAGTTTAAAATAAAGAAAATGGTTTACATAATGGCATAATGATGAGGAGACCCGTGATGTTCTAGAGAAGTAAGGAAAACTAGCAAGCCATTAGTCAGCAGGTTGAGTAAACTATGGTGTTACTGAGAGCAGTGGAAGCAACCTCTTACAACTCAAAGTAAAGCATTGGAGTCGTAAACCTTTGGACGTTTCAATTCTAAAAGAAGCAAAAAAATGTTGAAAAATCTCATTTTTTAGAAAATAATCTGCAAAATTTGGTTTTTGAGAGAGGTTGAAAATTAAAGTGGGTCAGGATGTCACATTTTAAAGACAGTCTGCATTCTACCAGGACTTCACTATATGTCTTTTTGCTTCAAGGAACTTTCTATGACCATCTCACCTCTGAAACTTGGTAGTAACAAATCGTTTCTATTTTATTCATGAATGTTGCCACCTTGACTACTTTTTTCTATTTTATATCCCCTTTACCTAGCACAGTGTTATACTTAATAGGTATTCTAGAAAGTTTTCCTTAATGGTTATGTGCACAGAAAAAACTTGTGTAGTCAGGGGATAATTTAAATATGTTTTACATTGTTCAAATAATGTTACTGAATAATTATTGAATAATAATTTATATTATTGATCAATAACATTATTTTAGTAATGTTATTGCATCAAGTTTTGGGATGAGACAAGGGATTTATATTATGAAAGTAAAGGTAATAGTAACAGCATTCACATTTTGAGAGGTTATTAATGCCAGGTGTAGACTAAGCCTTTTTATATACATTATCTCATGTAATCCACTAAAAAATCCATGACAAGGTTTTGTTACCTACCTAGTAAGCTTGCAACTTGAGTAAGTTATCTAACCTCTCTGTGCTTAAGTTCTCCCTCTTGTAAAATAGGAATAATAAATGCTTCCCACTTCACAGGGTAGCTGTAAGGATTGAGAAAAACCAGCCAAGTGCTTAGAACAGCAGCTGGCATGTCATAACCAAAAACCAAACCAAACCTGTTGCTGTCAAGTTGATTCTGACTCATAACAACCCTATGGACAGAGTAGAACTGCCCCGCAGGGTTTCCAAGGAGTGCCTGGTGGATTCGAATTGCTGACTTTTTGGTTAGCATGTAATAAGTAAGCAATAAATGGTATTCATTGTTACTGTACAGATTAGGAATTGATGGGGCAAAAGATTAACCAGGTTGCGTAGGGTTTTCCAGTTGCTCAGTGGCAGACCCATTCTAACCTAGTTTTCACCCATCAGCTCTATATTGCTTGAAGGTCTAAACTGCCTCTTTTGTACCACATTCTTGGACCTTTGTTGCACACACCAGAGACAACACCTTGGGTTTTGTCTGAATTGAGGGATATACTGCCTTCCCCTCACCTCTCAAGGCTCACCTCAAGAATCCTTTCGAAAAACTGCTGTACCCTCCCAGGTTGAATCAGCTCATAGTACCCCGTGTAGGATGGATTTTTTTCTTTATGAGTTGTCTTAACCCATGTTCTTCATCATTGAATCTTCAGTTCTTAGTAGAGTACCTGTTACAGAGTGGGTGCTTGATAAATGCTTTAGAGTTAAAATTACATTTCCGGAATTGTGTCCCTGGTATTTAGTCCTTTCAAAATTAATTTCAATTTTTCAGGAATAGTCTGTGTGTTTGGGTAAGTAAAATTCCTATAAAAATTTTCATCTTGAGCATAAATAATTCCAGCACATCATCGTTTGTAACCCTTGGGAGAGTTCAAATGTATTTGCAGAAGCAGCCACCCTGCAGAAATGTGTTTATCTGCAAAATCCAAATGCTATTGCTCCAAATCACCTCCTTATCTAAGACACTAATTATTTCTTCAGAACGAATAGCTGGTTCATTCCCTTTTGTTTACAAGAATCTTCTTCTGCTTGAAGATGTGTGTGTTTTATCTTTCTGGCAAGACAAAATTGTGTAAATAAACTCTGCAGCTGGTTGTGGTTCTTGGTTATGTCCATTCCTGCATTTATGACATTTGTGTTATATTTTAAATATTTTTCTTCACAGTACATGATCTGGCCCTTGGACATTGACCAGCCTCCACTTATAGGTCTTCTGTCCTCTTCTTGAACATCTAGCATGCCATTGTCAAACTAAGCTCTAAAAATCATCTCTTCAGTAGTATCTTTTTTCTTGTTAAGAAGATGTTTTAGCTCTTTATTGTGTATAATACAACATAAGGCCCTGCCTCTCTGGCCACTGTCTTTCTAATTTTATAAGCTAAGTGCTAGTTATTAGTATTAGTATTATTTCCCCTAATATTTCATCATACATATCCTACATTTGAGTTTTTAAATATATTCATTCACTAGTATAGTAGTTACAAACTTTTTTTTAAGTCACAGACCCTCACTTCAAACAAAAGTTTAGGAAATTACTTAAAGTATAAAATAGATGTGTCAGTTGTTGAAGAGTAGCTTTATATAAGTGCTGCACTTTTGAAGTAGGGCTAGGGAAGCCGGAGCCCAACTAGTCAACAACTGCAATGATGACTCCCTCCACTCCTTCCTGTAGCACCTTGGACGGGGCTTCAAGGAATCTGAAGATGCTGTCCTACTGCAGGACAGACTTTAGACTGGAATGCACTTCCAGCCTATTTCCTTTTGCCATCGCAAACCCCTACTAATCCATTAGGACTTGGCTTGCTTAGTCTTCTTTAAACTCCAAGTAGAGTTAGACCCTCCTGTTCTCTCAGAGCACCTGTACTTTCTGTAGCATAGTTTGCACTGCTGTAGTAATTGGTTTCCTTTGCAGAGAGGCAGCCTACATAGTGGCTAAGAGCACAGACTCTGAAGCCAGATTGCCTGGGTTCAAATCTGGCTTCACCACTTTCTAGCTGTATGACCCTGGACAAGTTGTTGAACCATTGAACCCCTCTGTGCCTCAGTTTTCTCCCTTTAAAGTGAGGATAATAAGAACTTTTACCTTATAGGCTGTTCCTGAGGATGAAATGTTTTAACGTATATTAAGTGTTTAGAACAGGGCCTGACACACAGGTGTTCCACAATTTGATTCTACAGAGCCAGCTGTGCATGTGTCTCAAGTTGGGTGCCCTCCGAAGCAGGCCTTGAGAAACGGATTTAAATGCAAATGACTCATTTGGCAAGTGATTCCAAGAAAAACCAGTGGGGCAGTGGAGAAGTGAGGGAAAGGGAAGAAAGCCAATATAGGGTATGTTAATGATCAAGTAACTGCTGTGGGCAACTGGGGCTCAGCGCTACTGGGGGCCTATGGGAGATGATGTAAAACTTGCTTCACTGTTGTTCTGTCTAGGTATGGGAACACTGGAATATTTATTTTCCAACTCCCGTGCTTCATTGGTTAAGCACTATTCCTAGGATTTAATTTCTGGCATTTCAGCCTGGCCTAGAAGCAAGCAAAAGAAAACATTAGTTGGAGTGTTTCACGTGCTTAAAGTAGGAAGGCATTGGCATGTGATTGCCAAGGGAAAATGGGCAGGGCCCTAACAGTGATTACTCCAGGACTATGAGCAGAATTCTTCAGGACCCTCTGTATTCTGTTTTCTTTTTTCTCCCTGACCAATATTGTATGTATCCATAGATGTTTGTGGAATGAATGAATAATTCAACACATGGTTTCATCTAATTGACCTTCAAAGGTCTTTGTAATTGTATCTCTTCCTATCTATTATCCCTTAATTCTCATGATTCCCCATCCAGATCCCTCTTCTTTAAGTCAGTCTTTCACTGTTCCTATACATACCCGCTAATTTCTGTACATGGGATGCCTCTGCCGTCTGTTCTGTCTATTCAAACCCGACCCATCCTTCAAGCCCTGCCCCTCATTTCATCTCTTCTTTGAAATCTTCTTGACCTCAGATAGTTCACTTCTTTGACATCTTATTAACAGAAAAGACTGGACTATTTAGTGTTTGATTGTCTTGCTGTCTGGCAAGTTCTATAATTGACTCAAGTATCGGTGCTAAATACCATCCATGTCTTATATACCTCTGGAATTTGTCAGAGACTTGGGAACATCATACATAGTCCAAACCAAACCAAACTCATTGCCGTGAAGTCGATTCCGACTCATAGCAACCTTATATGACAGAGTAAAACTGCCCCATAGGGTTTTCAAGACTGTAAATCTTTATGAAAGCAGAATGCCACATCTTTATCCCATGTCCTAACACTACTAAATACTGAGAAGCAGGCTTTGGAGTCAGACAAGCATGATTGCACTCCATTCTTCCATTTGTGAGCTGTATGACCTTGGACAACTGTGTAACTTACCTTCACCTCTTTTTCCTCACCTAGAAAATATGGCTAATAATCCTATCTCATCATGCCATAAGGGTTAAATGAGATATTGTATGCAATGTGCTTAGCATAATTCTTATCAAACATTAGGTGCTCCATCAATGAGATCTGCTAGAATCTTTTAGTTATCAAGTAGTAAATATCTTACAATTTCTCATTGTTACTCATCTTCAGCTTCTCATTTTGATATTGCTTTGATTTTAGTTGTTTTGAAAAGGAGACCTAAGTGACATGTCAAGAAAAATATTGATATTTGAAATAATGAAAATATCGAGAATTTGTACAAAAAATAATTTCTCAGTTAAACCTTTAACATGGGTAGAATGTGCCATAATTTTTGTATCTTATTAAAATATCAATCATGTCTATTAGCAAGGTTGATAATTGAAAACTTTAAATCCTTTTGCACATTGGAATACTTTTCGTCTTGCCTTATAGTGAAAGATCAAGAATCATTTTATATATTTATATATTCCTTTGTCAGAGAACACCCTGGAAAATTAACCCCAATACTTCAATGTTTTAAGAATCTAGAGCAGTGTATCTCAGTGCAGTGGAGATGGTGAGGGTTGGAGAAGGTGTCATTAGGGAAGGTAGTTATGCATCAGAAACACCTGCAAGAGTTTGTAAAACTAGCATACAGCCCTTATCCTCCCATCTCAGTGACAAGGAGTCACAAAAATCTGGAGGTTGAGGGATGAGTATGGAAGAGGAGATGTCATGTTTACTTTGACAAAATTTTCAATGGGTTTCATATGCCATCCGTCTCTGTTAGCAGGTAGTATTATGTAAGGTAAGGAGACCATGCTTTACAGCCATATTGAACTAAGTTCAAATTCCAACTCTATTAATCTGATTTTGAGCAAATTAACTTTTTGAGTATCACTTTTTCATAAGAGAAAAATACAATAGTACTTAATCACTCCAATTTGTTGTGAGAGTTCAGTGAGATAATACACCATTCATTTATTTGTTTAAGCATTTAAGGCAGCCAAGAAAGATACATAAGCATAACTTACAGGTAGAGTGATGAGGGAAAGGCAAAAGGAAATAAAGTATGATGTGAATACTCACATGCATATGTAACTAGGTAAATAAAATTATTTTATCTTGGCAAATGTACCAGAATTCCTCGTGGGGGAGAGAAATGCCTTTGTTGGAAGAGATACTTTGAAGATATCCTTGGAGTAGGAAGAAGATCCTTTGAAGACTCGGTACAGGCTGATGCTCAGGTGCTCTGAGTAGGGAAGCAGCTTTCTAAAGAAAGGAGAATTTGCTTCTACAGAGCCAACTATAATGGAGAAGACAAGGAAGAGAGATTACAAGAGAAGGTTAGGAAAGGTTGAGGACTTTTGTATTCCCTCCATAAACAGAACTCATCCCAGAGACTGTGCGGGGAGTGGCAAGGGGAGACCACTAATTATATACGCTATACTTTGTTGTTGTTGTTGTGTGCCGTCAAGTCAACTCTGACACATAGTGACCCTATAGGGCAATGTAATCTTTATGGAAGCAGGCTGCCATATCTTCCTCCCACAGAGTGGCTGTTGGGTGGGTTCGAACCATTGACCTTTCGGTTAGCAGCTGAGTGCTTAACCACTGTGTCACCAGGGTTCCCTATACTAATTGTGTTGTTGTATGCCTTTGAGTCGATTCCAACTCATAATGACCCTATGTGATGGCGTAGAACTGCCCCATAGGGTTTCTTAGGTTGTTATCTTTAAGGGAGCAGATTGCCAGGTGTTTTTCTCCCATGGAGCCGTTGGTAGGTTTGAACTGCTGACCTTTCTGTTAGCAGCCTAGTGCTTAGCCACTGCAACCACCAGGGCTTCTTAGGAGGATTTAAAGTAAATGATTTTGATGATGTAGGTGGTATGCAAATCAAAAAGGAGCTGTGTTGTTTTTCCAGGAAAGGTCAATAATCCACACCCCTGGGTAATTATCAGAAACCTGGAGGTGAGTTTTGGACTCTTACTGGTCATGAAACTGGGAAGTCCAAGTCGGTCTTGTCTAGATCTCAAAAGGGCAAAGATCCCTCCAACTTCTAAGAGTTAAACAGACCATAAAGTCCAAGGGTGTGTCAGATGGAATACAAAGTTCTGACTAAGCTTCCTAGGAGCCAGTGTAAATCAGGGAGCTTAAATACAAAGTGCAGTGTTCATTAGATATAAACAACTCAGTGGTTTAGGAGAAGCATGCCTATTTAGGACACTAAGATCAGAAAGATATTTGTCCTCTGGATGCTCATTAAGAGGAATGAGATATACAAAAACCATACCACCCGATACTTAAGCTATTTAAAACATTTTAGTTCCTTCCCTCTCCTTTTCCATCCCCACAAGTTTCTGTGAAGAGTAGCATATTTGAAAGCTCTTTAAAAATAGTAAATGCAATTGTTAGTTAATAATCAAAAGATAGAAAACCTATTTACCAGATTTCATTAAAATCTGATTCAATATTATTGAAGGTATTGAGGTGTTCATAAGTGGATAATCTGAATTAAATATGTGTTCCTTATAAGAAAATGTTAGATCTTTGAAGTTACTGTCTTAAAATTAGAAGCATAGCATTCTCATATACTTTGGATCCTCTCATAGACCATCTTGTTTTTGTTACCTACCCTCAAGACGATTTCAACTCATGACTGCACGTGACAGAGTAGAACTGCCCCATTGGGTTTTCTAGGCTGTAATTTTTACTTGGAACAGATCGCCAGGTTTTTCTCTGACAGAGAGGCTGGCTGGGTTTGAACAGCCAAACTTTCAGTTAGCAGCCCAGCTCTTAATCATTGTGCCAGCAGGACTAATTTAGACCATCTGAGAACCAGGTTTTAGCATCCTGGGTCCTGCTCCGTTTGTAATGACAACAGTAGTAAAGTGTGATGCAATCCTATATGACTCTTAGGTAGATCTGAAATCTCAGAGGTAAATGCTCTGGAGGTTGGACATGGACTTGTGTAAGAGCAGATGTTTAAGTGAAGCTTCCAAGCAAGGCTGCTCCCACTGGGATCTGTTGATTTACAAAGAAGTAGGCTGGTCATATTGGCTTCCTTAGGCTTAAAATGCTTCAAGAAAAATTAAATTAATAAGGAAAGTGTAAACAATGAAAATGATTGTGAAATAACAAACCATCTGGAGGAGCAGGTAAACATTAAACCCTCTGGAATTTATGAAATTGTTTGCATTTATAAGACCAGGTCATATCAGTTGTTTTTTCAACAAATATATGATATGGCTGTTACCTACTTTCCCCTGAAATAATTCCTTTGATAGTTAAAAAAATATATATATATGCTACATAAAACCAAAAAGGATGGAGTTCTAGGATACAGGACATAGATCCTCTGCACTTTTCTCTTTTCCTATTATTTCTTTTTCCTGGTGAATTGGCTGTTTCACATTGTTGCTAAGAATTTGACTCTAGTACTAGAATAGTCAAGTGTTTGGCTGGGCTGTGAGTAAAAGATGTTTGATTGGCAGATGAGTCCATCTGTGTCAAACAGCTTTACCTTGAGAAAATTCGTGACTTTGAAAGCAATCACACATCAAAAGATTTCTGAAGATTATAGCCACTTTCCCCTCCTTCTCCCCAGAATCTATTTTCATTCAGCCTCGTCATGAACATCTCCTTTGGGTAATCTGAGTTGCAAGCTTTCCTCATTCTTCCTGTATCCCTGATTTCATCAGAGCTTCAAACAAGACAGGCAAAAGATATAAAAAAAAAAACTGTTTCATTTTCAAGGAAATGGCTTTTCAATACCTGATTCTTCACGCCTATTCATCACTGCTAAGTGCTCCAAAAGTGCTGACTACAGTATTCAGGAAGCAACCGGTACATCAGTCTCACATCTATTGTTCTTAAACCAAGGTCTCCAGTGCCTTTCACAATGTACTTTGCATCAACAAAATGACGCGTTAGGAACCTTTATGCCTAGCGTGGAAAAGAACCTCCTTCATTCCTACGTTGTCTAAAAAAAAAATCTCAAATCAAAATACTTCAGGGAGGAGTAAATATTGTTTCATATATTATATATGTGATTGCACACATGAAGAGTAGAAACGAGTGCTCATTTCTTGGACATTATATTATGAATTTAACTATAAAACAAACAAGAACTAAAATCAGATTACTGAATACTTTTCCTTTGCTAATTTATTCAAATGTAATCTTGACTAATCTACTATTTTGTTAACATATCTTCCTGATTAATAGGTTTTTCCTCTCTTATTCTGCTCTACAAATTCTATAGCTGTTAGATTATTTAAGCTAAATCCACTAAAAATAAATTTCCTAAGGTTAACATTATTCATCTTTCTCAATTAAAGATACCAGTAACATCCTCGAGTTAACTTAGTTCACGTAGAAATTTGGCATACTTTTTTTTTTCCGTGTCTTTATTTTATACCCTCCCTTGGATATTTGTAACTTTTGGGGGCATATTTATCAGTGTTGTATATTCCTGAAAACTATGTTTAAAATATCTGTATCTCCACTAGTAGAAATGATAGGGCTGAATCAGATGGATAAATAATAGCATTTAAAGTACATTTCAAGGAAATCTATCATCTGCCTTAAGCCGTTTTGCTATGACACAATTTTTACAATATATAGAAAAAATTTGTATCTTATTTTACATATTTTTTTTACAAAGATTAGAAAAAATACGTTCTTTGGCAGTTTAATCGTAAAATGCTCTTGAATGATTAATTGGTTAATTTTATATGATATCCTTATTTGACTGGCAGTAGTATTTCTCATGGAAATATATGTACTTTGAGAGATCCAGCAAAATATCAAGAAATTAAATACAGAGATTAAAGTGTACTGTATTCCTACATTAACGTTCAATTCTGATTTTACTCTTTGTAGTTAGATTGAAGAGAGAAGAATAGTTTTATTTTAGAATAAGGGAAGGCTAGAAAGCATGCTGTCTGATGGTACCTGTGCCTATATAGTCCCAAGAGGAGCATGGCACATGAATACCTGAAGCCTCCAGGAAGCTCAGTATGATATTCCCAACCAAATAATTGTGTGCTAACCTCATCCAGGAGCCCTGATGGCATAGCGGTTAAGAGCTTGGCTGCTAACCAAAAGATCAGCAGTTGAAATCCACCAGCCACTCCTTGGAAACCCTATGGGGAAGTTCTACTCTGTCCCATCGGGTCACTTTTAGTCATAATCGACTCCACGGAACAAGTTTTTTTGTTTTCTTAACCTCATTCATGGTAATCGTGTGCGGTATCGCATTTGCATCTGCCATCCAGTTTTCAGGGTAAAATACAGAAACTATTTTGGAGATTTCACATAACATCTTGAGCTGCATTAATAGAACTAGAATGACCCACAATGAAGGAGTAATGAGCACACTTGTCACTGTATCATTCAGAACTCAGCAGGAATATTGTGTTCACTTCTGGGTTGCAGACAAACTGGAGAGGAATCAGAGAGTGACAAGGGTGGAAGCAAACTCATGCCTTATCACATGTGAAGTACTTGAAGGACTGAAGTTTATAAAGAAGAAAAAATGATGCAGGAATTGAAAGACTTGTACTGGCACTTGTAGGAGATTTTTTTTGTGGCTACGAATCTGAAATATGATTAGTGGGTGCATCTGCATTAAGGCAGAGTTAGCTTCAGAATGGGGCTGAGTGTTCTAATAGTTGTTGTTAGGTGCCCTGAAGTCAATTTTAACTCAGAGCAACCACATGTAACAGAGTAGAACTTCCCCATAGAGTTTTCTAGGCTGTAATCATTACATGAGCAAATCTCTAGGTTCTTCTGTGGACCTGCTGGGTGGGTTTGAACTGCCAACCTTCACATCAGCAGCTGAGTGCTTAATTGTTGCACCACCAGAGCACCTGTACTAGTAGTTAGAACTATGTAAAAAGAACAAGCATTTCAGGCAAGGAAGGAGGGGTAGACAAATGTGTATTGTTCACAATAAAAAAAATCATGAGTACATTATAAGATCTTACCGACTTGCTAAAATTTATCTTTTTTCTGGTTGGCTTAAAACTTTGTATGTCTTCCTAAGTTTCCACTCTTTTTTATTGCATGTTAACATATTAAACCATTTATAATTCCTCTCTTTGTGCTCATGAAAGATACATCCTTATAGAAATGCATATCCTGTGTAAATTGTTCCTGCCTTACAGTAAATCTGTTTAAATGAGTCATATGTTTCATGACTCCCTAGGTTTTAACCTGGCTTTTTTTGATGATTTATGACATGATCAAATGATCATAAAGGTTAATATATGCAAAATATGATGTCTTTTTGTTTTAGAAAATCAAATATTGGATTATATTAATAAGATTAGATTTTACTATTTAATTCTATCAGTTTAAATCAAATTTCAAGACTTTCAGGGTTTATTTTTAATAAATTTTATGCTTTAAAACAGTTATAGGTTTACAGAAAAATCACAAATATAGTTTCCATATACCTCACATCCACTTTCCCCTAATGTTAACATCTTACATCAATACGGTACATTTGCTACAATTAAATAAACAAATATTGATACATTATTATTAACTAAAGTCCGTATTTCCTTAGTTTTTACCTAGTGAGCATCCTTTTTTGGTTCCAGTGTCCCATCCAGGATACTGCATTACAGTCAGTCATCATGTCTCCGTAGGCTTCTCTTAGCTGTAACAGCTTCTCAGATTTTCCTTATTTTTGATGACCTTGAAAGTTTTGAGAGCGCTGGTCAGGCATTTTATAGAAAAGCTCTCAATTGTAATTAGTCTGATGTTTTTCTCATTACCACACAGATCATTCTACCATTCTCCTCATGCTTATCTGAAACCTCTAACTCCGACAGTGAGGAACCTGGCTCCCACCATTTGCCATTCACTTACTTTAATTGTTAATTCTAGTATACATATATAGAATATCATAATTATTAACTTGAACCCCTGTGGGGAAACAACTTTATCAACTAGAGTACAGTGCTTATGTGTAGTCCCTTTTGTCTTTAGTCTTAAAGACTCCACTTATTTCCAAAGTTACTTAGGTCAGAAACTTTTTCTACCACCCTGTCTTAGTCCTCTAGTGCTGCTATAACAGAAATATCATAATTGGATGTCTTTAACAAAGAGAAATTCATTCTCTTACAGTCTAGTATGCTAGAAGTCCGAATTTAGGGCACCAGCTCCAGGGGATAGCTTTCTCTCTCTGCTGGCTCTAGAGGAATGTCCTTGTCATCAATCTTCCCCTGGTCTAAGAGCTTCTCAGCACAGAAAGCTCGGGTCCAAAGGACATACTCTCCTCCTGGTGTTGCTTTCTTGGTAGTATGAGATCCCACTCTCTCTCTGCTCACTTTTCTTTTATATCT
Source organism: Trichechus manatus latirostris (assembly GCF_000243295.1). Lineage (NCBI taxonomy): Eukaryota > Metazoa > Chordata > Mammalia > Sirenia > Trichechidae > Trichechus > Trichechus manatus. The sequence goes on along the minus strand of NW_004444010.1, from coordinate 12,577,162 downwards.
CAGAAGAGCTTGACTTAAGACAAAACCTAATCTTGTAGATTGTGTCCTCATTAACATAACTGCCTCTAATTACGCCTCATTAACATCGTAGAAGTAGGATTTATAACATATAGGAAAATCATATCAGATGACAAAGTAGTGAACAATCACACAATACTAGGAATCATGGCCTAGCCATGATTTTGAGGGACACAATTCAATCCATGACACACTCCCTTAAGTGAATTTGTTTCATACATTTATAATATAGTTAGATTGTTTTATCACAGTCTACATTCCATCCTGAGATTTTTCAGGGCTTTCTGGGATTTGTTTGTTTTGTTTTCAGTAGAACAATCAATCTTTATGAAATGGACAATGCTGTAGCCTAAGTTTGGGATGTTCTCCCAAACATTGCAAAATTCAGTCTGGAATAAAGCCTAATGGGAACTACACTGATCAGTAACAGTAGAAATGACAGAGAAAAAAGAGAGAGGTGGAAAGGGAGGGAGAGAAGAAGTAAGGTAGGAAGTGAGGCATAGAGGGAGGGAGGAAACAAGGAAGGGAGTAAGGAAGGAATGAAGGAAGGAATGAAGGAAGGAATGAAGGAAGGAATGAAGGAAGGAATGAAGGAAGGAATGAAAGAAGGAAGGAAAGAAGGAGAATTTATGTGTAACTATACACCTTCCTTCTAGGAGTCAAAGAAAATTATGAGCAATCTAACAACAGGCAAACAGAAGAGATGCTTCATTTATCCTGACTGAAGTTGAAATAAACGAAGCTGAATTTTTCTTGAAGGCTTAGAAAAATTCAATATTATTTTTCCTCCAAGCAATGGTTTTTACTCTGTAAACTCTAATGACTTTAAGATATATTAGGGTCCCAGATACTATTTTTTTATAGGTAAAGATTGGAGTAATCAACTTTATATTGTTCACAGTAATTTGGGTCATAGATAATGGAAATTTTCAGATATTTTCACAATTTTAATTTAATTTTTAATTACTCTATTGTTTTGTTCTCTTTTCTAACAAATGTACTCCCCATTTGATGACTATATCTGTAGTAAGAAAATGGATTAAATTGAATTTTACCTTATTTACTTAAAATCTCTGCTTTCCCTTGAAGAGATGCTAAAGAACTCTATCATAACCTGAGTAACTTGTAGGATTTACCTTTATCGGTTGGACTTTGGCCATGCTGTGGTTTACCAGTTGTCCTTGTAATGACAAAGGAAAACAATGGTTTGGTATCAGGCATTAAAACAACTATTTTTCAGTGGCTTGATTAGAAATGCTGAAAAACTAGATTTTCAGTAATACATATTCAGGAGACCTGGGGAACCCCCAAGACTATTACCCTGAGATACCCTTTAAACTCTGAACTGAAACTACTACTCCTGGAAGTTGCCTTTCAACTATATAACAGATTGGCTCATAAAATAAACAATACCACCCGTGAGTACTGTGCTCCTTTTATAAAAAACAAAACAGAATCATCTTTTTAAGACCAAATTGTCAATATTTACCTAAAGCAAATATGAGATGGTCGGGGGTGGGGGTGGGGATGGGGGTAGGGAAGCTAGAATAATGGAAACAGAACAACCAAAACAGAAATAATGAAAATGTTGATGCAATGTGGAAAATGTAATCAATGTCACTGAACAATATATAAAGAAACTGTTAAATGGGAACCTTATTTGCTGAGTAAACTTTTACCAAAAACTCAATAAAATATTAAAAATACTTTTAATGAATGGCCTAAAGTAAACAACATCAAAATTCTGTATACAATAGTTAATGTGCCTCCAATTTGCATTTAATTTTGAATTAGTCTGAAATCTGATACAGGAAAACCTATGATGTACAAATTATAGTACTCAAGAGCAGTTGCTTTCCCTGGGGCTCTAACAAAGTGTCATATCCAACAGTGCCTTTGTTAGTTGTAGTCTAAAGTTTTAGAAAACTTTAAAAACAAAAACAAAACCCTTTTTTTTTCCCTCTAAATCCAGGAAGAAAAAAAATACAATATAAACATAATAAGGTTGGTATTGATGTCAGGTGTCTTTGAGTCAATTTTGACACATAGCAACCCTATGTGACAGAGTAGAACTGCCCCATAGGGATTCCAAGCTGTAATCTTTATGGAAGCAGATAGCCAGGTCTTTCTCCCACAGAGCTGCTGTGTGGGTTCGAACTGCCAACCTTTCAGTTAGCAGTTGAGTTCTTAACCATTGTACCACTAGGGCTCCCTACAATAGGGTTAAGGTAGGCAAAATAATGACTATATTAAGTTGATCTTTGACAACCCCTTTCAGCTTCAGTTCGTACAACCTCTTACTACATCCTGACATCATTCCTCCACACCAAAAACACTTATCTCCATTCACCATTCATTTGTAGGCATTGGGATAAAATGGTGCCCAAAATCAGACATGGTTTCTACTCACATGGAGTTTATAATTAAGCGGGGCAGACAGGCATTTATCAAATTATCACACACAAACACACACACACACGACATATGAAGATATAACAGGGAAAATGCTATGGAAGAGAGGTATGCAGGGTTTAAAGAGTCTATGAAGGGGTATTTGACCTGGCTGGGAAGATCAGGAATGGCTTTCCTGAGGAAGGAATATTTAAGCTCGGCTGCCAGCCAAAAGGTCATCAGTTTGAGTCTACCAGCCGGTCCTTGGGAACCCTTTGAGACGGTTCTGTTTTGCCCTATAAGGGTCGCTATGAGTCAGAATCGACTCAATGGCAACAGGTTTGGTTTTAATTTTGGGTATGAAAGATCAGTAGGAATTAACCAGAAGAAGAAAGACAAGAGAAAGAATATTTTGTGGTAAATGAACAAGTGGTGAATGCAAAGGAAGCCAAAAGAGCCAGCTTGGAGGCAGACACAGAGGTGGGAGATGAGGATAAGCAGGCGGATGGGGGCTAGCTCATCCAAGCCTTTGCAGTCATGCTGAAGATTCTACCTTACGCTGAAAGCAATGAGCAGCCATTGCATTTCTAATATCAAAGGGAAAATCAAATGCTAGCCACCAAAACCTCTAATATTTCCAATTGCTAATTATGGATGAGAAGGGGTATACTTGTTTAATCCACCCATGCATATGTATGTAATTGCATTTATATATAGAATCTTATTTTCTACATTTCATTTTCATAGCAGCATTAGGAAAGGCCTTACCTGTCTCCTTGTGTTCGGTTTTGTTTTGTTTCTTATTTATATCTCTTATTTCTTTGCCCTCTGTCTCGCTAGCACTCATGTACTGCATTCCATTTTCCAACTCTGAGGTGGGGAAAGGTATCACAGCAGGTGGAGAAAGAGAACGTGGCAGAGGATAGGAGAGAGGACAACTGCATTTAAATATTCCATAGCTGTGATCATACTGAGTGTCTGTCTAGGGACTTCATCTTCCTATTCTCTTTTGCCATCTTTACTTAAAGCTAAAAGGAGTCAGGTGCGGTACCTTTCCACATTAGGCTTATGCCACAGCCCATTAATTGATTGCCTTCTTCCACTACCCAATGACAGTGCACTCTTTTCCTGAATTCCAAGCATAACCTTCTGAATAATACATAGTTCGTGAGTCTCACAATTTACCTCATTGTCCTTCCCCCTCCTTCCACAGGGACCAGTCTACAGAGCAAAGCCCAGCCTATCCCTCTCTACACTAAAGATAGCTCTCCAGCATCTTTAGTACAAGGTTTCTCAACCCTGCCTGCCAAACCCAACTACACCCTGTTCCTGGGAAGTGTTTTGCAGCTCCTTAAGTATGCCATGTTGCCTCATTTGTTTGGTCCACACTGTTCCTTATAACCAGAATGCCTCCTCCTTACCCCTTATTCTGCCCAGTTCGACCCTCCTATTCCTTTGAGAGTCATCTGAAAGCTTGTCTCTTCTGGGAAGCCTTCCCGACTCCTCCCCGAGTGTTGCTTTGCAAGTCTCTGCTTCCCCTGCAGCAATGCCTGGCTTTTTGTTTTGGTTTTTAAATACCACTTCTCAAACATATGTGCGTGCTATTTTCAGGTCTGTCTCCTACACAAGACTGAGCATTTCAGGGGGCCCCTTTGCATCTCTACCTTATTCATTGCGTACCGTAGCACCCAGCAGAGCTTGGCACCTGCTTGGTATTCCATACATGTTTCTTTAATTAATGAATTAACCCATATTGTCTGTTTGTCTAATCAATTGTTCTAAGCCCTTCATGCTTGTTTGAACAAGCAGGGCTCTAACTACTGAGACTCTCCTCCACACCCGGCTACCTCATCGCAAATAGAAAGGCTTTTCCTTATTTAGGTGTTTCTAACTTTTTTTTCCCCCTATACTCATAGGTTTTCACAAAATGAAGACTTAGCCAGTTCAGTCAGATTGATCTGAGCTGACTAGAGTATATTTCTGGATTTTACAGATTCATTTTACATGTTCTTTTCATCCCAACACTCTTTCCATCTCCTTCCACCTAGATAATAGTAAAAACATTAAGTTTTTACTTTGTGCTAGGCACTGTGCTAAATTATACTTAATGAATTTTGCTTAATCTTCATGAATATCCTTTGAAATAGGTTTTACTATCTTCGTTCTGCAGGTAAGGAAACTAGAGCGCAAAGAATTAAGTAACTTGTCCAAGCTCTCACAACTAGTAAGTGACAGCTGGGATTCGAACCCAGGCCTATATGGCACTCTTTACCTGTTGCATTCGCGTCAACTTCAACTCATGGCGAACCTGTGTCGGAATAGAACTGTGCTCTATCAGTGGCTGGTTTTTCAGAAGTAGATCACCAGACATTTCTTCTGAAGTACCCCTGAGTGGACCTGAACCTCTACGCTTTTAGTTAGTAGTCGAGCATGTTGACCATATGCACTACCCAGGGGCTCCTATGACATTCTAGTCTATATATATTTCCTCCCTCCACACTACACTCACCCCGCTTGTTCGCTTCCAGTTCAAGGACCCACTTCTCCAAATGTTTGCTCTTCCTGGCCAGTTTTGCTGTGGATCTATTTCAACAACTATATACTTCTTGGCATTCACTTGGCATCTATCATTTTTAAATGCTCATGGTCATTATCTTTTCATGTGTATAACTGTGTCTCCTCTTGGAAACAAGACTGGGAATTTTCTGTTTTTTAATTTTCTCTCCCTGAGAGATTGTAAAGCTTGGTAGTTGTGGACTCTGGAGGCATGTTTTCTGGGCTTGTATTCTGGTTCTTCTGGCTCTCTTGTAATAGCTGTATCACCTTAGGCAAGTTTCTCCACTTTCCTATGCCTCCATTTTCACATCTGTAAAATGGATCAAATACTCTCCATCTCAGAGGGTTGTTGTAAATATTAAATGAGTTAATTCCCCGAAAGCACTGAGAACCACACCTGGCACGTAAGCCACTCAGTAAATATCATTGATTGTTTTAGCCTGTAGCAGTCCTTTGCACTCAGATAATGTCCCTAAGTCTCGGTTGAGTGACTGTTTCAGCCTGTCTTCCCATCCTGTACTGTAGCCGCTGGGTACTGCATCCTTCTTTGAGCGTTAACTAGTGTGGGCTTTCTTTCTCTTCTCTCTCTTTCAATGAGCTCTGCATCTCTAACCCTGGGTGATAGAAATATAGTGGAATCTTTTTCAGCTCAGATTTCTTTTGGGGTTGCCACTAAGCACTTCATGGAGTAACCCTTCTCTTCTGTCCTCAGGCCTGCTGAGATCATCCACTCAGCAGCATGTCTGACACCTGCTGCCACTCTACCCAGCCACTTCCTTAGTAACCTGGCAATGCCCAGAGGGCCAGTGCAAGCTTGGAGCCCTCTGACAACACAGTTTGCAATCCTCAAAGTGACAGAGCCTTTCCTCTGAATTTGGCAACCAAAGCATGTACACTTTAATATTTATCAATAGCCGAACACTACTGGAAAAGGAATGAGAAAGAGCCTCTGGGTTAATCACTATCTCTGATTTTATAAAAACAGTTAAGCCATGTATAAAATAACTCACAATAAAATGCCTATTGTTCTGAGGACTTAGCTTTACTGAGATACAGTCACCATGTGATGGGGTGAACAATAGGTTTTCTTTCACTCCCTAGTACATAGAAAATATAAAATCAGATGCTTTCCTTGGCCACCAACATCAGTTTCATATTAAGGTTCTGCTTTGTTTAACATCATGTTGTTTTTCTAAAAATCTCTAAGGGATCTTTCAAGAATATGACTCAACTCTAGCAAGATAAATATATTTTATTTCAAAGCACACTCATTTGAAATAATTGTGAATGATGAACAGAGAAAAAAATCTTTTTTTTTTTTAAATAACAACTATTATTCTAACTATTTCTATCCCAGTCGATTATTTGGAAATGAATTACCATCTACAATGTCTTCATCTGGCTTCTAATTTTCATGCAATTTGAAAGGGTTATGTTTCTTACCCAAAGGATCGTCTGATCAAATCTCCGAAGGACTGGCTTAGGCATTTTGATTTAACAGGCAAATTTACACTTTGTCATTTCAGGAAGCATTAAAAAAAGAAAAATCTGATTTGCATAATGTGTAGACATAGTATCCTGAGACCTAGTCTCTGTAAAATTTTAGATTAGATAAATGATCTGATTTTATAAATATAAGTAATTTCCCTTTTGTGATACTAATATTAAGTCCCTTTGGGTACAGAGGTTTATAAGTATGTCCAAAGAATGACTTATCAGTGAATTATTCTATTTTGTAAGGAGATACTTACTACATCTCTGAGAAAGAAAGCTTCTGGCTTTCTCTGCATTCTCAAACATTTCTGAACAAAATAGGAACAAACTGGTGCTAGAAAATATGCAGTGAGCAAGCAGAAGTCTAAAAGTATGAAGAATGAATGCATATAAACATGTACAGTATTCACTTTTAGGAGTTAACCTATGTTCTAATATTGATACTATGTTACCAATATGAGGAACTCTGGTGTGCAGTGGTTGGAACATAGTTGGCAGTCCCAACCCACTAGCTGCTCCATGGGAGAAAGATGTAGCTGTCTAGTTTTGTGAAGATTCTAGCCTTGGAAACCCTATGGGGCAGTTCTACTCTATTCTATAGGGCCGCTATGAGTTGGAATTTACTTGATGACAGCAGGATCACTAATATATGTCTTCTTTCTAAAAGCTATTAAAATAAATGAACACCCCCCTCTTTCTACTCTGCATTTTGCAAATTTCCAAAAATACATAACTAAATACATAAAACCCTTATTAATTACCACTTCCATAATCTGGATTGGGGTTATTTGATTTACCAGGACAGGAAACCTACTTCAGGTGGGTAAGCAGTTCTATAAAGGAGCATGTTTAAATTGTTTTCATTGAACAAGTCACAAATTAGGGCTAGTAGCCTGTTCATTATACGAATATTGTCATTGGACAGCCTCATAAAACAAAACGGGACTAATGAGGCACAGCAGTCCAGGGACAAGGACTAGCAGGCAGGAGGGGACA
>NW_004444010.1:12535700-12569538 GCF_000243295.1 Trichechus manatus latirostris | reverse complement strand
ACTGTTTAATGAGAAACTATTTGTTCTGTAAACCTTCACCTAAAGTACAATAAAAAAAAAATGTATATATATTTAATATATATATATTTAAAAAAAAGAATATTGTCATTACCTAGGTAGGTGTATTAGTCAGGGTAGGCAAGGTTATACAGCAATAACAAAAAATCCAATTTGGAATCCAGGGTCAGCAGTCTCCATGTGATAGCTTAGAGCAGCACCTTTATATAAGCCACAGATCCCCAGCAGAAAGGATTACAGAGCCAAACAGTAAAAATTAAATGTTTCCACCCAGAAAAATGAATCATATTTAATTTTTCAAAGGAACACAATTTTTTTTAACTTCAAGGAGTCAGGGGAGTGCAATTTTCCTGTGAAGTCAGGCAGAGAAGAAAACTTGAAATTGGTGAACATTTAAAATCTCTGCCATAAGAGAGTAAGCATAGTATTATCTTAGCCTGCCGTGTTTTTCAAAATCTTTTGCTTACAAATTTTCAGAGCTTCCCAGAGCCCTTAAGATAAAATACAAACTCTTCAGCAGGGCTTTTTGGCTGTTGGTAACTCAGTGCCTGCTTTCTTTGCCAGGGTCTTCTCTTTGCATTTGCCATGTCCTATAAGACTCTCTCTAGGAAAAAAATGGACTTTTTATTCTCTGCTTCCCTCTTATTGTTCCCCACTTTTGCAGTTTTCACTCAGTCTCCTCCTCTGAGATTTAGTAGCATCCTGTGCAAACTTTAACATAATTCCAACTAGATTATAATAAGCTGTTTCCCAGTCTCTCTTCCCCACTAAAGATTAAAAGCACTAAAGAACAAAAACCAGACCTCATTTATTTTTATATCATTAAAAGAGTATCTGTCCTAGAATTAAAACAAAACAAAAACAGTTGCCGTCGAGTTGATTCCGACTCATGGCAACCACATATGTGTCAGAGTAGAACTGTGCTCCATAGGGTTTTCAGTGGCTGTGATCTTTCAGAAGTAGATCACCAGGTCTTTCTTTTGAGGAGCCTCTAGGTGGACTCAAACCACCAACCATTCAGTTCGTAGCCCCGTGCTTAACTATTTGTGCCACCCCAGGTGCTTAATCAGAGCCCTGGTGGTGAAGTGGTTAAGAGCTCAGGCTGCTAACCAAAAAAGGTTGGCAGTTCAATCCACCAGCTGCTTTTTGGAAACCCTATGGGGCAGTTCTACTCTGTCCTATAGGGTCGTTGTGAGTCAGAATTGACTCGACGGCACACAACAACAAAAACAACAGGGGCTCAATATATAACTTGTTGTATGAATGAATGAATGAGTTTTACCTGCCTTACTCTCCCTGATAGCTTGTATACTTCAGGGCAGGATGTGGCCTTCTTACTTCTTTGTTTATCTTATAGAACCTAAAATGTGTATTTCATAGAGTAGGTGTACTATAAATGTTTAAATGACTTGAGTTTACCTAAAATTCTATTACTAGGAATTAATTTCTGATCTCTAACAATTACATTTGGGTTTTATACTCTAGACTATGATAAAAAATGGAGTTGCTCATAAACCACATCTGGGACTGATTTTCATGGATTTATTAAACTTTACATTTCTTCAGAGTATCTACTGCCAAGACCTCTGGTTTCATATCTTAAACCAAATATTTAAGAAACATTTTCTGCAAAGCAAGGCTGCCCTTGTGCTCTGGAAATCTTTTCAAATAATATGTCATGCCTTTAACCTCGAATCTATTAAAGCCTTAAAATTGCAGTGATTCATTGGACTGTATGTCAAGAAACTGATTTTTTAATGGGTGGCATATTTCCTCATTTATATGTAAATTATTCCCATATGCATCGGATAGAAACATAGAAATTTTGTGAATGCACTTAGCCTTTAAAGAACATGATTGAACCACATGGTATCATTCCAGAAAATAAGAGCAAACACACACACACACAATGAAAATAAGAGCAAACACACACACACACAATGAAAATAAGAGCAAACACACACACACACACACACAACCTTCTTGAGAGCTGTAAGGAACTTCTCAAAATTTCCATTATAATCCTAGGGAAAATTTTACTTTTTTAATACCCCTCATCAGAAAGCGTTTCAAGTATATTTTTAGTAAAAATGTTTAGTATTGTGGAAATGTGCTCATGAGCTGTCATCTAGGGCTAACCTTTCACGCTGTAGATGAACTCTGAGGGTGACTACATGAATTGTTTTTGCACCAGGAAGTTCCTGCAGAAGAACAACCACCGTCACTCACTTTGCGTATCGACAGCTTTTGTTTATTAGTGACCACTGGCCACTGGAGGCTTAGAAGCTTTGAAGTTAATAACATGACCCTTCTCTAAAACATTTTTTTCTACTAATTTCCTCAAAGTTCATATAATAAATGAAATCATGTCTTTTGAACAACATTGTAATGATATCGCATATGTCAGTGGGTCCCAAGTTACTCAAAATCATAATGGGGCTCATATGAATTGTTTAAGGATTATATTATTTTTCAAGTTTTCTTTTAATTTTAACACTATAATAATAAATAACATTGAGGACACATATATTCAAGTTTTCTCAATGAATATCTTTTCTTTGAAGATATTAAATAATTTCGTAAGATGAGGGTTGGGCAGACACCCTGTTAGAAATTTTATGTAACTGATTGTTAAGAGACTCATTTCATAGATGACGTAACTGAGGTTTAGCAGTTTCCTCATGACGACAGAGCACAGAGCAATGATTTGATCTGAATATAGGTTTTTCTAGCTCATGCTCTTTGTCTTTCCAGAAAAGAGAACTTTAAAAAAAAAAAAGTACTAACTTGCAATTCTGAATTCACAACCCCCCACACCATATACCATTCATTGATTTTCTCTCCTTTTCAGTGTGGCTTAACCAGTACCAGTTGCCAGAGAGTTGACTACAAGTTATGTTGACCCCATGTGTATCAAGCAGATCTGTCCTCGATAGGATTTTCAATGGATGATTTTTTTGGACATATATTACCAGTCCTTTCTTCCAAGGTGCCTCTGGGTGGACTTGAACCTCCAACAGTTAGCAACCAAGCCATTGTAACCATTTGACCACCCAGAATCTCCTAGTGTGGCTTAAAAAAAATACAAAACCCAATGCCATTGCTGTTGAGTCGATTTCTGACTCATAGTGACCCTACAGGACAGAGTAGAACTGCCCCATAGGGTTACCAAGGAACGGCTGGTGGATTTGAACTGCTGACCATTTGGTTAGCAGCCATAGCATACCATAGCTCTTAACTACCACACTACCAGGGTCCTATGTAAAAAACGTGTGTTTTATGTCCTAATTCTGAGACTGGGGGCAGCACATATCATGTGTCCATGATGTTTGGCATATAGTATAAACACAGTCAATATTAGTATCCTTTTTGTTGTTGTTAGGTGCCGTCGAGTCAACTCCGACTCATAGTGACATTATGTACAAGAGAACAAAACACTGCCTGGTCCTTTAATACTCCTGAATTCAGTCATCACTGTCATGTAACTCACCCAGCAAACAAATGACTCTTCTCTAACTCTTCGACTAGAACTTTTTATCTAATGCTAGAGAAATTAAACATGTTAAGTCTGAGGAAGTAGCCTAAAGTTATGATTTTCAGTGTAAAATGTCTTTAGTGCCTCTAGTTTTATCTTTAAAAAAATCTATGTATTCTTATCCTTAAATTTTCCACATGTATTTCAACATAAAAAAATCTGTTATTTTCTTCTATATGACTAGCCTCAACTCCTCCATGCTAGTTGCTGTCATTCTCTGCATTCTGCTACTTGAGGGACACAATTGTAGAGTGTAGAAAATACTTTTTTTTTTTCCTTCAGCACATTTATATCCAAAAGAGAAATTGTGTCCTTTGCTCCAGGTATCTGCATGGTTCACTTACTTCAAGTCTTCACTCAAAAGTCAACTCAGGTTAGCATTTTCTAAGCATCAGATTGAAAGCTGCAATTTCTATCACTTACCCCATCCACAGCACTCTCCTGCTATATTTTTCTCTATCATACTTACCACTTTCATATGTACTTTATAATTCACTGATTTTTTTGTTTGTTTAATATCTGTCTGCATCCAACTAGAATATGAAAAGGGGTATTGGTTTGTTTTGTTCCCTACTGTATCCTCAGAACCTAGAACTTGTACTTGTCATGTAGTGGATACTCAATAAACATTTGTAGACGAACAAATGAATAAATACCTCTTGCAGTAAATCCACAAACATTCATTGTTTAGTGTTACTCCTTTAGCTTTTTGTTCCTGCACAACCATGTGTATGCCCTGTAGAGCCACCAATAATGTAACATTAAATGTACATCATTGTATAAAGAGGTGGGTTGTGAATAAGAGTTCAACCTGTAGCTAGACTTTTTCAACTGAAAGAGACGAAGTCAGGTACTATTGGGTGCTTTTTCCTTCCACAGGTTTTCGTTGTCCCTGATGCTTTCACTGCCTTGTTGAATTACACTTTCCTTTAGCTGATTTCATTTGCAAATATAGCAGTGCTGATTTGTGTTTAGCATTGTGTGGCTTCACTTTTTATTTCCACATTGCTATTGTAGATCACTCTTTAATTAAATAAAATGTCTTGCTCCTTCTGGGTGTTAGCAGCTAAAGAAGGGTACTACCAACTATCATGCTGTTAAGTTGTTGTTAGGTGCCATCAAGTTGGTTCCAACTCATAGCGACCCCATGTACAACAGAATAAAACACTGCCTGGTCCTGTGCCATCCTCGTAATCATTGCTGTTTGAGCCTGTTGTTGCAGCCACTGTGTCAACCCATCTCATGTTGCAGCCTCTGTGTCTTTCTCTCTTTTGCTGACCCTCTACTTTACCAAGCATGATGTCCTTCTCTGGGGACTGGTCTCTCCTGATAACATGTCCAAAGTACATGAAACGAAGTCTCACCATCCTTGCTTCTAAGGAGCATTCTGGCTGTACTTGTTCCAAGGTACAACCAACTACCACTTAGCATAAAGTGCTTATATTAACTCACAGGACATTAATGGACATAAACCTACTGACAAATCCATTTCTAAAGTATATTCTAGAAACCACCATTGTATTTTAAACAACTGACAATGTGAGAAAGACTGAACCCACCTTCAGCCCTGCTCAGGGTCTCTGTGGCTTATAGAGGCCTAACCAGTCACCAAAGGTAGCAGTGGCTGGCATGTTAAGATTCTCAATCTCAAGATGCCCACATGACCGAGAAATAACAGTCCACTATGTGATATCATTGGAACAAGTATCCCTTAATTTAGGGGTGGGGAAGGATGACATAAATCAAAAATACGTAGAACCACTGTTTGGTATTTTTAATAGTATTGCAATGCTGCTTAGAACAGTATAATTTTGAATTGGAGGCTTTAAAGGACTGTATGGATAAAAGTGTAAATCATAGCCGTACAACATCTGATTTTAGAATAGTCCATGTAATAAGACTAGATTCAGCAAAATGCTATGTGGTTTAGGTTTACTCTTGGGGAACCCTGAGTTCTAGCGAATAGGGAGCATTCAATCAAAGACTTCTTTGCCTACAAAGAAGTTCACTTATTCAGCATTCTACTCTTATTCCTTTTATTATTGTATAAGGCTTTATAGAAAGGATTTCTAGAGATTATGGTTCTGCATAATATTTCATTAAGATCTTATTGGTTAGAAACCAAGCTTCTCAATCATTTAAAAAATATAAACGGCAAGTCACTGTATATATTTGCCTGTTTGCTTGTCTTTTCTTCTTTCCTTCCCTCATTCCTCCTTCCTTCCTCCCTTTCTTCTTTCATTCATTCTTTCCTTCCTTTCAGTTATTCATGTCCTGCCTACTTACAAAAAAGGAGCTGCAATACCTCACAAAAAATACAAAAGCAATAAAGTTTTTTTTTTTTAAGTTAAGAATGTTAAAAAGGGGAGAAATTAGTTGAAGAGAAAGATGGATATTGCAATAATAAGTGTCACTGTGTTACCTCTTAAGGAGCCCAGAGGTCTGTCTCCTAGCTACATGGTGGCCACGCTTAGCAGGAAAGCAAGAGAAATGATTGATAAGACGAAAACAACATCCATTTCTTAAGGAAGACAAAGTTTCCTTGCACCAACCCCTGAAAAGTATTATCTTAGGAGGATCTTCAAGGATCTATTCAAAGCCCTGACATGAGTGATGTTAATAGCCAGTGTCTTTAGAAAACTCTGCTTCACAGCAAAGCAGAAATTCCAAGGTATGGATGTGGCCATGTGCAAGTCAACTTTTGTACACCTCAGTTCTCTCTGTTCTGTTATTTGGATACTAAAAGTGTCTCCTGCATGGACTTGATGTGCTGGTTAAATGAGAAGCATTTAGCAAGTGGACACACAGGGTGTGCTAAACACATAGGGAATGAAAGAGAGTATGAATAGGAAGTCGAAATCAGAACAGTATAACACAGGTTAGGAATTAAATTACAGTGTTCCTTGTGCTTAAGGAGTATTCTATCTCAGGTGTATAGCCCTTAGTAATTTAAAGTGACACTCACTGCCCAACCAGAGAACTTAGCATAATTAGAAGAAATACCATAGTTTTTTATATTATATTCTTTAGAAAGCTATTTTCCTTAGTGTTGATAAAGGGCTGGTAACTAACCAGAAAGTATGTAAAACATTAGGATACATTTAGAAAAATTAAGGAACCTGAGCTGTCTATTCATCTGAATTAGGACCATTCTACCTCTTCCAGCAAATAATTTGAGGTGACCAGGATTTCACAGACCCCAGCTTGTCACATTTTAATGAAGCTGTTGATCAAAATCCACTAGCTGTAAACAATGCCAGAGCCCTCCTTTGACGAGAGCAGTGAGAATTATAGGGTTGGGATGAAAGTTGTGGAAGAAATAGTTTGATAGACACATCTATCTCAATACTAAAAAATGTCAGTGACACCAGGGACTCCTTTTGCATGAGTCTTCAAAGGGTTTAATGGAAAGAAATGACTAAATATAGAGTCCACAGAGGGTCAATAATCTTACAGTTTTCCAACAAGTTGGGGATATGAGGGGTGACGAAGAAGACAGACCTTAAGAAGAGTTACCCTTGTTGGTGGGGGAACAGAGTTTACCTTTTCCCTTTTTGCTATACTTTTCCACAAATAGATTTTCCTTTGGGCAGTGTATTTCATCTCCTTACATCTCTTTCCCTAGCTCCACACATATGAAATAGCCTGACGACAGCTGTGCTCTGCTTGCTGCTGATTGTAAAACTACTTGAAAGAGTTCCTCAGAATTTAGAATGGAAACACTCTTATGCAGATGGCTATTTATCCTTTGTTTTTTCTTATTTATTAATTCTCATTCTAAATTAATATGTTGAACATAGAAACAGGATCCATAAGTCTTTGTAGTCAGGCATGAGTGACCTCTCTTGGCAAAGTGATGGCTGCTTCTGACTTCGATGCCTACAATTGTTTCTTGGTTAATGCTCCTGTCACAGTTTCAGATGTGTTCCTTCCTCGGTAGAGGCTGAAAAGAGTTGACATCTAAGGAAAACTGCCCTTTGTTGAATTAGAAATAATAACCTTCTCTTCCAGAGGCTAAGTTATTAGTATTCCTCTAGATTTGCCTTATAGATATCATTCTCCAAGTTCAGCCACCTGTCTTGGTGGATATTTCTGAAAGTATAGTGACCACATCCAGGTAATCAAAAATATCGACACATTAACCAATTTCGACAGTCTGTTTCTGGGGAAAAACAAAATTACTAAACTTTAGAACCTGGATGCACTTAACCAACCTTATCGCCCTGAATATGCAGAAAAATCAGCTGACTAGGGCTGAAGAGCTGCAGAGTTTGGTGAACCTGCAGGAGCTCTACCTCGGCCTTAATGGTATTGAGGTCATCGAGGGTCTGGATAACAATAACAAACTCACAGTGTTGGACATTGTGTCAAACAGTATCAGAAAGGTTGAAAATATCAGCCATCTAACAGAGTTGCAGGAATTCTGGATGAATGACAACCTCATTGAGAGCTGGAGTAACCTGGATGAGCTGAAGGTCGCCAGGGGCCTGGAGACCATGTAGATCACACTGGAAGATCATGATGGCCCTCCCCACCTGGCCCTCCCATCATGTGGCAGATTGACACCACTGTCCTCAGGTTCTGCGTCCCTGCTCCTCACTGCTCTCTCTCCTCAAAGGAACTTCCCAGCCACAGTTTTTTGATCTGCCTATGGCTCCTGAAATTATCACTCTACCAACAGTCACAGGCCAAAAAAAAAAAAAAAACCTCTGGGTCCATATTCTGGCTCTGTCACTCACCAGTGGTGTGACCTTGGCCAGCTCAACATCTCTAAGCCTCAATTTCCTCCTTTATAAAATATAGGGGGATTGATAATGGTATCTATTTTATAGGATTGATGTGAAGATTCAAAGATGATGCATGTGAGCATTTAAAACAGTGTCTGGCATGTTGTATGCAGTAGCAAAAGTTAGAATTATCCTTATTAGAAACAAGTTGAGTCCAACTTGAAACAGTGATGGAATCTGAATAGATTGGTTTTGGCCTTATTAACTGTCACTTACCAGCTCTATAGCCTTGGGGTTTGAGACTCAGTTTGCTCATCTCCAGAATGCGTACAATAATAACTACTCTGCCGTATGTTTGTGCAAATGAAATGAGATGGTTCCCTGAAATAATCATTGCTGGTACTTGGTGTATGTTAGGTGTGCAGCAATGTCAGCTACCTTTTGCTGTGCTTCCTTAGGGTCGTCATGGGGGAGGAAAGCTAATGTATATAACACCTACCATATGATAGACATGTGATAAATGCTGAAGAAAACGTAGCTGTTGTTATATTCCATACTCTCCTTGATTTGTTATAAACTCACTAAATGACAAAGCATTCCATGAGGGTCTGCTGGAGGAAAGGTTTTATTATTCTGGAAGATTTAGTTCTTCCAGATTTCCCTTTATAATGCTTACTTTTTGGTTTTTAAACAATAATGGGCTACATTGGTTTTTGAAGTCTTAAGTATAGTTTATTATGATCTGTTAATCTTTTTCTGCTACTGGCATAAAAAATATTTTAAATTTCTATTTGAAAATTCTCACTAAGCATTCATTTAAATGTTGCTCAGAATGTTATATAACGGGGAAAAAAAGTACATGTCCTTTCAGAAATTACTTCTAAAGAACTCCTTGTATCCAGAGCCAGGCTGTAAGAGAGAAGAGAACCTGTTGAGAAGTGTTTTTGTTATAAATCTTACTACTGTTTTTGAGTTTTATGAAATACCTATTAAATCAATTTGCAGCTAGATTATGAGGAAGAGGAGCCCTGCTCACTCATCTAAAGCTGAAAGTGGAAAATTACTCCTTGGTGATTAGAAAAACAATCACGAGGTGAGCACTGTTGGCATGGAGACCCATCTTATGAGACGATAGTGTTTTTCTTGAGGATGGCAAAAACTTGAGAGAGGATGCTTTATTTCTCACCTCCTAAATTTTCTTTCCCAGTTTTCTGTGGGGAGAAAGAATGAGACTGCAGTCATAATCTAACAGTTAGTGGAATAGTTATAAGGGGGTAGGGAAAAAGGAGGGACCTGGGACCTAAGGACACACACACACACATATGTACACACGCATATACATATACATGAATACACACATGCACATATATATATACCTTTATATATATATATGTATATATAAACCTGTTAAACCTGTTGCCATCCAGTTGATTCCGACTCATAGTGACCCTATAGGACAGAATAGAACTGCCCTACAGGGTTTCCAGGGAGCGACTGGTAAATTCAAACTGCTGACCTTTTGGTTAGCTGCCTGAGCTCTTAACCACTGCACCACCAAGGCTCCATGTGTGCGTGTGTGTGTGTGTGT
Source organism: Trichechus manatus latirostris (assembly GCF_000243295.1). Taxonomy (NCBI): domain Eukaryota; kingdom Metazoa; phylum Chordata; class Mammalia; order Sirenia; family Trichechidae; genus Trichechus; species Trichechus manatus. Next base: position 12,559,670 of record NW_004444010.1, on the reverse strand, counting down.
GTGTGTGCAGGTGTGTATATATATATCTGTTGTTGTTGTTAGGTGCCATTGTGAGTTGTTTTTTGACTCATAGTGACCCCGTATGACAGAGTAGAACAACCCCATAAGATTTTCTTGGCTATAATCTTTACAACAGCAGATCCCCACGTCTTTATCCTGTGAAGCCAGTGAATGAGTTTGAACTGCCAGCCTTTTGGCTAGCAATTGAATGCTTAAGCATTTGTACCACCAGGGCTGCATATATATATATATATATATTATATATATATATATATACAGAGAGAGAGAGAGAATTTTATTAATTAGAATAATATTTACCAAAAAAGCTTTGATTAAAAGTTGCCTTCTAATTTAAATACAAAAATACAAATTTCAAAAATTGACACAAACTGAAGCATGTAACCTAGATAAAGCAACATCTGTTGAAAAAAAAATTGGAAAAGTTGCTTTTAAAAATAGCCCTCCAAAAGACACCAGGCCCAGAGAGTTTCTGAGAATGTGTTTCCAAACTTTTAAGAAATAAATAGTATGTTATTTAAATTTTTCTAGTGTTTATAAAAAGAAAATTAGCTTTACAATTCATTATATGAAATAGACCTATCTGCAATGGCAAAGCCAACAACCAATAAATAAAGAGATAAAATCCCAAGTACAATATTAGCAAACTGAATCATGTATTTTGTTAAAAGATTCATGCTACAGCTCAAGTAAGGGTGATTCCAGAAATGCACACATGGTTCATTGTGAGGGTATCTGCTTACAGAATCTACCATACTAATAGGTTAAAAGAGATCAAAATTTAATATCAATTCATCATTTTAAAAAAAAAGATGCAAGTAAAATAGCAGCAGAGTAACCTGTTTTCTTTCTCAATAGTCAGATTTTTAAGTGTGAGCCATTTCTATTAAAGTCAACTTAATTATAAGCACTATCGTGTAATATTGTGATGTTTTGTATAATATTGTTATGAAGTTCTAGTCAATACAATTATTTAAAAATAAAATATAAAATGGAAAGTGACTTTATAACTATTTGGGTATTTACCTGAAATGGCCAAAGTAATTAGTTGAAAAAATTATTAGACTGAATGTGAAGGTTCAGTAAGGTGGCCAAATACAAACTACATATAAAGAAACCATTAGCTTTTCTATAAAACAGTAATAATCTATGGAAATTATAATGGAAATAAAACATTTTCTAAATAGCACAAAATTCCAAACAAAAAAACATACTATACCTACGAATGAAAATAATAAATCTGCAGGTATTTTTTATGAAGAAAACAACAAATCTTAACTGAAAGACAAAAAGAAAAATAGAGACACCATAATAATATCTCACATTTATTAAGCATTTAAATGCCTTGCACATTGCATATTAAACCATTTATTAATTTTATACAATCCTCTGAAGTAGTTTCTATTATCATTAACTTTAATGTTTTAAAAACTCTTTGGAATCAATAATAAAAAAGATGAGCAGGAAAATCAACACAATCAATTCATAAGAAAAGAAACACAGTTTTCCAGAAACTTGAATAACAGCCCAAACTTTGCTGGTTGTAGCCTAACCTGAAAGAAATGCAAATGAAACAACAATGGACCAACATTTTTCTCCAGTCAAATTGTACAGATTAAAAAAAAAAACCCAAATAATACCAAATATTGACTCATGTTAGGTCATTCTTATTTACTACCAGTGAGAGTGAAAACTTGAATAGCCTATCTTGAAGGCAATTCAGTAAAAATTACCAAAAGCCTTTTTAAAAAAGTTTATACTTTACCAACTGGTAATTATACTTCTAAGAGTTTATCCTAAGGAAGTAATTAAGAATTTATGGAAAGATTTAGCTATATCATTGTTTTTTATAGTATAAAAGTGAAAACAAGCCAAATATCCAACATGAGAATTAGTTACATATATCAAGGTAAATCCATATGTTGTATTGATATATGAGAATAACTTTTGGCATGGTAGATATCGATATGTTAAAGAAAAAACATATAAATGATACATAAAATAAGAGCCCATTTTAAAAAAAAATCTATTTATATAGTAATTCATTGGAAAACATCTGGACAGTTATCCCAAAATACTTACCATGGGGTATGGCTCAAGGGATTGTAGTTGATTTTTATTTTCCCAGCTAAATGACGTGTCTGAGACTTAGTCTCTTCATCTGTGAAATAAAGGAGTCATCCTAGATTTAATCTAAAGTCTTTTCTGCAAAAGTTTATCATAATTCTAAAAGCAATGATGGTTAATAACCTTGAGAGAATGGTTAATTTTTTGTTTTTGTTTTTTGATTGAAGTTTGGAGTTAATAGAGAAAAACTACGTTTATCCTGAGCTATCCCTTTTTATTTAAAATTCACATCCTGATATTTGTTAATAAATTGTTCAACTTTGCTTTCTTGGTTAAAAATACCTATTTTTGGTGTGGGGTTGGGTGGGGTGAGTAAAGCGTTGAATTGAAATTAGGTATGTTCCCCTATCAGGTTCTGAGAAAGAAATCATGCCAATAATGTTATATACATTTTAATGTTTCATCTACCATTCACAACCCTACAAACCATTCTTATTTTTGGTTTTTTTTTTTTTTTTAAATCAAAATTGACTTTGAGAAACTATAAGACATACAATGCTTGAAAAAGTCCTTTTGCTAGAGATTTTAATGTGCCTCTAAATTGGTGGGAAATAGTTCTGATCCTACTGTCTAATGAATATCGCTCTACTCTTATTTCTGACTAAAACTACCTGGGAAATAATATAGAATAATATCTCAAGTGGTTATGTAGTACCTTATCATGGGATGAAATTAAAAAAAAAAAAAACTCAATTTGTTATTAAATACTCAACATTTCACAGCGTTGTTTGTAAGCCACATACAATGGTAGCAAAAGTGGCTTTCTAAAAACGATTTGCCTCATTCATGCTTGTACTAGGTTGCCAAGTAGTAAACCTGGCAGACGTCATGGACTTCCAAGAGGGAACATATTTTATTTGCCTTACACCACCAGAGGATTTGGCCAATTATTGCTATTTGTTTAACGTTGGTGTTGACATAGTGCCTTTGCCCTGAGGAGCTCCAGGTGCTTTATAAAATTGGTCAGCAATTCACATCACAGCCTTTATGCCTGAGAGTGCGCACTGAAAATAAAAATGATTTGTGGAACCTAAAGCCATCCCTCACTCACACTCCTGTTTACCTAGTAAAACAAAACAATCTGCCGAGAGCTAGCAGCCAAAGGCTCTGGTGGGGAATCAATGGGACTTTCTCCTTTGTGTCACTAGGTAAACTCTTGTGAGGAAAATTTGTCATTCACTCTACTGAGTTGGGCCTACCTATAGGCTATTCCAACACCCATTTCTTTCTCAATAGGGAAATCATTTTCTTCAGGTCTTAGCTCTAATAACTTTCTTATTGAGGCCTTTCCTGACCATCTATTTAAAAAACAACAAAACAAAACCCATCATCAAGCCCAGATATTCTATATCCTCTTTCCTGCTTTATTATTCTCCACAGCACGTGTGACTATCCAACATACTTAATCTCTTTATTAATTTATGACCTACTCTTTTTCCACCAGATTGTCAATTTTATGAAAGTAGAAACTTAGGTGTTTTGTTCGGTGATGAGTCCTCAACACTTAGAAGACAGCCTGGCACATAGTAGGTGTGCAGTGACATTCGTAGAATGAATAAATCTACCAAATGGTATAAGAAGAAATGGTTGGATTCCCTTATTGTTGACCATATACAAAGGCATCAAAGAGAGGGGAAGAAAGCAAGATGGGCTTACATCAGATCAAGGCTTCCGCACTTCCCCATGGTTCCTGCAAAAGACTCGGGGCTGACTTGAAATGGCTGGACTTGGGTTAAATGTCCCCCTTTGAATCAATCATTGAGGCTGACCAGGCCTATGTTCATTTCAGGCATGGGGGTCAGTCTCATCCAAACCATGTGGACAGTGATGGAGAGTGTTTCTCCAAAGGAAAATTTAGGTTCTATTATCAGAATAAGAAGGAAGAGATACTTCATGGACACTGAGGTATACACTGTGATGAGAAACAGAGCAGAATACAATTCTAAGTCTTTTAATGTTCTACTTTTTTGTAATGTCAGCAGACCACATATATAATAGCCTAGTTGTGGAAATTACATGGTGAAAGAAAAGAAATGAATTTTTGCTCTATTTCCAGAAGCAGATCCTCTCTACTGATTACCTATATAATAGAACAGACTGATTGCCATCAAACTGATTCTGATTCATGGTGACCCCATGTTTCTCAGAGTGGAACTGTGTTCCATAAGATTTTCAGTGGCTATGATTTTTCAGAAGTAGATCATCAGGGCTTTCTCCCAAGGTGCCCTGGGTGGTTTCAAACCACCAACCTTTTGTTAGTAGTCAGGCACTTAACTGTTTGTGCCATCCAGGGACTCCTCTTTTATAATAAATGAGATATTATTCTTAACTGAGTGAAGAGGATATAAACGTGTAAAAAGAGTCTACATGTTGGCTGTGTGAAAGGCGAAAATCCACTTGAGGTTGTTATTACTTATTCTTATTATATAATTCTATTGACAATCCCTGCCTTATCAATCATTTATTATGTAGGCATGATACTAAATTCTAATCCTCTTTTATATATTTTATTAACAAGAGACTACTTTGACTATACTAAAATTTTCTAAAACTGTTTGTTCCAAATATTGGAATTTGGATTGTGTATACACTACCATTTCTCTTTCTTATAAACAATGGATAGAAGGTTGTGGATAAATACAGTTCACAGGTAATGCTAAAACTTTCAACCCTTACTTCTTGTCTCTTTTTATAGTAAGAGATAACTTAATAAAGATTCCAAAATTAAAGATATTTGATTTCCACTCATTATCATTTCTCTCTAGTCTGCTCTATAAAAGACCTGTTATTGGGTGGAAACCCCAGGTTCTGCTTAGCGTGACTCGTATCGGCCAATAAACAAGAGACTGAGGTAGGAGAGTGGAAATGTGCCTTTATTTCTTTGGGCAAGGAAAGGAAGCAGTCAGGGCTGCTGCTGCCAAGACTGCTCTATAAGGACGAGGGGAAAGGTTATTTTTAAGGCGTTTACAAGTAGGAAGTTCATACAAATCACGTCAGCAGCATTCTTAATCTTACTATGCAGGTGCAATGGGGTTTACATATAACTTCATGCATCAGGATTTTAATGTAAAGTTACGGGGCAGGCCAAGCAAAGGAACTAGGATTCTAATGCAAAGTTATGGGACAGGCAAGCAAGCTGCTTGAGACAGTGGAATTTTCCACAGCCTGAGGACCTCTGTCTTAGACCTAGAGGAAGAATTAAATAATATACCATCCTATTGATAGATGAGGAATCCCTGGGTGGCTCGAAGAGTCAAGCACTAACCAAAGGTTGGAAGTTCGAACCTACCCAGAGGGGTCTCAGAAGTTTCTGGCAATCTGCTTCTGAAAGGTCACAGCCTGAAAACCCTATGAAGCAGTTCTACTCTGCACACATGGGGTCTCTATGCATCAGGATCAACCTGACAGCAACTCAACTGGATTTTTATTAATGGATGAAAATAGAACTCACAGGCAGAGTGGTTAGGTAATCAGAGAATGGCTTGACCAGCATGAAAACACGTTGCTCATGTGAACCAGTTTTTCATGTTATGCTATACTATACGAACAAAGCATTACTGATACTTGTTTTGATACCAGCCTTTTTACTGAGTACTCACTCAGGTTAGTTTATTAATTCAGAAGTAACTCAGTAGTTCGGTATGACTATATACCAAAGTATACACCTGGATATGGAAATTACTCAAATGGATAGTTAATTCAATGTTAAAGGAAAAAACAATGAAAAATTTGTGGCTAAACATTTCCATATGGTGTTTTGTTTAAGGCACAGTGTTCTAGTAGCTCATTTTTTTCTTTATTCTTGGGAAATTGTGATTATTTCTAAGTTGTTGTTTTCCAGATAAAAGATGTGAGACAGAAAAAAGGAAGGTTTTCTCAGGAAAGCCTTTTCTTTCATCTCTCAGTTGAATAAGATTTGTAGTTGATATCTACCAATATCCTATCCATATCCAATCCAATTTATAAAGATTTTCAATCTTTTTTGAGAGATTGGTTTTTGTGGTAGGAGAGAAGAAATAAAAGGCACATAACATTGTCATTTTCCCAGCATTCCAGAAAATAGTAATGTCATATACTGGGCTACTAACCAAAAGGGTAGCAGTTTAACCCACTCAGAAGCACCTCATAAGAAGGGCCTGGTGATCTTCATGCAAAAAGTCACAGCCATAGCCATGAAAACCCTATGGAACAGTTCTACTCTGCAACACATGGGATTGTCATGAGTTGGAAATAACTTGAGGGCAACTGGCGGTGGTGGACATTCAAAAAATATTAATATCATAGCAAACCAATAAAATAGCATAGGTGGCGTTGGTGGTTCAGTGGTAGAATTCTCGCTTTTCATATGGGAGACATGGGTTCAATTCCTGGCCAGTGCACCTCATGCACAGCCACCACCCATCTGTCAGTAGAGGCCTGTGTGTTGCTATGATGCTGAACAAGTTTCAGTGCAACTTGCAGAGTAAGACAGACTAAGAAAAAAACAAAAAAAAAAAAGAAAAGCCTGGTGATACACTTCTGAAAATCAGCCAATGAAAACCTTATGGATTAGGCAGCGTTTACGGGCCCTCCCTTCATAACTTTACAACTGCACTGATATAGAAAAATATAATCTAAGCTGGATAATATTTTTTCTGATTATAAAATAAACATTTTCATAGACTCCTCAAAGTATTGTGGACCCTGGCCCAGGTGCCTACTGTGCCGGTTGGATTAACTGGCCCTCTCCTAGCTAAATTGGTTACATTGTAACTGTGAACAAAGTGGGATTTGGTAAACCGAACAACCATTTTCTGTTTTTTCTTCATCTTTCTAGATTAAATGTGGTTTTACTGTAAACATTAGTTGCTGCTAGTGGGATGGAAGGAGGGGGAGTTAGGGCTTGGAAAGGGGGTTGGGATAAGGCAGGGGTAGTGGGCTCCATCAGCAAGACGTCACCTGAAAACTGCTCAGGTTCTACACCCTCAACCTCTTTCCACAGAACATAACATAATTTCACTTAGTTTGTCAAAATTCCTGTTCTGAAAAGGTTCATGTTCTTGAGTGACTGATACTGTAAGGGAAATGCCATCAGGATTACATTTACATTGTAGATTTTACAGTAAGGAAAAACTAGAATTTTTCAGGCAGAGATCACTTAGGGTTTTATTCAATACAGTACTTTGAAGTAAAATTGATGTTGGAGTATTTTTCCTGTAATCTAGGTGAAAAGCCAACCTGTCATTTAACAAAGTAAATGCTTATTCACATGTTTAGTAAAAACTCCTGTTCTTTCCATTGAGGCTGACTCTTATCTGAATATTTAGTTCCCAGTTATCAATGGTTTTGAGAAACAGCCAACTTGGATACATGAGTTCTGTCAACGAGTATTTCTTGAGAATCTCCTAATCGTGAACTCTGTAGAATGAAACTGGATAGGCTTGTCTCAATACCCATTTTTCTGTCAAGCATCACTGATAAACTGCAAATTTTGTTTGGTTTTACCTGATTGGTGTTGGAGCCAGGCAGATATGGATTGAAACCCCAGCACTGCTGCTTACTGGTTGCATGACCTACATTTACCTGAAATTTCTGAGTATCTACCAGGTGCCAGGCACTGTTCTAGGCACTGAGAATGAAAAGATGAATAAGATGCAGTCCCCATCTTCAAGGAAGTCACAGTTTAAAAGGAAAACAGGCAAATTAAAGGCTTATCAAAAGAATGGTTATAAAATGCAGGGGTAACAGTGAGGCATATGAGCATACTTTAAACTAGGTTAGTTCCTGGGTGGCACAAGTGGTTTGCACTCGACTACTAACCTAACCTAAAGGTTACTGGTTCGAATCCACCCAGGGGCACTACAGAAGAAAGGCCTAGAATCCTATGGATCAATTCTACTCTGTAACAAATGGTGTTTCCTTGAGTTGGAATTGACCCTGCAGCAACCGATTTTTTGTGTGTTCATTTAAACTAGGTTATTCCATCAACATGGGAAGTGCAACATGCTTGGAAGAAGTGATGTTTTGGCATGTCTCTTTACCTCTGAGCTTTTACTTTATATGTATTTGGATACATACCTCAGAAGGCTGTCAGATTTAAAGACGAGAATGCATAAAACTTATCTAGCCTGGGACATGCTGGTTCCACAGCAGATTCAAATTCCATCACCATTCCCTCTTTTTTCTGATAAAAACCAAGTCAAAAAGAAAGATTGAAGAAATGATAAGTCACCAATTAGATAATCAGTCCCTCCGTGCAACAGGTAAGACTATATATTCATGTTTCAATTGGAGAATCTGTTAATAAATTCATATGTATCATTTACCCCAGGTGGGGAAATAGAGTCTCTCTCTGCTCCATAACAAAGATTCCAAAAACCAAACAAAGCCATAGGCTCGAAAACAATATTTTAATTAATGATTAAAATTATCTGTTTCTATCCACATATTTGGGTATCTAGAGAGATCTAGAAAATAAGCGAATTCTAAAAGTGCTACAGGTTAAAAGACTCAGTTTATTGGAAGAAGTAAACTAATACTTGAGAAATATTGTCGTGTGATACACATGTCTAGAAATTGTGCCTATATTCTGGCTATAAGTTGCTGACTTGGTGGAGGAGTTACACTTAGAGCACTTATTGATACTACATATGATATTTGAAAAAGCACTTGCTAATTTAGCTTCCTAGGAGCCCTGGTTGCATGATGGTTAAACACTCAGCTGCTAACCAAAAGGTTGGCATCTGAACCCACCCCACAGCACCATGGGAGAAAGACCTGTAGATCTGCTTCCATAAAGTTTACAGCAAAGAAAACCCTATGGGGACTGTTGTAGTCTGTTGCATGGGGTCACTATGACTTGGAAGTGACTTGATGGCGCACAACAAGTTAGCTTCCTGACGGCTGCTCCCTCACACTCTGTGGAGATACTAGTGCCATCAAGTCAACTCTGACTCATGGGGACCCCATGTGTGTCAGAGTAGAACTGTCTCCATAGCGTTTTCAATGGCTGATTTTTTGGAAATAGATTTCTATTTTCGAGGTGTCTCTGGGTGGACTCAAACTCCCAACCTTCTGGTCCACAGCCAAGCATGTTAACTGCTTGCACCACTGAGGGACTCCCACTGCAGAAAAGTTCAGAATTTCCCACATGGTAGAGGGTGCCATGTGGTTGTAGGAAACTCTCTGTTGCTCTGAATGTAACTAATAGTGATGGATCTCCCTTCCTTTTCTGTGCTGCCAACAACAAAGACTGTTTCTCATCATTGTCACACAGCCAAATGAGCTTCTTCTCTCTTACTGACATATTTAAAGAGTCAAATCCTGGCAATATTGTCCCCTGAGTCCTGCTCTGATGTCAGAATGGGAGTGCTCATTACCAGAGGTGATGGAACCCCTTTCCCCGCACTTCTCTGTACAGGCCTCGGTATAGAGGCCTCTATCAGATGCTAGGGACAAACAATTCTGCATTAACTCAAACCAACCATGGCCTTTGGCAGCCTTGTGTCTTTTGCCCTTTGGCACAGGTAGAACTAGCGTCAACTGGGTAATTCAATCTTTGAGATCCTCCTTCAATGAATGAGAAAATCCAGGAATGTGCTGCCAATTGCCTCTCCTTGTGTGCAGTTTTCTTGGGTGCAGGGTGCTGAATGGTGACAGTCCATTTCCACACTTTCCCTCCTGCCACTCCAGGATTTATTGTCTGCATGCCGCAGTTGTAAAGCTAGCATGTGGCATTTTTCTGCCACTGGCTCTTGAACATTGGCGATTGTGTGGTTATATTTCCAGCGCTACAGTTTGAGAAAATTGAGGAAGTAAACAGATAGCAAAGAATTCACAGGTCAAGCTGCTGTTGCATCCTCCCTGGGAGGGCTGATTTTATGTCTGTGTCTTCCATGCCTAGACTCCCGTGTAGCTTCTGTCTTCCCAGCCTTCATTGCTTTGGTTAGATGCTTTCAAGTGGGTTTTTCTGTATGAAGTCCCCGTAGAAGAGGTGTTTACATGAAGTGATGGGTGAGCGAAGCTTGCTTGACATGGAACCTCGGAAACTTTCCTGTAATGAAAAGGTTTCCTGGCTTGTGGGTGGGCGCTATTCCATCCAGACAGACTGGAATGTGGCTGGGCAGCCAGGAGACACATGGACTTGTGACCACCAAGACTTGTGATCACCAAGACCAGCACCTAGCTAGAAAAGTCCCAGCAGCTGGGCCCACTAATCCCTTCTGAAGGTACTAGCAAGCATTTGACCTCTTTAAACCTCTCCTGGATTTGTTTTTCTGTCATTGCAGTCTTTTTTTTTTTTTTTTTTCCTTCAGCAGTTCTCTCAGATGGATACCCTTAACAAAACTTCACCCTTTGGCCATGTGAGTTGGGTATGAATATGCATGGATTTCACTAGTAGGTGAAATAAATCAGCATGACCTTGATGAGGCCATTTCTAGCCTGTTTGGATCCTCTCTTCTAGGAATTTGTTTACAAACAAATATTTAAGCCTAAACTGAACCATTTGGACATTTTAACAATTAGCAGGAACTCAGTATCCTTAAAATGGTTGCTAAAATATGCACATAAAACTCAGATAACATCTTTGCCTGCCCCACTCCCTCCCCCTATTTTAGATTGCAATTAATTCCCTTCACCACAGCCAGCACCTGACTATGGAATAATTTACTTCAGTGTCACTTAATGACGAAAGCCTGGCTGGCATTAGCTCAAGTTATGCAGCTGCCTATTAATTGAAGAAAACGCCTCTGTCACTCCTCAGTCAAACACGATCTGATTCAGCAGATCCTTTTCACTCTCATCCCTTCTATTATACCAAAGAACAAATGTAAATAACTCTCACTTGGCTCTGCTTGTCATGGATTGTAAATTAGCTGGCAGCATGCAGACTGATTGCGTTAATGCTTTCTGGGCTGCTCTTCTCAATTGATTTTTATTTCGAGAAGAGGTTTGGACATTTCATTTCTGAGGCCTTAATGTTGCCCAGTAGAAAGAAATATTGTAGCCTGCCTTTGTTCTTTTATACTTTTATTGAACAAAGTATTGAAGGTTAGGTGCTGGTCTTCTGTGAGCTGATGATGTGTTTTTCTATTATACTTGACTGTGGTTGGGGTTCTATTTTAAACAGAACCTCCAGAGAGATTTGTTCAGGATTTTTAAAACATATAAACATATAATACATAACACATGGTGTGCCAAATTTTTTTTGATGAGTGCATTGTATAATTCTTAAAATATGAAACCACTTGGCATGAGAAGATGATATAGTGTGTTCAGAATCGTGGAACTTTTCCATAAAATGAAATTCTGTGCAGAAATGACGTAGGAGAATTCTTGTGGGAGTGCTAAAATAGTACATCAATTTGATCCTTGCTGGATATGAGAATTCAACAATTATATTATTTTTTTTTAGAAATGTTTCATTACTGAAGGCCTCTTCTTTGCCTTTCCTCCACCTCAATTTCTGCCCTTTCTGTACAATGTGCTTGCTGGGTGCTGAACAGCTAGTCATTATTAGACTCTGAGCCCTGAAAATGAACTTGATACAGCAAAATTGTATCTTGCCAGGACTTAGGAAGTCCAGTGAAGGGTGCAAGAGGATTTTGGCAACAGGGGCTAGGAAAGAAATCAGGACCTGGCAGAAAAATAGAACTAGGGTGCTAGATGACACCTGAGAAAACTGACTTGTCCCCTAGCGTCTGACCTTGTAAGTCATTAGAGGCACAGTCCCTGAAGAGGTTAACAGAGTCTGACTTGGATTAGGGTCCCTGGGTGGTGCTAATGGTCAATATGCTCATCTGCTAACGAAAAACATAAGAGATTCAAGTCTACTCAGAGGTGCCTGGGAAGAAAGGTGTGGCAATCTACTTCCAAAAAAAATCAGCCATTGAATATCCTATGGAGCACTGTTCTGCTCTGACATACCTGGGGTTGCCATGAGTTAGAATTGACTTGATGGCAACTGGTGGGTCTTGGATTAGGCTGTCTTGGGTTACAGAAGATCAAAAGCTAGAAGTGGCAGCAAAGCACTGTGGTAAGAGGCTATCCTAATTTGAATGTCTGACACAGTCTAGTGGCCATGAAGAAGACGTTATCGAGTGGGTAACCAGGGAAGAAGAGTAGATTATGCAGGACCCAGCAGTCACAGCTAAACCCTAGGCCCCAGTCTGAGTGGACTGACATAGTTGCAGCTGAAGTTTTGTTATGGCCTCCTCTTTGGCAGGATTCTTTCATGAACCCAGTTAGGTTGAGCCCGCAACGAGTAGATACGGTTGAAGGGACTATGGGGAACTGTAAGCTGTCACACCTGCAAACTAGAGAAGAGTCTTTTAGGAAACCACTGATGTAAAAAAAAAAAAAGAAAAAACAGAAATCACATTCATTTATCTAATAATTATATGCCCTTTCTGTATAATTCTGAGAACATATTTGGCTAAAACTGTATTTTTTTATAAAAGAGAAGAAGGTGGCTATAGGGAATTTATTTTTATTTCTAAACCAACAGACAATGTGTTTAAATGAAAAGTGTTTTACTAGTCAGGCATTGTCCCAGTGTAAAACAAGGGATTTTAAGTCCTGAAATATAAATGTATGTTTATTCTGAACATTTGCTAGAAGTCTGATGATGGGTATATTTATAGACTGAGGTGAGAGGAGGCTATATTCTAATTAGATAACCTCCGATTTATTTCCTTCATTTCTAGAAGCAAACTTTGTCTTGGTAACTTTTAATTTATGAACATTGGTGCCAGGTTTACAATTCTTTGATTTTAATTGTGCATTTCCTGTGATAATTACAGTGAGAGACAGTTAGGCAATAAATGTTATATATTAGTGCTTTTTATGTTCCAGGCACTATTAGTGTTCCCACCCTAAAAGAGCTTACTAGAAGAGTGGGAACTTAAGTCATATTTCCCAACGGCCACAACGTGGTGTCTCTGATAACTTAGCCATTGCTAAGGGCATCACTTTTTTAAATTATGAGACCCTTTACTTGGCTTAACTTATACCAGAACTAATGATAATCAGAATTTTTTAAGAAATGCCTTCTTCCTAAAAAGAAGACTAAAATAACAAGCCTACAAGACAAAAGCAACCCTCCTACCAAGCCCAATTTGATACAGGAGTCTTGAGTTTCAGCTGCAACTCAAAATTGGATTTTCATCTTGGTATTCTCAGCACAATAATATTACAGAGGTTAACGAAAAGGCTTTGGACCAAAGAGATCTCATAGTTGCCAGCTTATTGTTTCTTATGATCAGTTCTAATGATCAGCCCCACAGAGTGTTTAAAGAGAATTCCCTAGTATTGCTTCAATGGGTTAAGCTTACAGATGGTTTAAAATGGGGGAGAATATGGCAGGATCAAAATCTTTCTCTTACTTTGTAGCTATAAGAATTCCGAATAGACAGCCACCATTTAGGTGGTAAGGAGAGAGAAGAAACTAGAACTTAGAATGGGCTTATGTGTGGGCCCTTATTGTTCCAGGGTTTACAAAGGACTACACTATCATCATATTAAACAAATGGTTCCTACTTCTTGTGCCAGCTTAATTGCCAGGTTGGCTCCTGAACAAAGAAATCACAACTGAAGCAAAATATGTTTGTTGTTGAAGGCAAAACTGCCTCCGAGCAATCTTTGTTGTTTTTATCCCCCATTATTTTTTTTAAAACTTGCAGAAACAGGACTCCTTTTTTTTTTCAATGTGCCTTATGCTGTTAGGTTTCAGCGTGTAGTATATGCTTCACATGTTTAGGCAGCAATACTGTTAGATATTGATGACCAAAATTAATATGGCGGGCGAAATGGGATCGTAGATTTCAAAACGCCATGCTATAACTGCACAGACAGGAACAAAATGTGTCTCTCCACTGAAAGTGACATGTGTTAGGCAGAGGTTCTCAGAGTGTGGTCCCCAGACCAGCAGCATCAGCATCACCTGGGAACTTGTTAGAAATGCACATCATCTGGTCTCATCCTAGACTTAATGAATCAGAAATTCTGGGGGTGGTGCCCATAAGTTTGCACTTAAAAAAGTTCTGTAGGAGATTCTGATGGTTGCTAAAGTCTGAGAACCACTGGTGGAAAGAATGCCACAGGGCCAATGTAGAAGAACTAAACTGGTTCTATCCCTCTTAAAATAAACTAGATGACTATGTTTAGAAATTTGCGAAAGGATATATAAATGCATAGTTTTTTGTTTATGTGTTTTTTAGTAGAATTTTGTTTGGAGTTACGCATTAGTATTTCACTTTTTTTTTTTTTTTTCCACTTTTGAAATTAAGAAGTAAGCTGAGAGGTACAGTGAGATACTTGTATAATTTTGTAGGAATAATGGAGTTTGTTCTAGCAGAAAAGGGTATCTCATGGTAAAATGTCACTAATATTCTGTCTAGACACATATTCTTTTTTGAGGAAGGATACACAAAAGAAAATTGGCTTCTTCAAGTTCAAGGAAATGGTGTTTTAATTCTGTAGAGAAGTAATTTCATTTTCTTGGAGAAATGGGTACGTCAATATTAGTAATTTAATTCTCTTCTTAAATATAATGATGGTCGCTACAGTTCTTACCAAGGCTGAAAGAAGTAAAATAAATTTAAATCTAGCTGGTGATTGGGATTTTTTGTGTGTGAGTGTGAAACTGTATAGTAGGAAGTATAGCTTTGTAATAAGCTAACAGCTAATTATCATGTACTATTCCTAGTAGTACTTTGACCAGATAGCTAAGAACATAAATAAAAATCTGAACTCTGTGGCTTTGTAGCTAACTCCATTTGGGTCCACTCATTTAACAAATTAATATCTGTGAAGCATCACTATAATGGACCTGGACTGTACAAATGAACAAGACAGTCACAGCCATGGTTCTTAACAAAGTAAGGATAGATGAGTGAACAAGCAATCCCAATGAAGCATTATAACTATCTAGATGACACGGAGTGTGATGTGCTATAAGAACAACTCTCCTGGACTCAAGGGCCAGGGATGGGATCATGGCTCATGAAGGGGCACTCAAACCTGAAGGCTGGGTAGGAATTGGCTAACTGAAGGGGATGGCAGGCAAAAGAGAAGAGCATGTGCAAAGTCAAAGGGTAGTAAGTTCCGGGTGCAATTACATAACTGAACATGGTTTCATCTAGTGGAGCTTGGAGGACAGGTGGTGGTTGTACAGGGGCTGGAGAGTGATAAGAGATGAAGATGGAGAAGAATGCAAGGGACAGAAAAGAGAAGGTCTTGCATACCATGTTAAGGATTTTATTATCAGCATGGACTTTATTCCAGAAAAATGGTAAGCCTTTGAGATTGTCAGATTTGGCTGTACTTTGGAGACTGGGTTGGAGTAACACAGGGCTGGAGTTGGGGAGACCAGCAGGGACACAATTGTAATAATACAGACAACAGGTACACATAGCTTGGACCAGGAGCAAGACAGTGATGAAGAGAAGTGAAAAGATTTAGGAAATAGATTCAGTGGGAACTGGTGATTCATTTGGCATGGAAGTGAGGAAGGAGACCCCTTGAGCAACTAGATGAATAGTGGGTCATTCACTGAGCTAGGGGCATAGGAGGAGGAGCAGTTTTCTGGGTGAAATAATGTGTTCCATTTGGGTGTAATGACTCTGCGAAGTCTGTGGTTGTCCAAGTAGAGCTATCCAATAAAATGTTGGAAATGCAATTCAGGCCTGGAGCTCAAGTGGTCTGTGCACTTCTATTAGACCATTTTGTTCTCATAAATGGTTTCCATGCTTTATCAGGGCAGAGGCTAAAGGCAAAGAACTTTCTTTATGGTTGTTGATTACTTCTATAGTTACTGGGCACTACTCTTGATGACAATTTTAAGTACCCCATGAATTTTAAAACTGCAAAACTTTTCTGCAAGAAATCCTAGAAAGCAATTTAGGTTACTCAGTGAAACCTACCAATTAACAGCACAAATTATCTTTCAGTTGGGATTTTATTTCAACAATAGAAAATATGAAAGAACTGGAATGGTCTAACCCCAAATTTAAATACTCTATTCTCATTTCTATTAGGGATAATTTCCCTGTAATAATGAAATATAAATATATCTACTATAGATGTGCTGTTTGGTGAGAGCAACACTAAAAATCAAATAGGTGACCGTAATAGCTAATAGGTAAAATAAGTATTCACATTTAGAGAAAGGTTTATATTTATCATACAACTCTCCTTAATTTTATAGTGATGTTATATCAGTGCATTTTCAAATAATATATGTAAATGAGAATGTTGGAAGCTTTCTTTCATCATGTAAGAAAAAAATGTTGAGGGCAACCTAGCTACTGAATAATTACATGTGCAAGTGGTGGTTTTCAAAAACTAAAGAAAAATCTCATATAAATTATGAACCGCTCTGTAAATTTTATCTCAAATTCTGTCCATAACTATGAAATTTTTGACGTTCTTTTATTTTTGAGACAGTTAGGTGGTCAGATAAATTAATATCAGAGAAAAGCAAGAGTTGTCATCAGCAACAACAATGACAGCAAATCCCATTAATGTTTGCAAGTTGCCAAATTAGAAAAGTTAGGAAGCATGAAGAATATATTTCTGATGGTATGTATTCTCTTTAATGTCTGCATTGCTTTGGCATTATGAGTGAACAATTAAACCTTCTAACATGAAGTAGTAAGTATAATTTTTTTTCTAATTATTAATTGGGAGTCTTCTATTTGAAATACAAAATTCCTGCTCATACATGAGGTAGATTATAGCTGGACAAGTTGAGGGTTGGTCAAAACTGTTAAAGCTTGCCTTCTGGGAGTGTCATCTTTTTTCCTGTGTTCTTGTTGGAATCAACTCGATGGCAATGGGTTTGGTTTTTTGGTTTTGTCTTAATTCATGTCCTCAGAGCCCTTGTTCTCTCTATAAATGCTTTATTCCAGCCAACACAGTGTTTATCCTCATGTCCTATCATGACCTTTGTCTTAACTACTCAGTAAAATATGTATATATGTATGTGTGTATCAATATACATATACACACACATATGAACACATACATATATTTTTAACCATCCACTGAACAATATTAAATTATCCATAAACTTGAGATAAGGTATCTTCAGTTTGAGGTGGGCCTTATTGAAGCTTAACAAATGACTCATATACCAAATATATATTGGTCATAATATATGGAGCAGTATTATATTTGGGACTAAGGGTCTTACTTTTATGTAGGATGTCCCAGATTTACAGTCATAAACATTAGATTTGGCTCATTTGAAAATAAACAGAAACCCAGATTAGCTGTGTTTTTCCATAGTGTCAGTCACTGCAGTAGGTACACAGAAAGCCTCATGTTAAAAAGAAAAGAAAGCAGATATAAAGAAGCCAGCAAGGGTAAGTTAAATAACAGTCTTAGAAATGTTCCCCAAAAGCTGAAATCTAAGCGATTTGGAAAAAATAGGAAGAGTTAAGTATTGTAAATGCACAGAGCTGAGAAATCTTAACTGAAAATAGACCTGGCTAGTTCCAACATGAGTGTTGGAAATCTTTAAAAGCTACCTTTTTCAATTACAAATAAGAGTGTAATATTGATATACTCCACAATTTGTATCCAAATCACCACTTCCATAACATATCCTTTATTCTTGTACCCTTGTTATTTTAAAATATAATCTACTTATTCCTTTATTTTAATGTTGCTCCTTTTTTTATATTTCTTTCTTTTGGCTCCTGACATTTTTTCTTCTTTTTCTCTATGACTTCTTTCTTCTCTGAGTTTATTAAAGTATGTTTACATCAAGACTAAAACCCATTGCTGTCAAGTCAGTGCTGACTCATGATGAACCCATGTGTTACAGAGTAGAACTATGCTCCATAGGGTTTTCTTGGGTATAATCTTTACAGAAGCAGATCACTAGGCCTTTCTTCTATGGTGCTGCTGTGTAAATTCGAGCTGCCCATCTTTAGGTTAGTAGTAGAGTGCAAACTGTTTGCGCCACCTAGGGACCTATGTTCACATCAGTGCCCTAAAATAATTTTTCATTCTTCATTTTAGATATTTTAACTATAAGGGCACTTTAGTTACATCTCCACCAAGATTTTTATGGTGCTATATTTTAATCACTATTCTTTAAAGATTGTAAGGGATCAATTCTTCAGCATAACTCAGCCCCAAACAGTGCAATGCTAGTACAATCCATGAACATGACAATGTGCTGATGTTGTTCAGGCGTTTACAAAATACTGAGTATCCAGTATGTCCAAGGCAAAGTCAACCTAGGGATTTTAGGATTTACAGGATCTGCCGTTTATATGAAAATTTTATGAATAAAAATTATACTGAAAAAAGAAGTGTTGACATCAGTTTGCATTTATAGACCCTTGCTGCCTTTTAAAAAAAAATCTGCTCATCTTCTGTCATTAAAAAGGATATATTATAAGTTGTGACAAATAGTGATTATGAAAATTTTATAGTCTACATGTTAATGGTAAAAATGAAGCAATTATGCTACTTTGTTGTATTTTCCCAGTGATTTATGTTAGTATTTACTCCCTATAGGAAAATGATGCTGATAAGAAGGCCCAAATAAGTGTCAGCTGAACATACTTTCACACATATCATCTCATTGTTTCTGCAACATCCCTAGGAGGTAAATGTATAACACTTTAATTCATTAGCATCATAGCAGATTATTAAGCAAATCAACAGAATGAAAATTTAAAGCTACACTATCAAATTGAAAAAGCCTCCACTTATATTTTCAAGCTGTAGTTCACTTACTCACTTTAAGTCACTTGGGAAACTTAAACATCGGATGCCCAGGCCAGACATTCAGACCAATGACAGCAGAATTTCTGGGGATGGGACTCTGGTGTAGATATTTTACCCAAGTGGGTCCACTGCTTTAAAGGCTCACAGACCTCCACCTAGAACTGCTGGTTAAGATCTGCATCCACACTGGCTTTGCCTCCCAGTGTTATCACTTTCCACTTGTTCAGATCAGTATGAAAAATGATCATTTGAATCAGCTGGATACATAGAAGAGGTGCCCCCCACCTCCCCTCCGATCTATACGTAAAAACTCCATTTAGCCTTCATCTATGTGAGTGTTGTTGTTACTAGTTGCTATCAAGTAGGTTCCAGCTCATCGTGATCCCACGTACAACATAATGAAAAGTTGCCCAGTCCTGCACCATCCTGATAATTTTTGGCATATGTGAGTCCATTCTCATGGCTGTGTATTTTGAGTGCCTTCCAACCTTGGAAGCTCATCTTCCAACATTATACTGGATAATATTCTGCTGTGATCCATAAGGTTGACATTGGCTAATTTTCCAAAGTAGATCCCCAGGCCTTTCTTCCTAGACTGTCTTAGTCTGGAATCTCCGCTGAAACCTGTCTACCATGGATGACTCTGCTGATATTTGAAATACCAGTGGCATAGTTTCCAGCATCATAGCAACACACAAGCTATCACAGTACAACAAAGTGACGGAGAGATGGTGGATCTACATGAACAACTAATGCAAAATATGCATCACACCCAGTATTAAGAAATACTTAAAATGAAGCCAAAGATATCACCTTGTCTCCTATTTTTTTTTTGTCCTCTTGGCCATAACGTTCAACCCAGCCCACACATCTCTCAAGTTCTCACCTCCACCACCACCATCACTGGTTTGTATGTTTGAAACTAGAAATTGCCAGAATTCTCTGAAGCTTGTTTCTCTCATATTCACTGTAGAGCTCACGCCTTTGCCACAGCCATCTCCTAACAAGAGAGTGCTATGTAAACTCACAGCCTAGAAACTCTCATCGCTTCTCCACTACCTACAAATAAACTCAAACTCTGGAACTCAGAAACTCCTGTGAGGTATAATTCCTTTTCTTGCATGTTCACCCCTCAAGGCCCCTCTGTGATCGAGTGCTTTTGTGCACATACTGATTCTCTTTTGGAAATTCCTCAAGCCCTTTCTGTACCTAGGAAACTCACCTTCCAAGACCCAGTTCAAACAGTACCTCTTCTGGGACTGTCTCTGGTTTTCCCACGAGGATCAGATAGTTCTTTGGCATCACTTTTTTTATAGCAAAATACCATGTAGGTAAAATGGTGTTTCCAGTCACTAAAATAAAACTATAGGCAATCCAAAATAATTGTTTATTGCTTTTTTAACTCACAGGGAAAAATACTCATATTTTTTATGACTCTGGATTTTTTAAATATAGTTGATTGTAAGAAGATTTTGCTTGTTTGTCTTTGTTTTTTAACATTCCCTCCCCCTCCCCCCCGGTTCTGTGACTATCATTAAGAGAGGAAATAAATCTCTGGGAAAATATATTTAATTATATATCTAAAATATACCTAAATATCTAAAATTTTCTCTGGAAAAATATATCTAAATAATAAAACATGTCAGATATCAACTAATATCTGATGTATTTCTTAATATTAGACCCAATGCTTATTTTATAGAGTTATTTATGTAAATTGTTGAAGAATAATTGGGACTTTTAGGTATTAGCTGGGTGGGAGCAGTATCATGTATTCAGCTGATCCAAATATTCATTTTTCAAAACCATCTGTCCACATGTTTTTTTGATTTTGGTTTAGCCCAAAACAGCTAATTGTTGATTCAGATTTTCACCTTTTACCAAACAATTGTGCTTTTTCATATATACCATCTAACAAGGCTACTGGGTCAAGAAGTAAGGCACATTTTAGTGTAAGAAGATAAAAAAGCATTCACTACGACTTTAGCTAAACATTCTGTCAGTGCTTAGCAAGCATCAGAATCACCTGAAGAGCCTGGTAAACAGGCTTTTCAAAGTTCCTGATTCTGTAGGTCCGTATTGCCAAACCCGCTGCCGCAGAGTCGATTCTGACTCGTAGTGAGCCTATAGGACAGAGTAGAACTGCCCCCATAGGGTTTCCAAGGCTATAAATCTTTATGGAAGCAGACTGCCACATCTTTCTCCCTGTGAGTGGCTATGGGTTCAAACTGCTGACCTTTCAGTTAGCAGCCAAGCACTTTAACCATTGTGCCACCTGGGCTCCTTATTTGCTCTTCTAACAACTGCCAGGTGATGCTGATACTGCTGGTCTGGGGACCCCACTTTGGGAATCATGGCATCATATTAACACGTTTATCATTTGAGCTTTGAGTACAATGCATATACCTGTGAACTGCCAATGAATAGTTTGTCACCAAACATTCTAGTGTTTCTAAATAACCATATATAGTCATAGCCCCAGAGAAGCAGAACACATCTATATTAAGTCTGTTTTGTTGGTGGTGGTTTCTTTTTTTATTTTGCCTACTTTTAGTATATGTAATTAAATCAATGCTGGAGAAAAATGTTTACTAATCTTAGCATCTCAGATTTTCTAAAACAATGAAAGATTCTATCTTAAAAATTTTGGATTTTCTCTCTTCCAGTAAGTATAATCATATGAATTTCAGGCAATGTCTGTTTTTGAAAGGGATATTGGACTTTTTAAAATTAACAAAATTGACAAATTTTGTCGATAATATGTACAAAATATTCTTGTACAAATACTCTAAATATAAATGGTAAAAGTTCTCATTCCTATTTTCAGAAAAATTAGCAAAATAATTCTACAGGTATTTGGGGGAATTTTATTATCTTTACTATAATATGGATTATAAACTTGTGTTATAATATTAAGACAGTGTGTGGGACAAATCATGTCCTAATCTTATCCTAAGGAAATAAAAACAATAAGGCTGGTAGTGCCTTAATTTGTCATTGTGCTATTTACCAATATCTTCTAATCACATGTGACTGAAAATGACAGACAGTAGACAGAAGAGAAGCTTGGAGAAATTAAGAGATATGTCCCGGCTGGGGAAAGACCCTGGGCTAGACTGAGGTCTGGAGACTCTCTTTAACTCCTGTTATCCCACCCTGTCCTCAGATGGCCCACTCATGCTACACTCTGTCTGGGACGTGGTCTTAGGAATGGCACACCCAGCAGGAAGAGAAACCATGGAAGGCTGTAGCCTCACTTCTTTAACATCTTGGATGGAGTTGCTGAATGTCTAGACAGTGAACCTGTGAGCAAAAGAATTGCAGAAATTTTGAGTTTGAATTAACTTAATTTCTTTAGGTTTAAGGATTCTGTGACCAACTTAAAAAGTAGAGTATTAATATTTTATATTTCTTTAGCTAAAACTTTTCTAATCACTTCAGTGTAAATCACATTGACTGATTCCCTAGACAGCTGTGTGAAGTGGACAACATGATTATCTCCTCTTTCAAAGTAGGACTAAGTTTTAATTAACTCAAGTGACATACTCTTCAACTTAGCTAGTAGAGGTCTATGTTCTAACACTTTCACTTCAAATATGGCTCATCCTCAATCCAGGTTGGCTTTCATTCATTCATTCATTCGCGGAGCAAATATTTATTGAGTACATATTATGTGCCAGGTACTGTTCTAAATGCTGGGGTTACAACATTGAACAAAACAAACAAAAATCCAAGCCCTCCTAGAACTTACATTCCAGCAGGGGATGTGGTACGCTGAATAATGGCTTCTCTAAAGATGTCCATGACCTAATCCCCAGATCCTGTGAATATGTTACCTTACATGGAAAAAAGGACTTTGTATATATTAAGGATACAGACCTTGAGATGGGGAGATTAAGCTGGATAATCCAGGTGGATCCAATCTAATCATATGAGTCCTTAAAGGCAAAGAACATTTACTAATTGGATTAGAGAGAGGTGATCACTGAAGAAGGGTTAGAGAGAGAAAATGTTGCTAGCTTTGAAGATGCTGAAAGGTTGCTACAAACTAAGGAATATGGGTGGCCACTGGAGCTGAAAAAGGCAAGGAAGTGGGTTCTCCCCTAGAGCCTTCAGAACACAGACCTGCCTTGATTTTAGCCCAGTGATACCTGTGTTGGACTTCTGACCTATGAAAGTGTAAGACAATAAGTTTTTATGGTTTAAACCACTAAGTTTGTGGTAATTTTTTACACCAGGAATGGAAAACTAATACAGGGAGGTACAGACAATATTCAAGAAAAACCAGTAAAATATATAGTATGTTAGATAGTGCTAAATAGTAAGGAGAAAATTAAGTCAGGAAGTAAGATGTGAAGTATCAGGAGAGTAGAAGCTTGAAGGAGGTGGGGGGGGGAAAGAACATCTCAGAAATAACAGGAGGCCCAAGGCTCTCATTGTTGGACAAATGATCCTGCCTGACTGACCATGAATCTCAAAATCAAAAGAATAATTAGTACCATTCCAGAATATTCAAGCTTCTACCAATAATTATCTATGATGATTTATGATAAAGGCTCAAAACTAGACAGATGACATTCTGATTTTTCTGTAGGTAAGTAAAAAGTCTTATTTAAATAACATCATTCACTTTTTCATATTTTGTGGAGAACACATAAAGCAATTTAATATTATTTCATTAGCACCAACCATAGAGCAAAAGATTTCTTAAAATGTGGTCTAAAGTAAATATCTTGGGGACATTCTGACTTGAGTTCTTTTGGGCCATCTGTACAACATGATGGCAACCAACAGCTCATAGCACTGCAAAGGGATCTCAGGCTATATCTGACCCTCGTTTGTTGCTATACTAAATTAAATCCCTGAATAAAAGCTATTGTAATTATTTTATTATCAGAGATCAACTTTCGTATAGTAAATAAATAAAAGCAAAATCAACTGCTGACTCAGTGCAACATTCACTGTTACTCCTGATTAAATTCTTCACTGATACTTCCAAATAACCTGATTGTAAGGCTAAGTCCATGGTTTTGTATGAACATGCTCTTAAGTACTCTTAAAACAAGCAAACGAACCTGAGTATCTGATTTAAATATATATATA